>NC_044036.1:192495698-192814531 GCF_901765095.1 Microcaecilia unicolor
CCTCTGCATACCTCCAAGCTTCCAGGCCCGCCAGCAGCATCTCAGCAATGAATATGCTGTCTTCTGCCTGCCCTAGAAGCCTCCTCTATATAACTTCCCGCGTAGGTGGGACGCTGTACAGAGAATGCTTCCAGGGCTGGCCGAAGGCAAAACTCACATTGCTGATGCTGTCAGGAGACCTCGAAGTTTAAAGACCAGCAGAGTGGGGCGAGCGAGGAGGGGGGAGAGCGATACCGCACTAGTCGAGGGGGAGGGGAGATGCCGGGACACCCTATGCAGCACCACATGCAGCAACACCGCACCAGTTGGGGGAAGGGGAAGACATCAATGGAGGACAGCACCCCCTAACGAGTTGCACCCGGGGCGGACCGCCCCACCCTCAGTACACCACTGGTAGAGAGCAGGTAAAAGGATGCCCGACACGGCCGTGTTTTGCCCAGCAGAGACTTTCAGTTTCTTTGATGCTACACCACACCCTTGTTCTCCTACCTTGGGGAAAGTGAGAGGATAACTCCTTCAGGTATTATATTGCCCCTGAAGCAGCCCTGCAGGGCCGGTCTTAGCAAGTGCGGGGCCCTGTGCAGACCAATTTGGTGGGGCCCCATCCTAGCCCCTCCCCACCCTAGCCCCGCCCCCATCCTAGATCCACCCCATTGGTAAGATTATTCCATTTTTAGAAAATTTTTTATTTATGCAATTTCAAATAAAGACAAATGAAGCTAAACTTGTACAACTTGTACAAAAAAACTGATTGAAATAATAAGCCCAATACTATCATGAACCCCCCCTCCCCAGAAATTCAGTTCAAGTCCACTACAATTAGTAGTTCCAATTCTCATAACAAAGGAGAATAAAGGAAAAATACTAAGAAAAGATCCAGTACTTTCAAATTCCCCTATTTTTAATTTAAAAAGGTTCCTTGGAAATGGATTTTATATGTGCTCTTTTCCTCTCCTAAGCTGAACATGCTTAGAGAAATGCCCCTCTTTCTTGAGGCTACAATGCTATTTGCTTTGGAAACTCAAATTCTCCTAAATACACATGATCTGGCCAGCTTAGCAAGATAAGTACCTTTAGATGGACAATTTTTAGTCTGCCCACTTGGGATTCTTTAGGTTTTCAATAACTTTGGGCAAATTAACAGTAAAGTCTGACACTACTAGCCCTCTCCACTTGCCCCTGTCACCACCCCTCACATACAGTACACGCACCACTTTAGCTAACCTCTTGATCTTTTCCTGTCACTGCCCTTCATAAAACACTGAATTTTGACTTTATCACTGATGGGAGAATAATAGACTACTGCAAAAGTATTTACCTTTAAAATGGCACAAAAGGGGTTTGAAACTTCCTTCTTCCTTATAAGAAAAGTTATCATCATACCTGGCTTGCCTTTGAATGGCAGTGGCACAAACTTGCTCCAGCTTGAGCTCCACTTGACTGTCTTTATTTATTTTTAAATCACACTCACACACCGGCTCACCTCCGACCAGGCTCCAGGCAGCTTTCCCACTCAGTGACTCCCGCCCGCCAAACAGGAAATACCTCATCAGAAGGCGGGACATTCAGCGGGAAGTGAAACGCTGGGGTGAGCCGTCGCTGCAACTCTCTGTCAGGAGCTGGGTGCCGTCGTGCTGGCGCTGCAACTGTCTGTCGGGGCCGTCGGTGCAACTGTCAGTGTCCGGGGAGGCGGAAGGCTGCTGACGGCGGGCTCAGCGGGGGGGGTGAGCACCGTGCCACAACGTGGCGGGAGTGGAGCGGCAGCGGCCGAGCGGGATCATGATGTGGTTGTCCGATCAGGGGTCGGTCGGAGTGAGGCAGAGTTGAGGTGCGCTGCGCGGGGGCCCCCTAAGCGCGGGGCCCTATGCGGCCGCCTTCGTCGCCTCTGCCTAAGACCGGCCCTGCCTTCTGGGCAAAACATGGCCATGTCAGGCATCATTTTACCTGCTCTCTACAATACAGACTTGTAAGTTCATCTTCCACAGTGTCTGCTTCTTCATCTTCCATTTTACTGGGACTGGTGGACCGCTTGCCTGTCTGTTTTTTAGGACTATTAGTTATTCAGGTACTGGCACTGGGATCGACTATTTCTATTTTTTCTGATATTTCTTGCACCTCGCAGGAAAGCCATAGGGCCTTCTCGGCTTTGAGGGAGTTTGTTGTTTCTAAGGACACAGTTTGGCCAATATTCAGCCCACGGGAGGCAGGCCGGCTAAGTATTGTAATTGGCGCTGAGCCCAAATAACCAGCCAAGTTAATATTCAGCGCTGGCCGTTTAAGTTTGTAGTAGCCAAAGATAGGACTGCTTTTTAGGAATTCCTATTTGGCTGCTAAACTTAGCTGGTAATGCATTGAATATTCGCAGCTAGCCAGTTATTTCGCATGGTTACCCCCTATGGACTAGATTCTTTATGGCACCTGAAAAATCGGTGCTGAAAAGATTTCCACCTAGGTGCATTATATAAACAGCGCCTAGATTTAGGTGCAGTTTACAGAATATGCCTAGCGGGTTTATAGAATACACCGAGCAACAGTGTCAGCACCTAACTCTAGGCGTCTCCATTTACGCCAAGTAAACTTTGGTTTAAATACTGGCGCCTAAGTTGGGTGCGGAGCAAGTTTATTCTATAACCCTGCATGTAAATTTTCAGAACACCCATGACCCACTTTTTCCATGCTCATGGCCATGCGCGCCCCCTTTTTGGCAGTGTGCATTAGAATTTGTGTGCACCACTTTACAGAATACGCTTAGCAAATAGTGCACGTAAATTCTAATTATTTATTTATTTAGATTTAAAAACAGATAGGCAAGCGGTCCACCAGTCCCAGTAAAATGGAAGATGAAGAAGCAGACACTGTGAAAGATGGACTTACTAGTCTGGAACTCAGAGGGAGGGGGAGGGGAGGGGGAGGAGAAGGGGGATGGGGAGGGGGGACAAGGAGGGGAAGGGGGAAATGCACCACCTGTAGAAAAAAAAAAAAACAGCACTCCCAATCATTTTGAAATGTTGGTTCCTATGGCTGAGGCAAGTCACTGGACACGGATGGGAGGGGAGGATAGGGAACAAAGGAGAATCATTGGACATGGATATTGTTTATCTTTCTGCCCTCTATACCTGGGAGAGGGCAGAAAGATAAACAATAGGAGGGGTGGGAAGAGAAGAATTGCTGGACATGGAAGGGAGGGCAGGGGAGAGAAGAAAAATCACTGGACATGGAGGGGAGGGCAAGGGAGAGGGAAGAATTGCAGGACATGGATAGATGGAGGGAGCAGGGGAGAGAGGAAATTTGCTGGATATGGATGGAGGAGAGAATGGAGAGTTGCTGGACATGGATGGATGGAGGGGAGGGAAGAGAGGAGAAATGGTGGACATGGATGGAGTGGAGGGCAGGGAAGAGAGAAGAAATGCTGGACAAGGATGGAGGGAAGGAAAGACAAACAAACAAAGGAAGAAGGTGCACACGGATGGAGGGGAAGGGAGAGAGAAGAAATGCTGGACATGGATGGAGGGGAGGGAAGACAGAGGAAGTAGATGCACATGGATGGAGGGGAGGGGAGTGAGGAGAAATGCTGGTTATGGATGGAGGGGAATGCTGAATTTAAGGACTGGATCGGAACACTTTGAAGGCAGATGCTGAAACTGAAGGAAGGATAGGGACAGGGCTACAGATGGTAGACAGGATGCATAAGGACACAGGAGGATGGTGAACATGGTGAGAGAAAAAATATCAAATGGAAAGAAGACACTGCATAAAACAGAAGACAACTGGGACCAAAGTGAATAGAAAAACTAAATGCTCAGACAACAAAGGTAGAAAAAAAGTATTTTATTCAGAATTTATTAATTGGAATATGCCAGCTTTTGGAAATTTGCATCAGTGATATTTTGCATGTAAGTTTCAATTTTTCTAGTATTGCTGCATGCCGAGTCTAACTTTTTGAGGCAACTTTCCAGTTCAGTATTTTGCCTTCATATTTTTTGATTTCTAGTTCCTTGTGCCATATCTGTTGTGTTATGTGTCTTTCATGTGTGATCAAGGTGCAGTATTCTGCTAGCGTGTAGTATTTGCAGCCCCTTTTGTATTTTGACGAGGTAGTGTATTGGTGTTTTAGAGCCTGGTGTAATTACAGTGCTGCGTTTCCACACATAAGGTTGTAGCTCGTCCTGTCCTTGGAATTGGCGCTGTTATGGTTTGGTAAGGTTATGAGTGTGTATTTGCACAAGTTTGTGTATAGTGTTTTGCAGTGGAGAGATTGTGTGTTGGCCTTACTGAGGTGGCACCAAAACATCAGAAAGGGTTTTACAGCCTAAATCATGACACACTACCTCTTGAAGGATCTACATATAGAGCTTATGCATTTCTAAGGTCTACACTGGCATGATATGGGAAAGGGGATGGGAAAATACTACTAGAGAGGAAGAGGGAGTGCTGGGTAAGGAGGAAGGAAGGAAGGAAGGAAGGAAGGGAGAAAGCTGGCTTTTTTGGGAATAATCATAATGAATATGTATGATACATGCAAATGAATATGCTAATATGCCCCACCCCATCCTTTGCCTCCCCAAAGAATTGAAATAAATTGGTCAGGCAAGATTTCCCCACACAAAAGCCGTGCTGACTTGGTCTCAGTAATCCATGTCCTTGGATGTGCTCTGTAATTTTGTTTTTGATAATAGTCTCTACTATTTTCCCCAGCACCGACATCAGACTCACCGGTCTATAATTTCCCAGATCTCCCCTGGAACCTTTTTTAAAAATCGGCGTTACGTTAGCCACCCTCCAATCTTCCGGTACCACGCTCGATTTTAAGGATAAATTACATATCACTAACAGTAGCTCCGCAAGCTCATTTTTCAGTTCTGTCAGTACTCTAGGATGAATACCATCCGGTCCAGGAGATTTGCTACTATTCAGTTTGCTGAACTGCCCCATTACGTCCTCCAGGCTTACCGTGAAGTCAGTAAGTTTCTCCGACTCGTCCGCTTGAAATACCATTTCTGACACCGGTATCCCACCCAAATCTTCCTCAGTGAAGACCGAATCAAAGAATTCATTCAATCTCTTCGCTACGTCTTTATCTTCCCTGATCGCCCCTTTTACCCCTCGGTCATCCAGCAGCCCAACTGATTCTTTTGCCGGCTTCCTGCTTTTAATATACCAAAAAAAAAAAAATTTGCTATGTTTTTTTGCCTCTAATGCTATCTTTTTTTCATAATCCCTCTTGGCCTTCTTTATCTGTGCCTTGCATTTGCTTTGACACTCCTTATGCTGCTTCTTGTTATTTTCAGACGGTTCCTTCTTCCATTTTCTGAAGATGTTTCTTTTAGCCCTAATAGCTTCCTTCATCTCACTTTTCAACCACGCCGGCTGTCTTTTGGACTTCCGTCTTTCTTTTCTAATTTGCGGAATATGTTTAGCCTAGGCCTCCAGGATGGTATTTTTGAACAGCGTCCATGCCTGTTGTACAGTTTTTACCCTCTCAGTTGCCCCCCCTAAGTTTTTTTTAACCGTTCTTCTCATTTTATCATAGTCTCCTTTTTAAAAATTAAACGCTAACATATTTGACTTCCTGTGTATAGATACTTCAAGGTCTAGTCGAACACAGTGGTGCCAGGTCTATCAGACCACTGAGGTCCTGACCCTCTCGTCTGAGGAGTTGGTTCAAAGACAGAAGAAAGCTCAGCTACTAGCACTGATGGAAGAAAAATTAGATAAGATTGAGAGGGCGTTTGAAAAGTTGGTTGAGGAAGAAAGAAGGAAAAAGGAGGAAGTTGTGGAAAATTTGGGTGTTCAGCAGGACGTGGAGTCACAGGTTCTGGTGTTTGAAGAAGAGCGGCCAGTGGCAGAGGGGAATGGAAATGAAGAAGCCTCAGTTCCGGAGTTGGTGGAATCACTTCCTAAATCAATATTGTTATCTCACTCTGATGAAATCAAGCTGCCAGAAGAAGAAGTGGTAATTGAGGATCCTCCGGTGATACGACCACACAGGGAACCTGTGCAAGAGGAAGAGCTCCAGGTGCAGAATTCTCTGGAGGAGGAGATGTTGGAGTGGCAGGAAATTTTTGAACCCCTTGTGGAAAACAGAGAACTCCAGGCAGATGTTGATAAGGTAAAGAAAAAAAATCCTGAGAGCGATTGTCCTGAAAATTTAGTATGGTCGAAAATAAATGAATCAGCAAATTCAGAAGAGATTGAATGGACAGTCAGTTCAGTAAGAAAAGAAATGGTACTGAAGAAAAAGTTACCAGAATCTGGAAATAAATACAAGATCAAATTGAAGAAAATTGTGATCAGGAAAGACACTAAAGCAATAAAGCAAAGAGAAGTAAGGGGCCAGAATAAATGGACAGAGATGCAGCTAGAGTCTGTTGCAGGGCAAGAACTGCAGCTGTTTTCCTGGCCTGCGAGACGAAAAGGTACAGATGGAGAATTGGACTTCAGTCAGAGAGATCCAGCCAGAGAGTGTAAGGCGGAGAAGCATGAAAGAAGGTGCAGGGAAAGAAAGTCTTATGATTTCAAGAAGAGGAAAAAGAAGAGACATTTTGTAACTGAGAGGTGACTCTGACCTGAGGGGAGTACTGGGGGTTACCCAGAAACAACATTGTCAGTTTATGCTAGAGGCTGTGCAAACATGAGGTAACATGTAATTAATTATTGTGCTTGTAGTAAAAGAAAAGTATATTGAAACATATTCACCACATAAAAAAATTGTGAAAAAAACTGAAGTTAAAAAGGGTGGCATGTAAAAATTAAATGTATATGTGGGTAAAGTGCATGGAAATTGTAATGTTGGGGATAGTTGAAGATGTATTCATTAGACAAATGTAGATGGAATGGTGTGCTTGGATATATGGATTGTCTAAGGGGGTGTTGGTTTTGGGGTGGTGTTTGGAAAAAAAGTTTATTATATAAATTTTTTTTTATTTTGCCAGCCCGAATGTTACCCTATGGGTTAAATTTGAAAAGATTACCTGGCTCCTTCTAGATCTGGTGTAGAGACAGTGAGCAGTGCAGTGAAACTGAGTAGTCTGTGTGCATGCGCTGAGTGTTCCGCATGCTGATGGAACTCTCAGGAGAGTGACAAACAGCTCAGGCTGGCAGTTGGGAAGGAGCTGTATTGGTGAGAACATGTTACTAGGAAAAGACTGGAAGAAAGTTGATGCTGGAGATCATCACCTGAAAGAAAAGGCGCCCACCGTTCAAGAGAGCCAGAGAGAGAAAACAAAGAGAGCAGCTAAGTGACTGAAACTATTTTTTAAAAATGCACATAAGAGAAAATAGTAAAGGAAACCTGAATAATAAGTGAGAGATAACTAAAAGAAGAAGAAGAAGAAAAAAAAAGAGTAGAGGAAAACTTACATGTTGAGATCCTTGAAGGTCTCTGGAAATCTGAAAGACACGAGAAAAGAAAGTTTAAAGAATCTAGTGTTTTGTAAAATTGAATGTGCTTAAATGATTTATGTACCTAATATTTATACTTATCTGAAAATGCTCCCAGTGTTTCTAAACTGATTTGTGTTGCAAACCTCTAATTGAAATACATATGTTAAATTTGCAAGTTGGTAAAATTTCATTAACATTTAAATATAATTCAAATAATAAAAAAATATTTTCTTTTTATTGTTAAACTCCCTGGTTGGTGTTGAGTCATTTTGGGGAAACACTGTGACATATTTGGTACCATCATTGTAATACCTTGCTCTGCCACCAGGTGGTTTACACTAGGACTAGGGGGCATGCGATGAAGCTACAATGTAGTAAATTTAAAACGAATCGGAGAAAATGTTTCTTCACTCAACGTGTAATTAAACTCTGGAATTCGTTGCCAGGGAATGTGGTAAAGGTGGCTAGCTAAGCAGAGTTTTAAAAAGTTTTGGACGGCTTCCTAAAGGAAAAGCCCATAGACCATTATTAAATGGGGAAAATCCACTACTTCTAGGATAAGCAGTATAGAATGTTTTGTACTTTTTTGGGATCTTGCCAGGTATTTGTGACCTGGATTGGCCACTGTTGGAAACAGGATGCTGGGCTTGATGGACCTTTGGTCTTTCCCTGTATGGCAATACTTATGTAGTAGTAATTTAGAGAAATGGCCCCCAACATATATTGAATGGGCCCAAAGGCTGAACCTTAAGCACACACATTCCACCAGAAAAATCCCACAACGCCCTGTAAGGGTCTCATAGTAAAACATAGTAAATTGTAGGTATTTATCACAGGTGCTACTTGTCGGAGAAATCTCCCTCCAATGTCACCTGCGTCCAAGGTCCCCAAACAGAACTATCTGCAAGCAAAATACTCTGTACTCGGTCTAGGGGAGGGGGGGAGGACCTTGGATTGGAACCTAGCCAATACCTCCGATAGAGAGAAATGAAACTGAGAAAGCAGGCTGGAACATATTAGCTTTTATTATAGGTATATATATAAAGAGGTATATAAAATAAACCACTCTGGCAAAGCTTTAGCTGAATACAAAAATACTGGCTGATAAAATTACCAACTATATTCTCACACTACTAAACACTCTGATTCTTACTGGTTACTAGATAACATTACACAACGGAATGGTAATACTACAACTATTTTACGAGGTAGCATGGTTATTAGCAGCTTATCTCCTGATCACAGTATGACTATAACCAGTCTTTTGCTCAGATAATTACCACTCACTAAACCCAGACTAATAGGAAATAAATCACTGTATCTCTCACCAGGCTGACCTTCATGGCAGTCTCTCGGGAGTTGGCACAGGATACTTCCCAGACTCAAGCTGAGTTTCCAGTGAGTCTTTAGTCAGAGCAAGGACAGGTACTCTACAGCAGACATGGAGGGCACAGGTCACTCCGTGCAGGTAGCGGAACCAAACGGTACTTTTCTCCCGATACACAGTTCATAAGATGGTGGACCTTATCAGGTCTCTCTGGTCTTCTTTCCAGCTTCCACCTTCTTCCCAGGATTCCGACTAACTGATTTCTCGTTGTTCCCGCTTTTCCCAGTACCTCTCGGTCAGGTGACTGCAGGAACCCAATCTGTATCTTCTTCAGCTCACTGCATGGTAAGAAGAGTCCGTTGTTCTTGACCTTCAAATGTGGTATGCATTTTCTGTTTCTCACCTGGCCTGCTGGAGCCATGTCTCACTCCCTTTCAGCTTCTCAGGGAGATAAAGGGGGGCTGGTTTGCCCACAGCATGTCCTTGGTGTTACATGACTGCTAGTGATTTCCCAGAAAGCTGAATTAGCTAAATCACTGGTGTGCAGGTCATAGGTTGCAGACTCCATCTTGATGTCATAAGATTATGCAGGCCCAGACCAGCAAGGTGAGACACACAGGGAAATACCCCTACAAAATGATGGCAGATAAAGACCTGTATGGTCCATCCACAAGATAGACTCATTTTACATGGTATGTGATACTTTATATGTATACCCGAGTTTGATTTGTCCTTGCCATTCTCAGGGCACAGACAGTAGAAGTCTGCCCAGCATTCTTCTTGTACTAAAAATTCTGAAGCTAATGTCGAAGCCCCTTAAAATTTACACTCAAGCCCATCCATATCTATTTAGTCTCAATCAGGGCACAGACTGTAGAAGTCTGCCCAGCACTGGTTTTGCTTTACAATTACCGGTGTTGCCACCCAATCTCCACTAAGATTTTGTGGATCCATTCCTTCTAAACAGGATTCCTTTGTGTTTATCCCACGCATGTTTGAATTCGATTACCGTTTTCATCTCCACCACTTCCCGCGGGAGGGCATTCCGCATATCTACTACCATTTCTGTGAAAAAATACTTCCTGACACAGCTCCGGAGTCTGCCCCCCTTCAACCTCAATTCACGTCTTCTAGTTCTACCGTCTTCCCTTCTCCGGAAAAGGTTGGGTTGTGGATTAATACCTTTCAAATATTTGACTGTCTGTATCATGTCACCCCTGTTTCTCCTTTCCTCCAAGGTATACATGTTCAGGTCAGCAAGTCTCTCCTCGTACGGTTTGCAACGCAAATCCCATACCATTTTTGTAGCTTTTCTTTGTATCACGTCCAGTCTTTTTACATCTTTAGCAAGATACGGCCTCCAAAACTGAACACAATACTCCAAGTGGGGCCTCACCAACGACTCGTAGAGGGGCATCAACACCTCCTTTCTTCTGCTGGTTATACCCCTCTCTACGCAGCTTAGCATCCTTCTGCCCACAGCCGTCGCCTTGTCACATTGTTTCTTCACCTTCAGATCCTCGGACACCAACACCCCAAGTTCTCTCTCCTGAGTCGAGTTTACTAATCTCTCCCCTCCTAATTGGTATCTCTCTTTTGGGTTTCTGCACCCCAAGTGCTTCACTCTGCACTTCTTGGCATTAAATTTTAACTCACTTAACTCACTTAAAGTACTCCTAAGGTTCCTGGATCATTTTCGCCGGCCTCTCACTCAAAGATGGCCACAATTTAATAGCCCAATGATGGCTGTTTCAGTGTCCAATGCTCCAATTGTAAGTAGAAACTATTAATGAGTACTGAATATTCAGCTGGAAGTTATTGCACAAACTGTATTCCTGCTAGTCTGCGTAGCAACACTATATGGCAATGGGAAGGCTACCGGAGAAATTGCAAAAATCAGCTCAACAGCATGTCTTTAAATCTTCCTGGCCCTCAATGCGAGACCGCATTTCATGGATTACTTCATCAGGAGGAACCATGTATCAAGCTGGCTGCGCACCATTGAGTCTACTATCCAGGTGGGGTATACGGAACGTTGTCCCCATGCGTAACATAATCATGACCATGTTCCTCCCTTCTCATTGTTTCTACTCCCTCCAGGGTATCCACTCTATTGGCTATCTTTGTGTCATCCGCAAAAAGGAAAACCTTTCTTTCCAACCCTTCAGCAATATCTCCCACAAATATATTGAACAGAATTGGCCCCAGCACCGACCCCGACCCCTCCAAAATGTTGGAGCCATCCCAGAAGGGGGGGATGTTGATGTTGTAAACAAATGGTACACACCTACTTTCTACACTGAGTAGGTATGGCCATGAATGAAGGAGCTTACTAGGTTAATGAGGAACCTGAAAAGATCCTTACATAAAGGACGTGAAAAAGTAGATATGTAGGAAAAATTGAAGGATGAGGGAAATGTAAATGGGAGTGATAGGACTCCTGAAGGACAAGCCAGTGTACAAGAGATGCACATGGAAGGTGTGGAGGGTGGGGGAATGGAACCAAATATGAGTTTTACATGGCAAGGAAAAAGTGAATAAAAAGGGGAAAAGGAGGGAGTGCATGAAGAGGGTAGACTAGCAGATGTGTGGTGTGTGTGTATGGGAGAGGGGGGGGTTTGAAGGTATTATGACAGTGAGTACAGATAGATACCAAAAAAATGGCACGGAAAAGGTAAGGAAAGAGAGGAGAGAAGATTGGATGTCTAGAGATCTATGAGAATAATGACTATGGATGAGAGGGAGTCCTATTCACTTCAAATGAGTGGCACACTGATACGGGGGAGGGGAAACAGTGGGAGAAATGAGTGAAGGCTTTAATTGATTTATTCCTATTTACTCAATCTTCTGTCTACTAATAAGTGCCTGTGGTTGACAGAACACGTCTCTCGTGGCCTCCAGAAGTTTGTGGATCATAGAAAGCTCTCCTAAATATTCCCAAGTTCTTTTAAGCACTGACTGTGACAAGAAGAAAGATGCCCGATACTGACCATGTACACTTGTTATTCAACAAGAGGTGAAAGGTCAGGCATGGGTATCCTGAGAACACTCTACTCCTCAAATTCTTGAAGCAGTTGTTGATCACTGTATGAGGTTATTCAGCTTTGTATACAAGTCTGACCGGAGGCTTTGTAACAATAGCCTGTATTGTGAGAGGGGATGATGGAATTTTGGAAGCCTAGTGGTGCTCTGAGATGGGGGCGGGGGGGGGGGGGGGGTTGGGTTATTGTGTCCTTTTCCTTGGATGATAGCCACCTTATCAAACAAAAGACATTTGTCTTCCATTATGGCTGCTAGACAGATCCTGTGAGAGACTGACTGGCTGCAGAATGGGCTGAATTATTAAAACTGTACAGTAACAGGGGGAGGTGCTATGAAGCCATTCAAGAGTCTGGTTGCTTGTTCACTCTGCTTCTTTTTACTCAAACAAAACAATAATTTATAGTAAATTATTACTTATTTTAGCAAATCCCTCGACCAATTGTGACCACAGGGGAGAGAATAATTACTGCCACCCAGGCACTAAAGCAGAATCAGGACTGGAAAGCAGAATGTGGTTATCACTTGATAAAAATAATAATTGAAATTGAACGTGCTTAGAGGAGCAGCACAATTGTAAATTGTCTTGGTGAGTAGCATTATATTTTGCGTTTTGCACCTGGGTGCCATGCTCCTTCTCTTGACAGATTCATAAGTACATAAATATTGCTATACTGGGACAAACCGAAAGTCCCCATCAAGCCCAGAATCCTGTTTCCAACAGTGGCCAATCCAGGTCACAAGTACCTGGCAAGATCCCAAAATATAGAGGGTTAAGTGACTTGCCCAGAGTCACAAGGAGCTGAAGTAGGAATCAAACCCAGTTCCCCAAGACCAAAGTCTGCTACATTCAATTCAATTCCAGTCTCAAAAAGGCCTGTTGGAGGCCATTTTTAAAATCTGAACCTAATCATTCCCAGAACTAGCCCAAGGGTATTGGACACCCTAGGCAAACCTTCAGCTATGTGCCCCCCTTCTCTCCACTTGAAGGTTAAGGGCCCTGTTTACAAAGGCACGCTAGCGTTTTTAGCACTCGCTAACTGTATAGATACCCATAATATTCCTATGGGTGTCTACACTGTTCACATATGCTAATTTTTAGTGTGTGCAACAAATGGTAGCATGTCTTTGTAAACAGGGCCTTTAGTTATTCCTTTCACTCTTCTCAACTCATGCCTTTCTAAGCCCAGCAGTTAGCTTCCTGTGGCTTTTGCTGATTTAGGGCTTCTTTTATCAAACCACACTAGCAGTCTCTGGGGACGTAATGCCGACAAAGCTTATTCACTTTGAATGGGCTTCATCGGCATTGCCGTGTGGCTTGATAAAAGAGGCCCTTAGACTGTATAGATGCCCCTTTCCTTTATTGGTGGCAGGAATCTCTCCTGGGGAACTGAGTCCATCTGAGATTCTATTTCTCCTTTGCTCAGATATACAGGGACTTCAGGCATCCCTTCATTCTTTTTTATTTTGTCACAGGCCTCTTATCAATTGGGAAACTGTTAGCATCAATTCACTTATTTGCTAAAAAAGCAAACAACATTTTTTGTTTAAAGAGACTCTTCAGTGTCCGTTTAATCAAAAAAAATTTGTTTGCTTTTTTTTAGCAAATAAATGAAATGATGCTAATTGATACAAGGCCAGTTGTTTGATAGTGTTGGACTGAGAGAGCTTTTTTTTTTTAAAGAATTCCAGTCTTTTTCTCTCTGTACAGAGAGATTTTGGGGGGATTTGTCTTCAACTAGTATCTCATTGCTTTTCCCTCACTACTTGTCCTTTCCAAAGGTATCCAGCATCTCCCCTTCCATTCCCTATGTCACTAAGAGGGGCATTTTCGAAAGAAATGTCTAAGTTGGAATTTGGACGTCTTTGTAAAATGTCCAAATTCGGAGGCGGGGAAAAGGTCATTTTCAAAAAAAGATGGACGTCCATCTTTTGTTTCAAAAATACCAAGGACGTCCTTAGATTTGGATGTCTTTGATTTTCGGCAATTTTTGAAACCAAAGACATCCAAGTCTAAAACATCCAAATGCAAGCCATTTGGACGTGGGAGGAGCCAGCATTTGTAGTACACTGGTCCCCCTGACATGCCAGGACAACAATGGCGCACCCTAGGATACACTGCAGTGGACTTCATGAAATGCTCCCAGGTACATAGCTCCCTTACCTTGTGTGCTGAGCCCACCAAAACCCACTACCCCCAACAGTACACCACTACCATAGCCCTTACAGGTGAAGGGTGCACCTATATGTGGGTACAGAGGGTTTCTGGTGGGTTTTGGAGGGCTCGCTGTTTCCTCCACAAATGTAACAGGTAGGGGAGGTATGGGCCTGGGCCCACCTGTCTGAAGTGCACTGCACCCACTAAAACTGATCCAGGGACCTGCATGCGCTGTCATGGACCCGAGTATGACATCTGAGGCTGGCAATCAGTATATTTTTAATGATGTTTTTTTGAGGATGGGAGGGAGCTAGTGACCACGGGGAGTAAGGGAAGGTCATCTCCAATTCCCTCCGGTGGTCATCTGGTCATAGCGGGCATCGTTTTGTGCCTTATTTTCAATAAAAACAGGTCCGGGTGAAAACATCTGTTTTAGTCTTGGACATCTCTGCTTTTTTTCATTATGGCTCAAAGATGTCCAAGTCTTAAGAACATCCACGTCCTGCCTTCACCATGCCTCCGATACGCCCTCCCTCCTCAGATTTGGACGTCCTTGCAACGGACTTCCGCTAGAGATGTCCAAAATCGGGTTTCGATTATACCGATTTGGACGTCACTGAGAGATGGACGTCCAAGTGCCAATTTATGTCGGAAGATAGACGTCCATCTCTTTCGAAAATGAGCCTGTAAGTGTCCAGTATTTCATCTCTCTTCCTTCAACTCCCCTGCCCCCACCCTGGTATAAGCACGTTCCTCCTTCTGGGCCTGCTCCAACCATTCTACATCCCCCCCAGCTCAAAACAGTTATGGCACTTAGCACAATGGTGGGCCTTTCACTACAGGCCACACAAGAGCTGCTGATCCTGCATTCAGTAGGACATGCCCGCTTTGGCGGGTCATTTCCCGCACTCCTGCCAAAGTGGGAAATTTTCCCACTGAGACACACTGCTACCACTGCACCGCTGGTGCTGTTTCTCCCAATCAGCAGCAGCAGCAAAACAACAGAAACCAAGAACAGAGCCGCAGCCTTCAGGCATGCACTGTCTGCTCTGCCGGTCCTCTGCCCCCGCTGATGTCAACTTCCCATTCTGGGGTAGAGGACCAGCAGAGCAGACAGTGCATGCCTGCGTTGTTTTGCTGGGGCCGCTGCTGCTCATTGGGAAAAGCAGCAGTGGCCAAGAAACAGAAGATACCACGTGAAAGGGGGAGGAGGGGCATGGAGAGAGAGAGGCAGGAGATGCTGAAGGAGAGAGAGAGAAAGAGGGAAAATGCTGGAAGGATGGGGACAGAAAGAGGAGAGACGCTGGATGGGAGGACGCACAAGAAAGACACTGGAAGGATGGGGAGAGAAAATGAAGACAGTGGATGGAAGGATGCAGAGAGAAAGAGAGGAAGACACTGGAAAGATAAGGAGAAAAAGAGGGAAGATGCTGGATGGAAGGATAGGGAGAGAAAGAGGGGAGATGCTGGATGGAAAAGGGGAGAGGATAAAGTTAGCAAAAGACTGGAGAATAAGAAGAAGGGCGAGGGAAAGATGAAAAGCTATAAGTAGATGAAGTAAAATGAGGGAAATTAAAGAGTGGATAGTAAGAATGAATTAAATCTAGACATAGAGAGAGAAAAATGACAAATGAACAGGAAACTCTGGCAAAAGAGTTAAGAGAAGACAAAGGAAAGCAGAATCAAGAGACTGGGACCAACACAAATGGCAAAAGTAAATGGTTAGACAACATACCACTTGAAAAGGCAGAAAAAAATAAATTTATTATGAATTTAGCATAAAGTAATATGGTAGCTGTGTTAATAAAGGTTAATAGATACAAATAAAATAGAAAATAAGATGATACCTCAAATCAGGAGAGGATACAATAACAGCAGTACACTGTCTTAACCTAACCTGCCTCAGGAGGTTTTGGCCTCTGAAAGGTAATTGAAAAAGGTAGGCTAGTCCAATAAAAAGGTATCATCTTATTTTCCATTTTCAAATGCCTGAACTGAGTATATGCGAGAGGGCCGGCATCGGTGGCTGAAGCACGCTGCTGATTGCTGAACTGCACAAACAGCACAGTAGGGGGCTCATGCAGTGGAACTCTTCAACTAGCAGGGCTCAAGCAGCTCCGCCAGCAATTCAACCAGTGCCACAATTTTGGAGTGCGCTTAAGCTCAAAGTGGGGGGGGGGGGGGCAAAACCCACTTGGGGTTATGCCCCTGGGGAGGAATAGATGCTGGATTGGGGGGGGGGGGGTATAATAGAGTGAATTGAAACACTCCCTCTTACCCATCCCTGCTGTCACTGGTGTAGATAAAATATTTTCTGCAATGGCTGTGGGATTGAGGTGTGCCAGGGGGTGGAGCCATGAGAGAGTGGGTGGGGTCAAGGCAGAGTGGGGCGGGACTGGGGGCATGTACTAAAATCTCCCTTCTCAAAAATCAGAATCCCTTGGCAGCTCTGCCTTCCCCTCTGACACAAACTGCCTAACAGAAGGGGAGGGACAGGGCAGCACTTGAACAGAGGAGTGTACCAAAAGATATAAGTACGCCATACTAGGAAAGACCAAAGGTCCATCAAGCCCAGCATCCTGTTTCCAACAGTGGCCAATCCAGGTCACAAATACCTGGCAAGATCCCAAAAAAGTACAAAACATTCTATACTGCTTATCCCAGAAGTAGTGGATTTTCCCCAAGTCCATTTAATAATGGTCTATGGACTTTTCCTTTAGGAAGCCGTCCAAAACTTTTTAAAACTCCACTAAGATAACTGCCTTTACCACATTCTCTGGCAACGAATTCCAGAGTTTAATTACACGTTGAGTGAAGAAACATTTTCTCCGATTCGTTTTAAATTTACTACATTGTAGCTTCATCGCATGCCCCCTAGTCCTAGTATTTTTGGAAAGTGTAAACAGATGCTTCACATCTACCCGTTCAACTCCACTCATTATTTTATAGACCTCTATCATATCTCCCCTCAGCCGCCTTTTCTCCAAGCTGAGGAGCCCTAGCTGCTTTAGCCTTTCCTCATAGGGATGTCGTCCCATCCCCTTTATCATTTTTGTCACCCTTCTCTGTACCTTTTTTTTTTAAAAATATATTTATTAAAGGCTTTTTCATACCGATAATACAAAGGTAAACTCAAAAATAAACACAAAAGCAAACAACCCCCCCCCCCGCAAATAAACACAAAGGAAGATCAAAGAGCCATGGCAATACCCGGAAACACACAGTATGGATACACAAAATCAAGTGGTGCTATGCGGCTCCTTACAAAAGTGATCTAAACGAGCCCAGGTCTTCAAAACAGACTTAATTCGTCGACGTCTATGGGCCAAAATGGTTTCATATTTCCTAATCACACAAACGTAACTCCACCATTCATTATAATTGAGGTACACATTATTTTTCCAATTGGAGACAATTAAATGCAGAGCAACAGCTAACAGTATGTTGAACAACTTTTTATCGGACTCCAGAAGGAGGATATTAGGACAAGAGGCTCGTAAGATCACAACCTCATAAGAAAGCGTAGTAGTCTCTGGCAGGTGAAAAATAAGACACATTCTTGTCCAAATAAGTTGTACCTTTTCTAATTCCACTATCCAGCTTATTTTCGAAAGAGAAAGAGGCCTATATTTCGACCCAAATCGGGAGATGGGCGTCCGTTTCCCGTGGGCGCCCAAATCGGTATAATCGAAACCCGATTTTTGGTGTCCTCAACTGCAGTCCGTCAAGGAGATGAACAAAGATCACGGGGGCGTGGCGGAGGCGTGGTGAAGGCGGGACTGGAGCGTGGTTATCGCCTGAGGAGAGATGGGCGTCTTTAGCTGATAATCGAAACAAGAAGGGCGTTTTTGACAAGAATTTGGTCCACTTTATTTGGACCCTTTTTTTTTCAGGTCCAAGTCCCAAAAAAGTGCCCCAACTGACCAGATGACCACCGGAGGGAATCGGGGATCACCTCCCCTGACTCCCCCAGTGGTCACTAACCCCCTCCCACCAAAAAAAACCCACTTTACAAACTTTTTTTGCCAGTCTGTATGCTAGCCTCAAATGCCGTACCCACCTCCATGACAGCAGAATGTGTTCTATCCTGTGACAGCCTTTCCCTGGTTCTGATGTGGCTCTCAGGTGAGTGTGATACCTTTTCTGTTAAGGGCACTGCAGAGTCACATCAGCAATGCATTGTGGTGGGTGTAGGGTATTGGGCTCCATGATTCCACTAGCTTGTGTTAAATGCTCACGATGTTGGTAGTTGGTAGGCTCTACTCCCATGGTGCTTTTCCGTCTGCTTACTGGGTCAGAGTGTGCCCTGTTTTGTTTCCGGTAGTCCATGAGGTAGTGGCCATTTGTGTAAGACACTTTTAGATCCCTTTCATGTGTTAGCCACGTTACAGCACTTAGTTCTTACCTTGAATGTTGCTGAAAGAGGGCATTGTACACCATTCTGCCAGCTCGGACCTACTGCTAATCTCAGTACCAGCGAGACTCGTTGCCAGTGGGGCACAACCTCTGATCTGCAGTTAACTGTGAGTAAAGGTGCTTATTCAAATAAAGGACGTTTTCATCGAGATTAGTCTTCAGCTGTGAACTGCTGTGCCAAGGTTATACACCAGCAACAAGTCCTCTTCCTGGAGCACTGTTAGTGGGTACTGCAGTGCACTTCAGGCAGGCAGACCCAGGCCCATCCCCCCCACCCGTAACACTTGTGGTGGTAAATGGGAGGCCTCTAAAATCCACTGTACCTACATGTAGTTGCCCCCTTCACCCCTAAGAGTTATGGTAGTGTTGTACATTTGTCCCTCCCACGACCAAATGGCTTGGATTGGGACGTTTCTGAGCTGGGCGTTTTTAGTTTCCATTATCGCTAAAAAAAAAAAAAACGCCCATCTCAAAAGGGACCAAATCCATGGCATTTGGTTCGTCCAAACCGTATTTTCGAAATGAAAGATGGACGCCCATCTTTTTCGATAATACGGTCTGTCCCGCCTCTTCACATACCTGTTTTCGGACATAGACGCCCATGGAGATGGGCGTTTGCATTCGATTATGCCCCTCTATATCTTTTTTGAGATGCGGCGACCAGAATTGAACACAATATTCGAGGTGCAGTCGCACCATGGAGCGATACAAAGGCATTATAACATCCTCATTTTTGTTTTCCATTCCTTTCCTAATAATACCTAACATTCTATTTGCTTTCTTAGCTGCAGCAGCACACTGAGCAGAAGGTTTCAACGTATCATTAACGACGACAACTAAATCCCTTTCTTGGTCTGTGACTCCTAATGTGAACCCTTGCATGACGTTTCTATAATTTCGGTTTCTCTTTCCTACATGCATCACTTTGCACTTGCTCACATTAAACGTCATCTGCTATTTAGATGCCCAGTCTCCCAGTCTTGTAAGGTCCTCTTGTAATTTTTCACAATCCTCCCGCAATTTAATGACTTTGAATAACTTTGTGTCATCAGCAAATTTAATTACCTCACTAGTTACTCCCATCTCTAGGTCATTTATAAATATGTTAAAAAGCAGCGGTCCCAGCACAGACCCCTGGGGAACCCCACTAACTATCCTTCTCCATTGAGAATACTGACCATTTGTATGTTCTCCCTTTTTTACCTGATTGTTCATTATATCATCAATGTTTCTATATATATTACCAATTGTATCTGTACTCTGAAATGGCAAAGGTCATGACAGAAAATTGTAAGCCACATTGGGCCTGCAAATAGGGAAAATGTGGGATACAAATGCAACAACTAAATAAATAAATAAATACTCTCTGTTTTCTATCTTTTAACCAGTTTTTAATCTGCAATAGAACACTACCTCCTATCCCATGACTCTCCAATTTCCTCTGCAGTCTTTCATGAGGTACTTTGTCAAACGCCTTCTGAAAATCCAGATACACAAAATCAACCGGCTCACCTTTATCCACGTGTTTGTTCACCCCTTCAAAGAAATGTAGTAGATTGGTGAGGCAAGATTTCCTTTCACTAAATCCATGTTGACTTTGTCTCATTAATCCATGCTTTTGAATGCTCTGTAATTTTTTTCTTTATAATAGTCTCTACCATTTTGCCCGGCACCGATGTCAGACTCACCGGTCTATAATTTCCCGGATCTCCTCTGGAAGCTTTTTAAAAAAATTGGCATTACATTGGCCACCCTCCAATCTTTCGGTACCATGCTCGATTTTAAGGATAAATTACGTATTACTAACAATAGTTCCACAAGTCCTTTTTTCAGTTCTATCACTACTTTGGGATGAATACCATCCGGTCCAGGATATTTGCTACTCTTCAGTTTGTACAACTGCCCCATTACATCCTAAAGTCAAATGCAAAGCGCTGATAAGGAAGGCTAAGAGGGACTTCGAAAAAAAGACTATGTTGGAGGCAGAAACACATAGTAAAAATTTACCATTACTGTCTGTCTCCTTCCACTTTACTCACCACTGAGGTCAGACTGACAGGTTTGTAATTTCCAACCTTCTCTTTACTTCCGCTCTTTTGCAGAGGGACCACATCCGCCCTTCTCCAGTTCTCCAGGACCACTCCAGACTCTAAGGAAGCTTTGAAGAGCTCAGACAGTGGAGCTGCCAGAACTTTTCCAGATTTCTTGAGTACCCATCGGGCCCCATCGCTTCATCAGCTTTTAGTTTAGCTAGATCCTCACGAACACAGTCATCTGAGAATTGGTCCTGGTCTACCATACATCCATCCCATTAGCATTTGTTTTCTGTGGTCCTACACCCACCCTCTCATCTGTAAACACAGAACAGAGATCATTGTTAAGAAGTTCAGCTTTAGCCTTATCTGCTTTTATGTATTCCTCCCCCTCAGCTTTGAGCCTTACAATGCTATTTGGGTACTTCCTCCTGTCCATTGAAAAATGTCTTCTCCCCCAATTTTCATATCGGCTGTTTTTTGTTCCATTTGTCTCTCCGCTTTCC
This sequence comes from Microcaecilia unicolor, assembly GCF_901765095.1. NCBI lineage: Eukaryota > Metazoa > Chordata > Amphibia > Gymnophiona > Siphonopidae > Microcaecilia > Microcaecilia unicolor. Next base: position 192,516,561 of record NC_044036.1, read on the forward strand.
TGACAGCGTTCCCAACTTCTCTTAGCTTTTCGAGGTATTTTAACCTGTCATCTTCTTTCTGAGTCATCTTGTAACGTCTGAAAGCTAACATTCTTCCCCCTTACCTTTTCAACTACTACCTTTGGGAACCAGAGTGGCCTTCTTTTCCTCTTACTTTTATGCAATTTTCTAACATAAAGGTTTGTCGCCTTTCAAATTGATCCTTTCAGTTTTGTCCACCGATTTTCTACTTCCTTCAACTGTTCCCATCCAACTAATTCTTCCTTGAGAAATTCCCTCATCTCAGCAAAGTTAATTCTTTTGAAATCTAGGACCTTCAATCTTGAATAAGCCCTCTCCTCCTTTGTCTTAATATTGAACCACACCATTCAGTGATCACTAGATGTCAAACCATAACATCAGAAATATTCTCCCTGTTTGTAAGCACCAAGTCTAGAATAGCTCCGTCCTATGTCAGTTCCGTTACCCGTTGCTGAAACAATTCTTCCTGTAGGGAATCGAAGATCTCTTTGCTTCTAGATGATCTCACAGCTGGGACGGTCCAATCAGCATCAGACATTAAAATCACCTATCAGTAGTACTTCCCCTTTTCTAGCTATTTTGTGGATTTCTTCAATTAAGTCTCTGTTCATTTCTTCTTACTTCGAAGGTTACCTGTATATTACACCAATGTAAATACTTTTTCCATTCCCTCTTATCAATTTAACCCACAGTGCCTCTTCCTTACCCCATACGTCCTGCAGTTTTGTCACTTTACTATTATTCTTAACACATAATGCTACTCTTCCACCTTTTTTCCTACCCTGTCCTTCCTGAATAGATAGCCAGGTATAACTATATTCCAGTCATGGTTCTCCGTGACCACCCCTAAACCCAAGTCAGCTTCTATCATTGTGATCTCTAGATCTAGAAATTTGTTTCCCATACTTCGGGCATTGGTATACAAGGCTCTCCAGGTGTTACTCTTTTTTTCCCCTTTCTATGAGGGTATTTGATATCTTACCTTTCTGAGGGTTATTAATGACGTTGGGGCTTTTCTCACCCATCCCCAGCAAATGTAGTGTAAAGACTTCCTTAGTATTTTAGAACAGCGTTTTATGTGCTCAAGCAGGCTTAAATGAAACATAAAACACAGGGAATGAGGGCAAATAAAGAACATATGGCCAATCCATTCTGCCCTTTTACACCAAATACTGAGTGATGCAATCCTTTCCTCTCCCTGAGAGATCCTCTGTACTTGTTCTGCGCTTTCTTCCAGTTAAATACTGTCCTCATCTTCACCAGCTCTACTGGGAAGTTGTTCCATGCATTCACCACCCTTTCCTTAAAGAAATATTTCCTTCTATTATTCCTGAGTCAGCCCCCTATCATTCTCATCCTGTGCTCCCTCATTCTAAAGCATTCTTTAAATTTAAAGAGGTCTGCCTTCTACCTATTTATACCATTTAAATGTCTCTCTGATATCTCCCCTTTCCCACCTTTCTTCCAAAAGTAAGTATATTTAGATCTTAGTCCCGATATGCGTTATAACAGACCCCACTAACCATTTTAGTAATTCTCTTCTGGACTGACTCTGTCCTGTTTATATCTTTTTGAAGGTGCGGTCTCTAGAATTCCATGCAGTACCAGTGCCACTGAGTGAGCTGGGCCCAGGGCAGGGCTGCTGCTGCTGTCCCTCTCCCCTGGACCGCTGCATAGCCAGAAGACTACAAAAATCGGGGGGGGGGGGGGGCACATTTTGTCCTACCTCCCTGCCCCCCGCCGCAACTTCACATACCTTGGCTGGCAGGGGTTCCCAAGCCCCACCAGAAGAAGCCGTACCTCCAGTGCTGTTCTCCTCTGCATTGCCTGCCCTGTGGCTGCTTTTCCCACTAATGTCACGCATGCTTGGTTTTGATTAGAACACTCCTTTTCATTGTTTCAATTTCTTATTTTGGAATGGTATGTTTTCCCTTGTTTTCTTTTGAGGAAACTGTTTGGGATTCTGTCAGGTACTTGTGACCTGAATTGGCACTGTTGGAAACAGGATACTGGGCTACATATTCTTACATATACAATCATAACTTATAGCCTCAATTTATGTGTAAGCATTGCAGTCCTATGCTTTAAGTGAAAGTCAAATAAAGTTCAATGTGAAGTAAAAAGAAATGAAGTACAAAAATGTTTTTAATTGTGAAATAACAACAAACTTTTACTTTACTTATCTTGTTCAATAAAGTTGTATTCCTAAACCAGAATCTTCAAAAGCAAATTAAAGAGATACAAAGAAATCAATCTGTGAGCTTCTATTTTACCATGATTCAATTTATGAAATTTTTGAGTTTACGCATTGATAGAGGTTTATAGGCTGCAGGTTCATGCATTTGATTTATCTTTCCTCTGGCTTTTAAATGTTTTCCCTGGTGTCTTTTTGGGGTTGATTGTGCACAGTTTTACATATGGAATAATTTTATAAGTAGCCTTTTATGTGCAAAAATACCCCCTGAATGTCCTCATTTTACATTTAAATCTGATTGGTTCTAAATGAACCAATCAGAATTTTTTCTGGGAAGCCATTTCTGTCAAGCTTCTCATAGCTGCTGTGCAGCAGGTTCTGTGATTATTACTACTACTACTACTACTATTTAGCATTTCTATAGCGCTACAAGGCGTACGCAGCGCTGCACAAACATAGAAGAAAGACAGTCCCTGCTCAAAGAGCTTACAATCTAATAGACAAAAAATAAATAAAGTAAGCAAATCAAATCAATTAATGTGAACGGGAAGGAAGAGAGGAGGGTAGGTGGAGGCGAGTGGTTACAAGTGGTTACGAGTCAAAAGCAATGTTAAAGAGGTGGGCTTTCAGTCTAGATTTAAAGGTGGCCAAGGATGGGGCAAGACGTAGGGGCTCAGGAAGTTTATTCCAGGCATAGGGTGCAGCGAGACAGAAGGCGCGAAGTCTGGAGTTGGCAGTAGTGGAGAAGGGAACAGATAAGAAGGATTTATCCATGGAGCGGAGTGCACGGGAAGGGGTGTAGGGAAGGACGAGTGTGGAGAGATACTGGGGAGCAGCAGAGTGAGTACATTTATAGGTTAGTAGAAGAAGTTTGAACAGGATGCGAAAACGGATAGGGAGCCAGTGAAGGGTCTTGAGGAGAGGGGTAGTATGAGTAAAGCAACCCTGGCGGAAGACGAGACGGGCAGCAGAGTTTTGAACCGATTATTCTGGGACGGAACTTAAAAGAATTTTACATTTAACTTCAAGTACTTTTTTTCCACTTGGTACAGAGTGGTACCACTGCTTTTTCTGCGGATCCAACACCTAGTGCTGGGTACAGCTTTCTTCGGCAGGGTTATTACCTGCAGTTAGCAGTACATTCGTCTCCCGCACTGCATTTTGTGCTTCAAGTTTTTCATATTGCAACAAGATAAAAAGAATGTTGTGTTCTTAAAAGCAGAAAACTACTAATTAAATCAACATTAGGTATTTTTTTTCCAGCTAATTCCAGTTGGGACTGGATACAAACTGTGGTTTTGAGGACAGTGGAGGAGAAGGGCAAGGGGTGAAAGTTCAGTGAGTCACTGCAACCTCTATGCTTGTTACAGTTTTGCTCTCATGCAGGGGGACTGAATGAAAGGGCAGCCATCCTTTCATAACCAGCCCAACAATACAGCTCAACTTTCATTCAGGCCGATGAAGTCATTAATAATTGCTCTCACAAAAGAAGTCCCTCTTCTCTTCATCACATCATGAGTTGATGATTTGAGGAATATTTTCTATGACTGATGTGATAATGGCCTATCTGTCAGTATCTGCTATTTGTAAGTTACTTTTTGGTCACTCATTAAATTGCAGCAGTAATTTGCTGCTTAGAACTCTGTGCTAACTTTCCTGTCAGTGCCTGAGCCAATCAGCACCCAGGCACTGACAGGAGGAAAGTTGACAGTTCAGTAAAAAAAAAAACCCAACTCAACCTGATACCTGTTCCTGCCCCCCCCCCCCCCCCCAGCAAACATTTCCCTGGTGTCTAGTGGCACCCACCCTGGCTCCACATATCCAACCCCCCTTTTTCTCCCCAATATTAAAAAAAAATCCTGGTGGTCTAGTGGACCTCCCAACCCCCACTCTCATAGCTTATCCCTCCCTTCCTCCTTCCCCCCAGGTCCCTCCAAAATATCCTCGGACCCTCCCTCCCTCCCCCAGTCCCTCAAAATAATCCTGGTGTCTAGTGGCATCCCGATTCCTCTTCCCCCCCCCCTCCAAAATATCCCTAGTGTCTAGTGGCACCCAAAACCTCTGCAAGCCTTCCCCAAGGCCCCCAGATCCCCTTGCCTCAAAAGATGCCCACTTGCTACTGACCGGGCACCATCATTTTCAAAGTGGCGGTGCCCAACTTTGCTCGGTGCATCCTGGGATGCACCAGGTAGATCCTATCTACCCCCTTATATGGTAGACAGGCTCCACGTGGTGCATCCCACTATTTTGAAGATGATGGCGCCTAGAATCGAGTGAGTGGGCATTGCTCCTGCTTCTTTTTAGATAAGTGGATCTGAGGACCTTGGGGGAGGGTTAGGTACCATTAGACACCAGGGTTTTTTTTAAGAGACTTGGGGGAGGGGGGAGGAGAGGCTGTGAGAGTGGTGGCCAGGGGGTAAAGTGGACCCCCAAGTATTGTTTTTTAAGATGAAGGGGTAAGGGGTCAGAAGGGAGGCGGGGGGTCCACTAGACCACAAGGCCATTTTTTAAGTCTGGGGGAGGAGATAGTCCATCCAGGGCAGGGTGGTCAAGTTGGAGGGAGGGAAGGGGTGCCACTAGACACCTCTTCTCTCAACCAACACTTCCAATGCTGCCCCAGACCTGATGTTAAGTTTCTGGCACTAAACATGCCGGAGAAACTTTTTTTTTTTTTAGGTGGAAGGGAATTGGTGTGGTTTAATAAATGACCACATTTAAATGCAGTCTGTGTTAAGCATTTAAGTGCCCACGCTGAAAACATTAGAGCATTTGGCACACAATAGCTTGTGTGTAACTTGGTGTTAGCTTTGAGCATCGGGCCCTCAGATGCTCTATTTACCAATAATTGCTCCAGCAGTTCCTCCTAACTCCCAGCAGAGGGTGACACAGACAAAAGAAAGAATTAACACAGCATGCTTTGCACATAAGGTTGTGTCTTGGTGGCTTGTAATTCCTTGTAAACAATCTACTGAAAAGACGTTCTAGGACACGAGCTTTAAAGGACCACATAGTACAAGAAGCCCTTATGCTCAAGAGAATGAGTTACTAGGTTGTGTGCATTACTTATAAAATGGATGCTATTACTGATTCCTTAGTCTTACAAAATTTTGCTGAATGACACGTCTTAGAAATGGCTACTTCTTGTGCAGCTATGTGAGAGACCCAAGCACCTCTCCCCCTTGTCAGAGGTAAAATCCTAGTGTAAGAGTGGAAATATGCGCCCAGCCGGGTTTTACTTCCATTGGTTTCCATTGAAAGCAATGGAAGTAAAACCCGGCTGGCTCAATCCGTCCTCCTTTTTCTGGAGCCATATGGTAACCCTACTTATCATAAGATAGGTCTGAATAATTACACCAGCCACAGAGGTAGCTTATGTGTGTGAACCTAAGTGCCAAAGATACACATATAATTTATTGTATTCTGTAAGTTATGCACGTGTGAGTCCTGCTCATGCTGTTCTCAGACTCCACCTACGTTTAGGCCTACTTGTAAAATACGCACTATGGAAGACATGAGTGCATTTACAAAATAGCAGTTAGGCAAAATTTTGGCATTTATGCATGCATGGGTACACATACACATGTATATGCTGTTATTCTGATGATATATGCATATAACTGGTGTGTAACTGTGGGCATGTACTTTGTAGAACTGCCTTTTTGGTGGGAGCCATTGTCCCCCTCTTTCAAGACAAAAAAATTGATGTTTCCTGGCCAACGTTGAATTTCCGATTGTTATTGTTAGGTACTAATTTATGATCAGTGGGGTTTGTGTCCTTCTGTTACAAACCCAGTCACTCAAAATAGACTTGATGACCCATCTTTTTCGAACATTTACCTCTTACGATTGCGGCAGTTTTGACAGCCTGGGAAATTCCCTTCCCTTATGTGTGCTCCTATATCCCCCTGCTTTCCTTTCATGTTTATTGTAGTTCTCCCGCTCGCCCTCTAATATCCTGTCCATCGTTGTTTTCTCTGTTTTCTCATCTTTCTTTCTATAGCCTGTAAGCCACCTAGCTAGTATTACTGTTGGGCGTGGTAGCAAGTTCTAAATAAACTGCATGCATTGGGGTAAACCCAGATGCAACCCAAGTTCTGCTTCCCACCTCCCAGGAACTTCCTGTTTCCATGTGGGCTTGATGCATTAGAGGGAAGGTTCTAGGGCAGGCCGCAAGTTTGAAACCCTGTCACTGATAGTAACCTTTAGCAGACAAATTGGTAGTGATTGGTGAGGGGGGTTGAGAGAAAGAGAGAGATGCTGAGGGGAGGGGAGTGGAGGGAGAGATGGCAAGGGACAGGAAGAGATGACAGACTATGGGCAGGGGGAGAGGCGGAACAGATGCTGGATTTTGGGTGGGGAGAAAGGGAAGAAGAGATGTCAGACCTTAGGATGGAGGAGAGGGAGAGTTGCTGAACAACGGGAGGGAGGGAAGAGAGAGGGAGATGTGTTGGACCTAGGGGCAGTAGGAAGGAAAGGAGAGATGCTGGAAAACAGGAGGGAAGAGAGAGGGAGAGATGCTGGACCACGGAGAAGGGGAAGATTGCAGGAGGGAAAGAGAAAAGGAGACGTGGAGGGGCATAATCGAATGCGAACGCCCATCTCCATGGGTGTCTATCTCCGAGGATGGGTACGTGAAGGGGCGGGCCAGACCGTATTTTCGGAAAAAAAAAAAAATGGGCATCCATCTTTTTTTCGATAATACGGTTTGTGCCGGGCAAATGCATCGGATTTGGGCGGATTTGAGCTGAGCAGTTTCGTTTTTCAGCGATAATGGAAACCAAAGGCGCCCAGCTCAAAAACGAACAAATCCAAGGCATTTGGTCATGGGAGGAGCCAGGATTCGTAGTGCACTGGTCCCCCTCACAAGCCAGGACACCAACCGGGCACCCTAGGGGGCACTTGTAACAATTAAAAAAAATTTAAAATACCTCCCAAGTCCATAGCTCCCTTCCCTTGGGTGCTGAGACCCCCAAATCCCCCCCAAAACCCACTGCCCACAATTCTACACCATTACCATAGCACTTGTGGCTGAAGAGGGGCACCTAGATGTGGGTACAGTGGGTTTTGGGGGCGGTTTGGAGCGCTCCCATTTACCAGCACAAGTGTAACAGGTAGGGGGGGATGGGCCTGAGTCCACCTGGCTGAAGTCCACTGCACCCACTAACAACTGCTCCAGGGACCTGCATACTGCTGTGATGGAGCTGGGTATGACATTTGAGGTTGGCATACAGGCTGAAAAAAAAAAAGTTTTTAAAGTTCTTTTTTTTGGGTGGGAGGGGGTTAGTGACCACTGGGGGAGTCAGGGAAAGTCATCCCTGATTCCCTGCGGTGGTCATCTGGGCAGTTGGGGCACTTTTTGGGGACTTGTTCGTGAGAAAAAGGGTCCAGAAAAAGTGACCCAAATTCTCGCTTCTGGCGCCCTTCTTTTTTCGATTATCGGCCAAGGGCGCCCATCTCTCCTCGGCCGATAAACATGCCCCAGTCCCGTCTTCACCACACCTTCGACACGCCCCCGTCAACTTTATCCGTTCCTGCGACAGATGTCGAATAATGTGTGCAGTTCTAGTCTCAGCATCTCAAAAAAGATATAGTGGAATTAGAAAAGGTACAGAGAAGGGCAACGAAAATGATAAAGGGGATGGGACGACTTCCCTATGAGGAAAGGCTAAAACAGCTAGGGCTCTTCAGCTTGGAAGAGAGACAGCTAAGGGAATGAGACTTGATATAGCACTTTTCTGTGGTTTTTGCAACTACTTTCAAAGCGGTTTACATAGCATATACAGGTTATTTGTACCTGGGGCAATGGAGGGTTAAGTGACTTGCCCAGAGTCACTGGTTGGTGACACTGGAAGGTCTGTGGTGGAGCAGCAGGCCTTTGGCAGTAGTGGACCACAGCGCCTTGCCTGCCTGAGGGAGACGTTGGCAAGTATGGGGATACCCGAGTGCTAACCATACTGCCAATTTTCATCCTTGTCCCTACTTGTGGGAGTTGGACAGACTTTCAGTCCCTTAGCCTTTTACTGGTCAAGGCTTTCATTTCTATAGTCTCTGAGTCTTACATGTTTGCCAATTTTGCCTGTCAATGGCAGGCTAGAGATGTATTTATTCATTTATGACTGATGTGTAATGGGGATATGAATCTACTCAAAGGGTATTGTGGTTGACGGACGAGTGTCTGTATCTTAGGGGGGGGGGTTGTCTGTTGGATGAGGAATATTGTTTTTTGAAAGAGTGGGATGGCTGGGGGAAGGGCATTTGAAAGTGATCAGTTTCTTTAAAGAGCCATTTTTCTGAGGTTGGTGTTGGGAGGGGTGTGAACGATTGGAGCGGGTTCAGAGTTTGGGAGTGGTTGTGATAGGAAGGGGGGTTGGAGGACACAGTATACCTGGGAATAATTCTTAGTGGAGCCCTTGGGGGACATCGTAGTTTTTATTTTTTCTTTCAAGTACCTGATTTCTTTTCCTTGGTGGGCTGCTGGCTGGGACAGACCATGGGGATCTTCTTATCATGTTATCATGCTCAGATTAGCTTCCCTGATGGAATTATTTAATGGTTAAAATAATTACCTGGAGTGTAGGGGGTATTTTTTTCTCCCCATTAAGAAGTCAAAAATTTTACAAACTTTGCAAAGACTTAAATTGGCATTGCACTGCTCCAAGAAACACACCTGTCAGCAGTGGGACATTTAAAATTGAAAAGATGGTGAGTTGCTGACTGTGTTACAGCCTCAATCCCTAATAAAAAAAAAGTTTTTTTAAAGGGTGTGGCAATTCTGTTTCATAAACATAGTAACATAGTAGATGATGGCAGAAAAAGACCTGCACGGTCCATCCAGTCTGCCTAACAAGATAAACTCATATATGCTACTTTTTGTGTATACCCTACTTTGATTTGTACCTGTGCTCTTCAGGGCACAGACCGTATAAGTCTGCCCAGCACTATCCCCGCCTCCCAACCACCAGCCCCGCCTCCCAACCACCGGCTCTGGCCAGACCATATAAGTCTGCCCAGCACTATCCCCACCTCCCAACCACCAGCCCCGCCTCCCGCCACCGGCTCTGGCACAGACCGTATAAGTCTGCCCAGCACTATCCCTGCCTCCCAACCACCAGCCCTGCCTCCCACCACCGGCTCTGCCACCCGATCTCGACTAAGCTCCTGAGGATCCATTCCTTCTGCATAGGATTCCTTTATGCTTGTCCCACGCATGTTTGAATTCCATTAAAATACAATTGACCGACCATGAAGGGTCGGAGAATTGTCAACATCTTTATGTGGATCCTGAGGGACATGTAGTGTTGTGTTAAGGTTCTGTTAGGCATAAGCAGTTTGTTCTGTGTAGTACATATGCTCCAAATCAGTTTATTAAAAAATGTTATAAGATGTTGCTGGATAATTTGCCTCTGGTTGTGGATTTCAATGTGGTGGGGGATCCGCAGATGGATGTTTCACAATCCACAAAAGGAATGTATCAATGAGGGTAGGGGCCTGCCACACCTTTGTCGTGTGTTAAATTTAATAGATTTATTGCGGGTCTTATACCCTTCAGAGCGTGACTATACTCGCCTGTCCAGGTTTTTAAGCAAGCAGCTTTCGCTGATGATTTGCATGTGCATTTGCTGGACCGACGGGGTTCTTTCAACACCCTTTTGGATTGCTTTGCCAAGTACGGTGAATTTGTGGGCTTCAGGTTGAACCTATGTAATTTTGGCTGGCACAGTTGTGGTGCAAGTTGTGGATATGACACAGTAATGGTAGTACATGATTTGTATTTTATTGATTGTATTCTTGGTGTTACTAGTATTTTTGGTTTGTATGTTTTCCTTTTGTAAACCACTTTGATTTAAGAGGTCTATAAATGCGTAAAATAAATAATGAATTAACCTTCAGAAATTGGAGGCTCTACCTTTGGAAGTTTGTGTTAAAAGATTGTGGGGTTTTCCTTTTCCCCTATGCTGGACGGATACCAGCTTTCGGTACCTGGGGGTTCAACTTGGGGTGTAGCCTAGGGATATATATGCAGTCAATATCACTAAACTCTTGGAGGACACTAAACGCCAATTGGACGCATGGCGGATACAGTACATGGAAAAATGTCTTAAAAATGGTAATGGTAAATCAGTTTTCTACCTCGCTATTACGTCGCAGTTCTAAGCATGTTACAGTTCTTTAAGAAGACAGTTTCATTTAACTGGGAAGAAGGGGCATAATAATAAATTTAAATATTTAAGAAGGAAAAAAATAGTGAGATCAGTAATTAGCGTGAGATACATATTTCTGAAACAAGAAGGTTTTCAAATTTTTCCTAAAACGAATATAGGACTGAGAAGATTTAAATATAGGTGAAATCATAGTCCATAATCTTGCTGCTTGAAATGCTAACCCTAATTCAAAGAGGTGTAATCTCTTTTTACTTTTTGATGATGGAAAAGAATAACCTACACTACCAGTACATCTTGTTCTCAAAGCATAAATGAATATAAAATGTGGATATAAATAGTCTGGTGTCAAGCCATGTACATGTTTGAAGAGAAAACATGCCAATTTGAAATAGATTCTAGTCTCAATAGGCAACCAGTGTAACGATAAATAGCTGCAAGTGATCCTATCAAATATGGACAATCGAAAAATCATTCAAACTGTTGTATTCTGTATCGTTTGCAATCTCCTCAACCAAACTTTTGTTTCATCCTAAACATACCCGGTTACAATAATCCAAATTGAGAAACTAAAAGAGACTGAATTAGTATTCTAAAATGATCTTGTTCAAAATAACTTCGCATGCATCTCAATTTTTTCATTAGGAAAAACATTTCTTTGTTAATATGTTTTGAAAACAGCGATTTGGACATTTTGGCATAAAAAAAACATCCATCTGCTGCTTTTTGGACATTTTTTCTGTTTTGAAAATGAGCCCCTTAGTCATCTGCATGTCCAATAGCTTCCTTTTTAGTTCTTCTATGTAGATCCTACTTTCCGAAAGAGTTCTGTAAAATCTTCCAAGATACAGCAGTGCCTGGCCTCAGGGGAGGTGTCCGTCTTGCCTTTCTCTCCCTGACCACCCTCTCAACTCAGAAGATCTGTTAAAGTATTTGTTGCTTTCCTGAAATGTCAGGGTTGCTTTTGAAACCATGCTCTGTACTTTTACACCACATAGACTTAATTTTCATAGAGCTATAGGTCTTCTGTTGTGGTTGACATCTTATCTCACTTACCCAGAAGGCAGTGCAGTACAATGCCTCTATTGATCAGAGTTGCTGAAAGGCAGTGCAAGTGTCACACCACCAGACCTGCCAGTGATTTACGAGCTGTTGTCACAAAGAGATTTACAGTTAGAAGAAGGAAGTTTGTATATGAAGGTTGTGGAAGAGTGAGCCTTCCCCGGAGTTGAGAGGGGAGAACCCTCCTGCAGTGCTGCTAGTAGCTTTGTAAGTTTAATACTCCACATGTGGGGAAAATCTGAAATGGTCAGAGCCTAGAGAAAACACAGGAAAGCCAAGATGGGACTGTCCTTTAAAGTTTTCTGAGGATGTACTTTTGATTCACAAGCATTTGATGTACTCTTCTTGCTGGAGATCCCTTGCTGCTGCCTGTGCCTTAGTGACTGCATCTGCTGTTGTTCTGTTGTTGTGGTCCCATCTATTTACCAGTATAGACTTTCAATTAATTTTTTGGTTCAGAACACCAGTGCTGGATTGGTTTGATTTATCAAGTGTGTGGAGAGTGCAGCATGTATGCATTAAGGGGCCCTTGTACAAAGCGGTGATAGCCTTACAGACACTTTGTTGCACGCCGAATTGGGACTACTGCTGCACGACGGTAATTCCCACCCCCATTGCATGCCATTTCCGGTGCTACAAAAATATTTTGTATTTTTGTAGCACTGGGGCTTACTGCCTGAATAGGTGGCTGTAAGCCCCCCCCCCCCCCCCCCCGAAAAGGCCGTGTGGCACTGCAAAATCACGTTCCAACGCTACTATAGGCCCCCTTTTATCACAGCTTGGTAAAAGGACCCTAGCTGCATTCAGCCTCCTGGCATTTGTCAGTCCCGGCTGTGGTCCCCAAAAAAATAAATTCTTTATGTGAAAGATCCCAACATATAGTCTCAAGGCATACTCTGGGATCTACCTAACATAAAGGTGCCTGAACAGGAACATTATAAGCAACAAAAATCCACACTGTCTACTTTTGGGACAGAAGACTGTAAAATTGTGGCAGAGAGCCAAACCTTGTAAAACCTGTTTGGGGATGAAGCAGAAGAAAAATGAACGATTACCTGGTCCGGACTCTGTTCTGGCAGAGAGCAGGTAGATAGGACAGTTAGCATGCTTAACATGAAATTGCTATATTTGGAGAAATGCCTGTATTTTTGTTTGGTTTTGGACATTTTTCTGGCTTCTGCATAAAAATGGGAGTAAATTCAAAGATGGCAGCATTTCCTGCTAGTGGGCTGGAGCTGGAGAGCCTGTGCTGGAATGTTTCATGCTGGAGGAGTTCATTTCAGAATGGCATGACCAGTGACGTAGCTAGGACTGAATAGTCCCTGGGCAAAAAAATAAAAATGTGCCCCCAAAACACCATCCATGATAGTTAGGGTTACCATATTTTGTCCCCCCAAAAGGAGGACACATGCCCCGCCCCACCACACCCACCCCACCCTTTCACGCCCTCGCTCCGCCCCTGTCACATTTTCCCCTCCCCCTGTCACACACCCCGTCACCCCCCTCCCCTTACCTTACTACTTGCCCTGGTGGTCTAGTGACCTCTTCGAGGCAGGAAAGAGCCCCCTCTTTCCTGCCCGGAGCGCTGCCCTGCATGCATGCATCCTTCCTGTTGGTGATCTCGATGCCGATTCAAAATGGCCGCCGAGAGTTGAAGGTCACTTCAACTCTCGGCGGCCATTTTGAATCGGTGCCGAGATCACCAACAGGAAGGATGCATGCATGCAGGGCAGGAAAGAGGGGGCTGTTTCCTGCCCCGAAGGCGGAAGAGGTCACTAGACCACCAGGGCAGTAGTAACTAAGGGGAGGGGAGGCTAGTCATCTGCCCGTTTGTCTGGATTTCTATAGGACGGCCTGCCCACCAGCCTGCCTGTTTGTCCAGAAATCCAGACAAACGGGCAGATTGGAAAAAACCCGCCCGGTTGCCCGGACATGTCCTCAAAAAGAGGACATGTCCGGGTAAATCCGGACATGTGGAGGGGCATAATCGAACTCAAATGCCCATCTCCATGGGCGTCTATGTCCGAGAACGGGTACACGAAGGGGTGGGACAGACCGTATTTTCGAAAAAAATGGGTGTCCATCTTTCGTTTCGAAAATACGGTTTGTACGGACCAAAATGCCATGGATTTAGTCATTTCCGAGCTGGGCGCTTGTTTTTTTTAGCGATAACAAAACGCCCAGCTCAAAAACGTCCCAATCCAAGTCATTTGGTCGTGGGAGGGGCCAGGATTCGTAGTACACTCGCCCCCCTGACATGCCAGGACACCAACTGGACACCCTAGAGGTCAGTGCGGTGGACTTCAGACAATGCTCCCACATGCATAGGTCCCTTACCACGGGTGCTGAGCCCCCAACCCCCCTTCCCCAAAACCCACTACCCACAAATGTACACCACTACCATAGCTCTTAGGGGTGAAGGGGGCACCTACATGTGGATACAGTGGGTTTTGGAGGCCTCCCATTTACCAGCACAAGTGTTACAGGTAGGAGGGATTGGCCTGGGTCCGCCTGCCTGAAGTGCACTGCGGTACCCACTAAAAGTGCTCCAGGGACCTGCATACACGCAGGCCTCTAGGACTTGTTGCTGCTGTATAACCTTGGCACACCAGTTGACACCTGAAGACTAATGTCTCTGAAAACGTCCTTTATTGGAATAAGCACGTTTACTCACACTTAACTGCAGATCAGAGGTTGTGCCCCACTGGCAAAGAGTCTCCCTGGTACTGAGATTAGCAGTAGGTCAGAGCTGGCAGAATGCTGTACAATGCCCTCTTTCAGCAACATTCAAGGTAAGAACTAAGTTCTCTAACGTGGCTAACACATGAAAGGGATCTAAAACTGGCTTACAAAAATGGCCACTACCTCATGGACTACCGGAAACAAAACAGGGCACACTCTGACCCAGTAAGCAGGGGGAAAAGCACCATGGGAGTAGAGCCTACCAACTACCAACATCGTGAGCATTTAACACAAGCTAGTGGAATCACAGAGCCCAATACCTACACCCACCACAATGCATTGCTGATGTGACTCTGCAGTGCGCATAACAGAAAAGGTGTCACACTCACCCGAGAGCCACATCAGAACCAGGGAAAGGCTGTCACAGGATAGAACACATTCTGCTGTCATAGAGGTGGGTACGGCATTTGAGGCTGGCATACAGGCTGGAAAAAAAGTTTTTAAGTGGGTTTTTTTTTGGTGGGAGGGGGTTAGTGACCACTGGGGGAGTCAGGGGAGGTGATCCCTGATTCCCTCCGGTGGTCATCTGGTCAGTTGGGGCACTTTTTTGGGACTTGGACCTGAAAAAAAAGGGTCCAAATAAAGCGGACCAAATTTTCATCCAAAACGCCCTTCTTGTTTTGATTATCAGCTAAACATGCCCATCTCTCCTCGGCCGATAACCACGCCCCAGTCCCGCCTTCACCACGCCTCTGACACGCCCCCGTCAACTTTGTTCGTTTCTGCGACGGAGTGCAGTTGAAGAAGACCAAAATCAGCTTTCGATTATACCAATTTGTTCGCCCACGGGAGAAAGACGCCCATCTCCCGATTTGGGTCGAAATATGGGCATCCTTCTCTTTCGAAAATAAGCTGGATAGTAACCCTAGGTTGGGGCAATTGGGGCAGGAGCAAAGTCCACTCATTCCTGCCCCTTACGGCTGCCTAAAGAAAATGGCTGCCACAATACATTTTTTTGGTAGTCAGAGCTGATATTCAGTGACTGCCCGGTTAAGTGTCACTGAATATTGAGGGTTGGGTGATTTAAGCAGGCCAGAGCCTCTCCTGCCCACTTAATTTGCTTTGAATATCAGGCCCAGAGTCTCTTTTCTGCTTTTCTCTGTTTTTTCCTACCTCTCTTTCCAGAGTCTTCTATCCATTTGACATTTTTTTCTCTCCATGTCCGCCATCCATTTTCCATTTGCATCCCTATCCATCTTTTCCAGCATCTCCCCTCTGTGGCCCTATCCCTATCCTCCCCACATGTTCCACATCTGCCTTCTCAGTGTCCCTATCCTCCCCCCATTTTTGCATCTCCTCTCTGTATCCCTATTTTCACTGTCCAGCATTTCTACTCAGTATCTCTTACCTTGCTCAGTCCAGCATCTCCCCTGAGTGTCTGTTCTGCTTTCTCTCCTGATAGGCTCTCTCTACTCAAGAGATTAGCATACAGATAACCAGAGAAGACACAGAACTCTTGAACCAAAATCTTCTTTAATGCAAATTCAAATAAAGGGAAATACTACTACTACTACTTAACATTTCTAGAGCGCTACTAGGGTTACGCAGCGCTGTACAATTTAACAAAGAGAGACAGTCCCTGCTCAAAGAGCTTACAATCTAATAGACAAGTGAACGGTCGGTCCGATAGGGGCAGTCAAATTGGGGCAGTCTGGATTCACTGAACGGTAAGGGTTAGGTGCCGAACGCAGCATTGAAGAGGTGGGCTTTAAGCAAAGACTTGAAGACGGGCAGGGAGGGGGCTTGGCGTAAGCGCTCAGGAAGGTTGTTCCAAGCATAGGGTGAGGCGAGGCAGAATGAGCGGAGCCTGGAGTTGGCGGTGGTGGAGAAGGGTACTGAGAGGAGGGATTTATCCTGTGAACAGAGGTTACGGGCGGGAACGTAAGGGGAGATGAGGGTAGAAAGATAGTGAGGGGCAGCAGACTGAGTGCATTTGTAGGTAAGAAGGAGAAGCTTGAATTGAATGCGGTATCTGATCGGAAGCCAGTGAAGTGACGAGGAGAGGGGTGATATGAGTATATCGGTTCTGGCGGAATATGAGACGTGCAGCAGAGTTCTGAACAGATTGAAGGGGGGATAGATGGCTAAGTGGGAGGCCGGTGAGGAGTAAGTTGCAGTAGTCCAGGCGAGAGGTAATGAGAGCATGGACGAGAGTTCGGGTGGTGTGTTCTTTAATGCAAATTCAAATAAAAGGAAATAACTTACAGTTAGATATGCTGGACAAGAGTCTCTGCCTTGCAGAACTGGGAATCTGTTCCAGTTCACCTTGTATACCACAGGAGGCAGGAGTAAATGCTGTGAATACTTTTAAACAAAAACTTGGTCATTTACTTTAGCTTGAAAGGGGAGTATGCAACAGGAACAGCAAAGTCAGCTTACAGTTCTTAGAAAACCATGCTGCAAGCACACTCTCAACCCCAAAAATGGGAAGAGAATGGGCACGCTATAGCCCATATACACAGGGACAAGGCCAGCCAATAGGAAAAGTCCCAGAAGGCATAGGGAACAGGGACAGGTGCTCAGGAAGAGCCTATCAGAAGAGAACTACAATTACATCACTTTGTAATCCTATCCTACTACTTAAAGACCGCAGGGACACATGTAAACAACAATCACCCTGCTTCTATGAATATGGGGACAGAACAGTCTCTATGTCCAGCCTCTGTGTTCTTGTCCCCATGCTCCCTCCATGCCCAGCACCTGTTTTCTGTGTCCCTGCCCCTCCTCATGTCTAGCTTCTCCCCTCTCTCCTCCCTTCCTCCTGCACTCTCCCCCGCCAGGACCAGCATCTCTCTCTCCTGTTACCCCTGCCCCCCCCCCCCAAGGAGTGGGGTAGTTTGCAGGATGATGAGGCAGTTGCGGGGGATAGTTTTAAAGGGTGAAGGCAGTTGTGATGTATTTTGGGGATCTGAGGGCAGTATGCAGGTTAGTGTGGCAGTTGCAGGGACTAGATTTTGGGGATAGGGCAATTTGTGGTAGGGTGGGAGAATTGCAACAGGGTAGTTTTGGGGGTGGAGCAGTTTGTGGGGTGGTATGACAGTTGTGAGGGGTAGTTTTTGGGATGTGGGGGCAGTTTAGGGGTTTGGCAGAGTAGGGAATTCCACCTTTTAAACTGTCATGCTCTATTTTCTGCTACACTTCATTCTAAGTTTCTACGTTATAAAAAGTGGAACTGGAATGCACTGGGCTGTATTTTGGGAGGTTCATCACTCTGGAACTCCTGGTTATATTTGGCCCATTTTCAAAATCAGTGTCTTTTCACTGGTTTTCCCTACCTGCCAAGTTTTATCCTATTCTGTTAATTTGTTATTTTTATTTATTTTATGCATTCTTGATCCCACTGTTATCCAAAAACAAGTTTCAGTTCAAAGTGGCTTACAATTTACATTTTGGTGGAGTTACAATCATGCTTTACAGTGTGAAGATGAGAAAAGGTAGCTTTTGTCATTATTGGTATAGTCTTTGGAGTTATGTATTCATTTCTTTGACATGTCAATTTGGGGACAAAAGGTGTAGGTATCTTTGTAATTAGCAGTACAACTTTATTGAAGAGATAGGTTTTCATTTCTTTCCAGAATTGAAGGAGATTTGAGATTTAATGGCTTTTGGTATTGAGTTCCACTATTTGGAGGCCAGGTAGCAAAATCCTGCTGTGTAGATGATTTTTTTAGGTAATGTTTCTGCAGTTGGGTAGATGTAGAAGTAGGTAGCTTCTGCTTTCTGGGTTTGCATTTCTTGTGGATAACTCAATCATGTTCAGCATATATTCGGGTGCCATTCCAAATAGTATTTTGAAGATTAGGGTACATGCTTTGAAAAGTAGGCTTGCCTTGATTGGTAGCCAATGTAGTTTGTGAAGCAATGGGGTTGCTCTCTCGTATTTTGATTTCTTGAAGATCAGTCTTGCTGCTGTGTTTTGGTCTGTTTGTAGGAGTTTGTGTGTTTTCCTTGCACCCTACGTATGCTGCATTGCAGTAGTCTAGTTGCAATAATATCGTGGATTGGACTAATATCCTGAACAAGTGTCTAGGGAAGTAGTCTCTTACCCTTTTCAGTTCTGAATGTTCTGAAGCATTTTGTTGTAACTGCTGATATTTGATATTTGTCCAATGTTAGATGTTTGTCAAGGATGATTCCTAATATTTTTAGTTGTGTCTCGATTTAGTATGTTGGTTGATTGAGAAGTATTGGTAGGATGTGGGGTTGTATGGGCTGGATAGGACCAGGAATTTGGTTTTGTCTCTGTTCAGTTTTAGTTCGAAAGTTGTTGCTCATTCTTCCTTGAGGTTCAGGCCTTTTAAAAATTTTGTGCAGTATGTTTGTGCTGTTGTGAAAAGGTATGAAGATGGTGATGTCATTTGTACATAAGTACATAAGTACATAAGTAATGCCATACTGGGAAAAGACCAAGGGTCCATCGAGCCCAGCATCCTGTCCACGACAGCGGCCAATCCAGGCCAAGGGCACCTGGCAAGCTTCCCAAACGTACAAACATTCTATACATGTTATTCCTGGAATTTTGGATTTTTCCAAGTCCGTTTAGTAGCGGTTTATGGACTTGTCCTTTAGGAAACCGTCCAACCCCTTTTTAAACTCTGCTAAGCTAACCGCCTTCACCACTTTCTCCGGCAACGAATTCCAGAGTTTAATTACACATTGGGTGAAGAAAAATTTTCTCCGATTTGTTTTAAATTTACTACACTGTAGTTCATCGCATGCCCCCTAGTCCTAGTATTTTTGGAAAGCGTGAACAGAAGCTTCACATCCACCTGTTCCACTCCACTCATTATTTTATATACCTCTATCATGTCTCCCTCAGCCGTCTCTTCTCCAAGCTGTATAGCCCTAGCCTCCTTAGTCTTTCTTCATAGGGAAGTCGTCCCATCCCCGCTATCATTTTAGTCGCCCTTCGCTGCACCTTTTCCAATTCTACTATATCTTTCTTGAGATGCGGCGACCAGAATTGAACACAATACTCAAGGTGCGGTCGCACCATGGAGCGATACAACGGCATTATAACATCCTCACACCTGTTTTCCATACCTTTCCTAATAATACCCAGCATTCTATTCGCTTTCTTAGCCGCAGCAGCACACTGAGCAGAAGGTTTCAGTGTGTTATCGACGACGACACCCAGATCCCTTTCTTGGTCCGTAACTCCTAACGTGGAACCTTGCATGACGTAGCTATAATTCGGGTTCTTTTTTCCCACATGCATCACCTTGCACTTGCTCACATTAAACATCATCTGCCATTTAGCCGCCCAGTCTCCCAGTCTCGTAAGGTCCTCTTGTAATTTTTCACAATCCTGTTGTGATTTAACGACTTTGAATAACTTTGTGTCATCAGCAAATTTAATTACCTCGCTAGTTACTCCCATCTCTAAATCATTTATAAATATATTAAAAAGCAGCGGTCCTAGCACGGACCCCTGAGGAACCCCACTAACTACCCTTCTCCATTGTGAATACTGCCCATTTAACCCCACTCTCTGTTTCCTATCCTTCAACCAGTTTTTAATCCACAATAGGACATTTCCTCCTATCCCATGACCCTCCAATTTCCTCTGTAGCCTTTCATGAGGTACCTTGTCAAACGCCTTTTGAAAATCCAGATACACAATATCAACCGACTCCCCTTTGTCCACATGTTTGTTCACTCCTTCAAAGAATTGAAGTAAATTGGTCAGGCAAGATTTCCCACACAAAAGCCATGCTGACTTGGTCTCAGTAATCCATGTCCTCGGATGTGCTCTGTAATTTTGTTTTTAATAATAGCCTCTACCATTTTCCCAGGCACCGACGTCAGACTCACCGGTCTATAATTTCCCGGATCTCCCCTGGAGCCTTTTTTAAAAATGGGCGTTAAAAAATTGCACATATCAATGGGTTGAGCCCCATTAGATCCAGTTTTTTACCGAGTGGCGCCATCATTATGTTGAACAGTATCAGTGATATTGTCAATCCCTGTGGTACCCCACACTTGGGGATCCATGGGGCAGATATCTGGTTAGACATCTTGACAATATAGGGGTCTGGTCACTAGGAAGCCATTGAATCATGTTGCCACTGTTCCACTAATTCCCTTGTTGTTGAGTAGTGTAATTAGTATAGTATGGTCTACTAGGTCAAATGCACTCGACATATCGAATTGTAGTAGTAGTACATGTTGTCCTTGGCATATTATGCTTCTGAATTTCGTTATCAGGCTGGTTATGACCGTCTCAGTGCTGTATTGTGGCTTGAAACCTGATTGGGACTTACGGAGTTTTGAGAATTTTGTCAGATAGTTGTCTTGCAAGACCCTCCATAGTTTTGGTCTGTAGTTTCTGATATAGTTGATCGTGATAGTTGCGTTTTTGGGGTTAGGTGTGAGTACTATGGCGCCTTTGTCTGTTGGGAATTGGCCTAATTTAAACACATATGTGATGTATGTTTGGTGAAGTACTCGATGAACCAGTCCGGTGGGTTTTTCATCATGTAGTTGGGGCAGTTGTCTAGTAGGCAATATGCAGGTGCATATTTTGTCAGTAGTGATTTTACTGTGTTTAGTTGGGGTGGTGTGAAAGTGGTCCATATTCTGTCTGCTGCAGTGTGGTTGTTTGTTTTGCAGTCTTGTAGATAGTTTGCGATGGTTGTTTGAGGTTTCGCAAGGTTTGATCTTGTGTTTGATCTTTTGTTTTTGAAGTGTTATGCAAGCTCATCTGCGGTTAGTGGTGTTTCGGTTGTCGCCAGTACATTGTGGGTTTTCAGTAGTTTGTTCAAGCGTACGTATAGGTTTTTCATGTTGGTCTGTTCGGGGTTCGTATATGTGCTGTAGTATTCTGCTTTCACTTTCTTCATGCTGTTTGTGTATGTTATCGCTTTTCTCCACATGGTTTTGTTTGTGTCTGTTTTGTTTTTGGACCATGCTCTTTCAAGTTTCCTGCATAATTTTTTCATATGTAGTAGGTTGTCATTAAACCATGGACGTTTCTTGTTTTCGTTTTGAGTGGTTCTGTTTTGTTTAGTGTATTTTTGCTTTCTACATCCCAGTTTCTCATGAAGTGTTTGTCTTTGGGTGAGAAGTTGCTGTGTTCATTTATCGTTGTTGTCCACTTTCCCTCTAGTTGTGATTGTGTGTGGAGTTCCTGATTCTCTTTTCTTGCCACTTTCTTTACATTGTAGTGTGAAAGTGAGTTTGCTATGGTCTGACCATGGTACTTCTTCCCATTTGAGGTTTATTAGTATGTGGTTGTTTTGTGTTGAGAGTCTATGAGCTAGTATGTCTAGTAAGTGTCCTTTTGTGTGCGATGAACCGCCTTGTGCTTTATGAAATGCCATTGGTTTAAGAAGTTCATTAGGGTTCTGGTGCTTGCATCGCTTTGTTTTTCTAGGTGCAGGTTTATGTCTCCTATTAGTAGGGCATTTGGGTGATTGGTGCAGATGTTTGATACGAAATCCATAAACTCATCTTGTGTTTGTCCAGCTTCCTGAGGGACAGTAGAGTAGCATGATGCACAGTTGGTCGGTTAGTGTTTTGTCAGTGGTTCTGCATGCTAGGATTGCTGAAGTTGCATGTTTAGCGACTGGTTCTACTGTGAAGGAGGGTTTGTATATTATTGCTAAGTCGCCTCCCCTCTTTTTGGTTCTGTTGATATGTATTTTTTTGTAACCTGGTGGGCAGAGGTCAGCAGTGCAGGGTTGTCTTTTAGGCGCAGCCATAAGACATAAGCATCGCCATGCTGGGACAGACCAAGGGTCCATCGAGCCAGGCACCCTTTCTCTGACAGTGGCCAAAAGAACAAGCATTTCGTCCCTCCCATCCAAGAAATAGTGGATTATTCTTACATCCATTCAATAACACGGTATGTCCTTTTCCTCCAGGAAGCCGTCCAACCTTTTTTTAAACTCCGCTAAGCCAACTGCCCCAACCACCTTCTCCGGCAACGAATTCCAGAGTCTAATCACGCATTGAGTGAAGAAAAACTTCCTCCAATTCGTTTTAAATTTACCACACTGCAGCTTCATCGCATGCCCCCTTGTCCTAGTATTTTTGGAAAGCATAAACAGACGCGCCACATCAACCCATTCCATTCCACTCAGTATCTTATAGACCTCTATCATATCTCCCCTCAGCCGCCTTTTCTCCAAGCTGAAGAGCCTGAGCCTCTTCAGCCTTTCCTCATACGGAAGTCGTCCCATCCCCTGAATCATCTTTGTCGCTCTTCTCTGCACCTTTTCCAATTCCACTATATCTTTTTTGAGGTGCAGCGACCAGAATTGAACACAATACTCGAGGTGCGGTAATCCTAGTTGTTCTGTGTCTATCCAGTCTCTTAGTACTGTTGTCTTGTTAACTGCTGATCTTGCATTTATATAGTCTATGGGTATCTGAACATACATGTCGTGTTTAATGTTGGTGGTTTCCACAGTTTGTAGTAGTCTGTGTGGTTTGTCTATTTTAATGTTGTGGTTTTGTTGCATGTTGTTCAAGTTTGGTTTCATGGTGCTGGTTGTTTGTTTGGCCTCTGTTGCTGTTTAGGTTGTGATTGGGCTCTTCCAGTTGTTGGAGTGAGCGTCTTCTTCCTGTGATGCATACTGGTATTTTGTTCCATTTTTTAGGAGTAGCTGCTGGTATTCCCAATATCCACGTTATTATTGTGTAATAGAAAACCCATGCTTTTATGTTGGCCATTTTGCAGTACACTTATGATTCAGAAGTGAGTACATGTACTTGCAGGTGTGTTTGGGTGGTCTTTATTCGTCTACCTAAATTGTGGATGCATCTCTTTGTCATTTCGGTTTGCTGTGCTGAGGGACGTTACTAAGTAATGTGATTGACCGCTTCCTGCGTGAAGGCTGGCTCGTGGTTGAGGGTTTTGTGCTGCAGTGCCTTGTGGGTCCCCATGCAAAGTACAAAAGCATGACTGTCCAAATAAATTTAAAACTTACGAATAGACCTCGGGGCTGAACTGACATATAGTAGTCATATGTTGAGCTATAACTAATCCCTCCAACAACTATATATTACATTACAAGTTTGTGAAACGTACACATAAAATATTCTAATGTACACATAAAATATTCTAACAGCATAAGTTTCTGTAGAGCCTGGCTTAAACTTGAGAGCGGGGCCTACATCAATATTTTAGTTCCCGGTTTATGAGAGCAATTTAGTTCTGTCTGATAATAAGGCAGAATACAAGTGAGGCAAAGAGAGCATTTGCTCTATACTGCTATCTTATTTTGCATGTCCGAGTGTCCTCATAGCATCAATCTGTAGTAGGCCTCTGGCCCTTATTTACGGTGTTCTGTGTGGCTCTTTAGATCACAACATTCTGCTGCGCCAGAGTATGTTGGAGATGGCTTTTAGCTGTAAAATTGGGGACTGGCATTTCAACTGCTGATTTGGATATTTCTCTATCACTTCATATATGTTTGATACACCATTCAGTGAGAGTGATGAGGAACTGCTTTACCCTCGGTTCCCTCCATTGATAGCGTGTACTGATGCGGAATCATGGCACAGCTAGATAGAAAAGAGGAGCACACAGACCTACCTGATGGATTCTGCCTGGTTTCCACTGAGTTAAGTAATGAAATCAGGGATCCTAAAACAGGTTTCCAGTAACCTGTCCTTAAAAACTAAGGTATAAGGACACTCCTACCAAAGAATACTTTTCTAGCCATGGAGTCAAGTAACATAGAGGGGCATAATCGAACAGAAACGCCTATCTCCATGGGCGTTTATCTCCGAGAACGGGTCCGTGAAGGGGCGGACCCAAGCGTATTTTCGAAAAAATTAGACGTCCATGTTTTATTCGCCAAGTTGTGAGCTGGGCGTTTTTGCTTTTCAGCGATAATGGACAATGAAATCGCCCAGCTCAAAAACGAATAAATCCAAGGCATTTGTTCGTGGGAGGGGCCAGGAGTCGTAGTGCACTGGTCCCCCTAACATGCCAGGACACCAACCAGACACCCTAGGGGGCACTTTTACAAAAACAGAACAAAAGGTAAAAGAGCTCCCAGGTGCATAGCACCCTTCCCTTGTGTGTAGAGCCCCCCAAATCCCCCTCAAAACCCACTGCCCACAAGTCTACACCATTACTATAGCCCTAAGGAGTGAAGGGGGGCACCTACATGTGGGTACAGTGGGTTCGGGGGGGGGGGGGTTGGACGACTAAGCATTAAGCAGCACAATTGTAACAGGTAGGGGGGGGATGGGCCTGGGTCCACCTGCCTGAAGTCCACTGCACCCCCTAACAACTGCTCCAGGGACCTGCATACTGCTGCCAGGGAGGTGGGTATGACATTTGAGGGTCAAAATAAAAAGTTGTGAAACATCATTTTTTGTGGTGGGAGGGGGTTTATGACCACTGGGGGAGTCAGGGGAGGTCATCCCCGATTCCCTCCAGTGGTCATTTGGTCATTTAGGGCACTTTTTGGGGCCTTATTCGTGAAAAAAACAGGGTCCAGGAAAAGTGCCCTAAATTCTAGCTAAAAACGCATACTTTTGTCCCATTATCTGTGAAATGCGCCCATCTCTGTTCGGCAGATAACCAAGCCCCAGTTCCGCCTTCGCCACACCTCTGACACGCCCCCATCAACTTTGTCCGCATCCGCGACGGAGTGCAGTTGAAAACGTCCAAAATCGGCTTTCGATTATACCGCTTTATTCGGTTTTGTGAGATAAACGCCCATCTCCCGATTTAGGTCGGAACTTGGGCGTTTTTCTCGTTCGATTATAAGCTGGATAGTAACATAGTAGATGACAGCAGAAAAAGACCTGCACGGTCCATCCAGTCTGCCCAACAAGATAACTCATATGTGCTACTTTTTGTGTATACCCTACTTTGATTTGTACCTGTGTTCTTCAGGGCACAGACCGTATAAGTCTGACCAGCACTATCCCCGCCTCCCAACCACCAGCCCCGCCTCCCAACCACTGGCTCTGGCACAGACCGTACAAGTCTGCCCAGCACTATCCCCGCCTCCCAACCACCAGTCCCGCTTCCCACCACCGGCTCTGGCACAGACCGTATAAGTCTTCCCAGCACTATAAGTAATTACTATAAGTAATTAAGTCAGTGATCCTTAAACAGGCTCCAGAACCCTGTCCTCAAAAATAAAGGCATAAGTATTGCCATACTGGAGTGGAGGAATGGCCTAGTGGTTAGAGCACCAGTCATGCAATCCAGAGGTGGCTGGTTCAAATCCCACTGCTGCTCCTTGTGATCTTGCGCAAGTCACTTAACCCTCCATTGCCTCAGGTACAAACTTAGATTGTGAGTCCTCCTGGGACAGAAACAAAAAAAGCAACACTGGACCTTCAAGACTGAGACAACAGGGTCACTTGTCAATAAAATATTCCTGTTGTCTCAGTCTTATAAAATATTCCTGTTGTCTCAGTCTTGAAAGCCCAGTGTTGCTTTTTTGTTTGTGTACTTTCTATGTATGCTGTTTACCTTCTCTGTCTGTTTTTTTCCCTCCTTGGGCAGAGAAATATCCAGAGTACCTGAATGTAACTCCTTGAGCTACTACTGAAAAAGCTGTGAGCAAAATCTAAATAAATAAATAAATAAACCAAAGGTTCATCAAGCCCAGTATCCTATTTCCAATGGTGGCCAATCCAGGTTACAAGTACCTGGCAAGATCCCAAAAAAGTACAATATATTTTATACTGTTTATCCTATAGTAGAAAAAAGAGCACAACTGGGCCTTCAAGACTGAGACAACAGGAGTCCTTTATTGAAATAAGACAAGGAGTTGCACTGGGAATCGATCCTGGTTTTTAGGGTATTGCACTAACCATTAGGTTACTCCTCCATGTGTTATGTTCAAGGATGCCATAAACAAAATCAAAGGGGGAACACAGTTGAGCTGTTACAGGCCACTTTCACTCTGCAGTAATAATAGAAAAATGCAACATTTTTAACCATATAAATTAGCTGAGCAAAAACACATGGTGCCCTCATCTTATTTTCACAGTTGCTTTTATCAGCATAACCAGCTTTGTAGATTTGTGTCTGTTTTAGTTTAATTGACAGTATGATACAGATGGGGAGGTTTATTTTAAACTTTGGATGAAGGCCAGAGTGTTTTTATCTTCAAGGCATTTGGAGGGCAGATGTAGGAGCTCTGAGAAACCTATCAGAGGCACACCTGCAATCCAAACAGAGAGCCCAGCTCCTGCCACATATCGGACACCACACTAATTCAAGAGGAAACTGTAAACTGGATAGAAATCTAAGAATGTGGCAAGCTGGAGAAGTAACTAGAGCTCTGTCAATAGCTCACAACAACAAACAGGACTGAAAGAAGCATGGAACGAGATTTAAGCTGAGGAACGATGGCAGTACCAAGGGTGAGGGTTCAGCTGCTGCTGGTTAGGATTGTTCTACCTTGGCAGACATAGATGTTGGACGTCAGTACTGGAATTTAGATGTACTGCAGGTCATTTGGGTGAAACATTCTGTCCCAGCACCATGCAGGTCCATGGAGTATTCTAGTGGTGGGTGCAATGCAGTGCAGACAGGTGGACCCAGGCACATATCTCCCTCTACCTGTTACACTTGTGGTAGAAACTGTGAGCCCTCGCCAGAAACCTACTGTATGCACATATAGCTGCCCCCATCACCCGTAAGGGCTATTGTAGTGGTGTACAGTTGAGAGTAGTGGGTTTTGGGGGGCTCAGCAGACAAGATAAGGGAGCAACGGTGAGATGTGTACTTGGGAGCATTTATTTGAAGTCCACTGCAGTGCCCCCTAGGGTGCCCCATTGCTCTCCTGGGATGTCTGTGTGGCCAGTCTACTAAGAGTGCTACATCTCAATAGCTTGATTTTGTGCGTTTTTCACTTGGGACCTTTTTTTTTTAATGGACCAAAAACATAAATGCACAGAGCACAAAAACATCTAGCAAATAGCCATTACAAAAAATAGATGTTTTTCTGTTTTAAAAATGGCTGTATCCCTCACTTGAGTTTTGGACGTTTTCAGCAAAACATCCAAAGTTGGACTTTGAGGTTATTGCGAAAATGACCGCCAGGTTAGTATAAATTTGAATAGAGTGGAGGTCTTAATATCAAATCATTCCAACATCCAGCACTCCTTAAAGATAGTGAAGAACATAACTCCTTTGTACCTCAGTGGCGACTTGTTTCACATGGGAAGTGTACATAAGTACATAAGTAATGCCACACTGGGAAAAGACCAAGGGTCCATCGAGCCTAGCATCCTGTCCACGATGGCGGCCAATCCAGGCCAAGGGCACCTGGCAAGCTTCCCAAACGTACAAACATTCTATACATGTTATTCCTGGAATTGTGGATTTTTCCCAAGTCCATTTAATAGTGGTTTATGGACTTGTCCTTTAGGAAACCGTCTAACCCCTTTTTAAACTCTGCCAAGCTAACTGCCTTCACCACGTTCTCTAGCAAGGAATTCCAGAGTTTAATTATGCGTTGAGTGAAGAAATATTTTCTCCTATTTGTTTTAAATTTACTACACTGTAGTTTCATCGCATGCCCCCTAGTCCTAGTATTTTTGGAAAGCATGAACAGACGCTTCACATCCACCTGTTCCACTCCACTCATTATTTTATATACCTCTATCATGTCTCCCCTCAGCCGTCTCTTCTCCAAGCTGAAAAGCCCTGGCCTCCGTAATCTTTCTTCATAGGGAAGTCGTCCCACCCCCGCTATCAATTTAGTCGCCCTTCGCTGCACCTTTTCCAATTCTACTATATCTTTCTTGAGATGCGGCGACCAGAACTGAACACAATACTGAAGGTGCGGTCGCACAATGGAGCGATACAACGGCATTATAACATTCTCACACCTGTTTTACATACCTTTCGCCGACTCTCTTCAACATCATGCTGGTCCCTCTGGCCACTGCCTTATCCAAACTTGATCTTAACCCGTTTATTTATGCTGATGACATCACTATCTCTATTCCTTTTAAAACAGACCTTAGCGAGATCCATGCGGAAATAAGACTTGGATTACACACCATGCTCAATTGGGCCGACTCCTTTCAGTTCAAGCTCAATACTGAGAAAACCCATTGCCTCATTCTTTCCTCCCCTTATACCAAATACGCACCGCAAGCATTAATTACTCCTGAGCTTACCCTCCCAATCTCTGAATCCCTGAAAATCCTAGGAGTGATAGTCGATCGAAACTTAACGTTAGAGCAACATACGCCTTCTACCATCAGAAGCATGTTCTTCACTCTTTGGAAACTTAAACGCATAAAACCATATTTTCCTAGAGACGTCTTTCGCACTTTAGTACAATCACTGGTCATTAGCCGTCTTGATTATTGCAATGGCATCTACTCAGGGTGCAAAGATGTGCTCCTGAAAAAACTACAGACAGCTCAGAATACAGCTGCCAGGCTAATTTATGGTGCATCTAGATTTGAAAGTACAAGGCCTCTGCGAGAGAAACTGCACTGGCTTCCTGTCAAAGACCGTATCACTTTTAAAATTTGCGCACTGGTGCATAAAATCATCTATGGTGAAGCCCCTGCATACATGGACACCCTAATCAACTTGCCACCAAGGAACTCCCTCAGATCCGCACGAACGTACTTAAACCTCCATTACCCAGTATATAATGGACTTAAATACAAAAGCACCTACGAATCAACTTTCTGCTACACTAGAGCTCATCTGTGGAATGATCTGCCTAAACTGGTGAAACTTACTACTGATCACCCTACTTTCAAAAAGCGCCTCAAAACCTTTCTATTTGGCAAAGCGTATGCACCACTCCCGCCAGGCATCTCTACCTTCTGATCTGTCTTTACCCCGGTGTCACATTACTCACCGCTGCCCTTTCTCTTTTTCTTTACCTCACTTTTGCCTTTTCCCCATTATACTTCTAGGACATTAATTGACCCTGACTTGCTGTGTGTTTATGTAGATTGTTGTAAGCCACATTGGGCCTGCCCATGGGTGGGAAATTGTGGGATATAAATGCTGTAAATAAATAAATAAAATAATACCCAACATTCTATTTGCTTTCCTAGCCGCAGCAGCACACTGAGCAGAAGGTTTCAGTGTATTATCGACGACGACACCCAGATCCCTTTCTTGGTCCGTAACTCCTAACGTGGAACCTTGCATGACGTAGCTATAATTTGGGTTCTTTTTTCCCACATGCATCACCTTACACATGCTCACATTAAACGTCATCTGCCATTTAGCCACCCAGTCTCCCAGTCTCGTAAGGTCCTTCTGTAATTTTTCACAATCCTGTCGCGAGTTAACGACTTTGAATAACTTTGTGTCATCAGCAAATTTATTACTCCCATCTCTAAATCATTTATAAATATATTAAAAAGCAGTGGCCCTAGCACAGACCCCTGAGGAACCCCACTAACTACCCTTCTCCATTGTATATACTGCCCATTTAACCCCACTCTCTGTTTCCTATCCTTCAACCAGTTTTTAATCCACAATAGGACATTTCCTCCTATCCCATGACCCTCCAATTTCCTCTGTAGCCTTTCATGAGGTACCTTGTCAAACACCTTTTGAAAATCCAGATACACAATATCAACCGGCTCCCCTTTGTCCACATGTTTGTTTACTCCTTCAAAGAATTGAAGTAAATTGGTCAGGCAAGATTCCCCACACTAAAGCCGTGCTGACTCGGTCT
Source organism: Microcaecilia unicolor (assembly GCF_901765095.1). NCBI lineage: Eukaryota > Metazoa > Chordata > Amphibia > Gymnophiona > Siphonopidae > Microcaecilia > Microcaecilia unicolor. Next base: position 192,546,386 of record NC_044036.1, read on the forward strand.
CAGTAATCCATGTCCTTGGATGTGCTCTGTAATTTTGTTTTTGATAATAGCCTCTAGCATTTTCCCCGGCACCGATGTCAGACTCACCGGTCTATAATTTCCCGGATCTCCCCTGGAAACATTTTAAAAAATCGGCGTTACATTTGCCACCCTCCAATCTTCCGGTACCACGCTCGATTTTAAGGATAAATTGGATATCACTAACAGTAGTTCTGCAAGCTCATTTTTCAGTTCTATCAGTACTCTAGGATGAATACCATCCGGTTCAGGAGATTTGCTACACTTCAGTTTGCTGAACTGCCCCATTACGTCCTCCAGGTTTACCGTGAAGTCAGCAAGTTTCTCCGACTCGTCCGCTTGAAATACCATTTCCGACACCGCCCGGTATCCCACCCAAATCTTCCTCGGTGAAGACTGAACCAAAGAATTCATTCAATCTCTCTGCTATGTCTTTATCTTCCTTGATAGCCCCTTTTACCCTTCGGTTATCCAGCGGCCCAACCGATTCTTTTGCCGGCTTCCTGCTTTTAATATACCAAAAAAAAAAAATTTTGCTATGTTTTTTTGCCTCTAATTCTATCTTTTTTTTCGTAATCCCTCTTGGCCTTCTTTATCTGTGCCTTGCATTTGCTTTGACACTCCTTATGCTGCTTCTTGTTATTTTCCGACGGTTCCTTCTTCCATTTTCTGAAGGCGTTTCTTTTAGCCCTAATAGCTTCCTTCACCTCACTTTACAACCATGCCAGCTGTCTTTTGGACTTCCGTCTTTCTTTTCTAATTCGAGGAATATGTTTGGCCTGGGCCTCCAGGATGGTATTTTTGAACAGCATCCATGCCTGTTAAACAGTTTTTACCCTCTCAGTTGCCCCCCTAAGTTTTTTTTAAACCATTCTTCTCATTTTATCATAGTCTCCTTTTTTAAAGATAAACGCTAACGTTTTTGACTTTCTGTGTATAGTTACTTCAAGGTTGATATCAAAACTGATCATATTATGATCACTGTTATCAAGCGGCCCCAGTACCATAACGTCCCTCACCAGATCATGCGCTCCACTAAGGACCAAGTCTAGAATTTTTCCTTCTCTCGTTGGCTCCTGCACCAGCTGCTCCATAAAGCTGTCCTTGATTTCATCAAGGAATTGTACCTCTCTAGCGTGTCCAGATGTTACATTTACCCAGTCTATATTTGGATAATTGAAGTCACCAATTATTATCACATTGCCCATTTTGTTTGCGTCTCTGATTTCTTTTATCATTTCTGCGTCTACCTGCTCATCCTGGCGAGTTGGACGGTAGTACATTCCTATCACCGTCCTTTTCCCTTTTATACATAGTATTTCAACCCACAATGATTCAAAGGTGTGATTTGTGTCCTGCTGAATTTGTAATCTATCTGAGTCAAGGCTCTCGTTAATATACAATCCTACCCCTCCACCAGTCCGGTCCACCCTATCACTACGATATACTTTGTACCCTGGTATGCGTAAGTGCCGTGATTTACCTGCCTCCTTGCCGGTCCATACTTTTAGCATTATATTCAATACTATCAGTTCACATATCTTTCTGCCCTAAACAAAATCCGAGAATGATACGTTCAAACACGGTTCTAGGTCTGGATTCTTATGAGGTGGGGATAATTATAAGCTCAGGGTTAAGACTCTGAGTTTGCTCGCAGTCATACAGGGATCTAAGTTAAAAGTACTTTCATATAATGAGTGTGGGCTCAGTTCATAGACTGCTTTATTTTTACACTTTTTATATCTTTTTTTTTTTAACATATGGCCATTTTAGCTATTTAACATCCTCTTTTTCTATATGCAAAGAGGTACACACGAGAGGTCCATGCATTATTTTTTGAGATGTACACTGTGATGTCATTTGTATGTGTCTAGTTTCATTGAACATTTCCCACTAGTGCTGTTCGTTAGTTTTGTAACATAGTAGATGACGGCAGAAAAAGACCTGCACGGTCCACCCAGTCTGCCCAACAAGATAAACTCATATGTGCTACTTTTTGTGTATACCTTACCTTGATTTGTATCTGCCATTTTCAGGGTACAGACCGTAGAAGTCTTGCCCAGCACTAGCCCCGCCTCCCAACCACCGGCTCTGCCACCCAATCTCGGCTAAGCTTCTGAGGATTGTGAAAAATTATAGAAGGACCTCACGAGACTGGGAGACTGGGCAGCTAAATGGCAGATGACATTTAATGTGAGCAAGTGTAAGGTGATGCATGTAGGAAAGAGAAACCGAAATTATAGAAACGTCATGCAAGGGTTCACATTAGGAGTCACAGACCAAGAAAGGGATTTAGTTGTCGTCGTTAATGATACGTTGAAACCTTCTGCTCAGTGTGCTGCTGCAGCTAAGAAAGCAAATAGAATGTTAGGTATTATTAGGAAAGGAATGGAAAACAAAAATGAGGATGTTATAATGCCGTTGTATCATTCCATGGTGTGACCGCACCTTGAGTATTGTGTCCAATTGTGGTCGCCGCATCTCAAGAAAGATATAGTGGAATTGGAAAAGGTGCAGCGAAGGGCGACAAAAATGATAGCGGGGATGGGACGTCTTCCCTATGAAGAAAGACTAAGGAGGCTAGGTCTTTTCAGCTTGGAGAAGAGACGGCTGAGGGGAGACATGATAGAGGTATATAAAATAATGAGTGGAGTGGAACAAGTGGATGTGAAGCGTCTGTTCACGCTTTTCAAAAATAGTAGGACTAGGGGGCATGCGATGAAACTACAGTGTAGTACATTTAAAACAAATCGGAGAAAATTTTCTTCACCCAACGCGTAATTAAACTCTGGAATTCGTTGCCGGAGAATGTGGTGAAGGCGGTTAGCTTGTCAGAGTTTAAAAAGGGTTTGGATGGTTTCCTAAAGGACAAGTCCTTAGACCGCTACTAAATGGACTTGGGAAAAATCCACAATTTCGGGAATAACATGTATAGAATGTTTGTATGTTTGTGCCCTTGTCCTGGATTGGCCGCTGTCGGGGACAGGATGCTGGGCTTGATGGGCCTTTGGTCTTTTCCCAGTATGGCAAATCGTGTGGAAACTAAAACACATTAAAAAAAACTACTTCCCTAGAAATATTTTCCAATCACTAGTCCAATCCATGGTCCTGTCACATGTAGGCTACTGCAACAGAGTGTACGCTGGATGCAAGGAACAATTATTAAAGAAACTGCAAACAGCTCAAAACACAGCTGCAAGACTAATATTCAGAAAAAAATGATTTGAAAGTACAAAACCATTGCTCCAAAACCTCCATTGGCTACCCATTAAATCACGTATATACTTCAAGATATGCTCACTGGCCTACAGAATAATTTCATATACTTTCGGAAACACCTGAAAGCTCACGTCTACAGAACCTTCTTTGTCGGAGAACCCACATAACCAACCAGAACTCCAACAAACACACCAAAATGACCGAACAATACAGATTCTGATCTAAGCCCGCATCTACTACAGCAGCTTTGTAACTGATCTATTGAAATCAAAATGCAGGCCACATCGAACTGACAACTGGATTGTAAAATGTGGGGAATAAATGGAGAAATAAATATTTTAAAAATATATAAATAAATACAATTGCATATTAGTGATAGAAAATATGCCTGCACAGGTATCTGAGACCTTCAATATGATTAATCTCCCCCCCCCCCCCCCCCCCAGCATAGAATATCCCAAAAGGGCAAAGTCTTTCTCTTAGGGTATCGCCGCCAAAAGTTCCCTCTGGAGCAGCAATGGGTGTCTTTCAGTCCAGGTCTGAATATAAAGTCAAAAGGACACTCACTTGATGAGCCACACTTCTGTTCGGGATCATCTCATGGATTTAGTGGTCTGGTCTGGTCTGGTTCCTGGTCCTGTCTTGATTCCTCATCAGGTTTCTGATCCATGTCTGGTTTATCCTCTGATTCTTGATCCTAACCCAGGCCTGGTTTCTTTTGTGGTTTCTGATCCATCCAGTCCAGTAACACACAGTAAATATTGGCAGATAAAGTCCAATATGGCCCATCCAATCTGCCCAGAAAACTATTAGGTTTCATTTTACTGTTTTCAAGTTTACCTCGTTTATTGTATTTATGTTTATTCTTGGTTATTTTACTATTGTTGATGCTGTTAACAAAATTGTAAGTTTTATGTTAAACTGTGCCTGCTGTACACCGCCTCGGGTGAATCTCTTCAGAAAGGGGGTTAATAAATCCCAATAAATAAATAAATAAATATATAGAAAGACTTGGGAGCCTTTCTTGAACTCCATTAACATCTAGATTGCATAATGTACAGCTGAACACCCTGAAGGTGTAAAATAAGAGTGGGAAAAACAGTGAGATTTATTATTTGTTAATAACTTTATTCTGTGACGTCCATTATGGTAGTGTTGAACTGGAAATAGGTTATGCATATTTCCTTTTCAGTTAAGTAGCATCTGATATGTGTGTGTGTGTGTGTGGGGGGGGGGGGGGAGAAAATGTAAAAACTCAAATGTTTGAATGGAGGTGTTATTATTTATGTTATCACAAAAAATGAGGTTGACCAAAATACAAAAAAAATACTTATAATTGTAACAAATACCAAAAAAACTCCAATTGGCAAAAAAAAACTGTACAGGAAACTACAGGGGCTTTCCCCCCTAAGTCTGTGCTAAATATTCCAGCCCTGCTGCTTAGTGGCAAGACTATGGCCTGGAGGTGTATTTTCAAAGCACTTAGACTTACAAAGTTACTTGGAGGCATATTTTCATAGCACTTAGACTTACAAAGTTACTTGGAGGTGTATTTTCATAGCACTTAGACTTACAAAGTTACTTGGAGGCATATTTTCATAGCACTTAGACTTAACAAAGTTACTTGGAGGTGTATTTTCAAGGCACTTAGACTTACAAAGTTACATAGCAACCTATGGAACTTTGTAAGTCTGAGTGGTTTGAAAATGAGCCTCTAATAGTAACATAACAGAAAAGGACCACAGATAAATTCCCATACTTAAGCCAGCACCCTCCCTGAAATTTGTATAATGTAGAAATATGGGAAACATTCCAGTGCCATTCTCCCAGGGTTTGTTTTGAGCTATACGGTGGGATGATCACTGATAAGTTTATAATACCATTCATTGCTTGCTCCCCTCACATACACACCAAACTAACTCCAAGCGGAGAGAGGCACTTTCTCATCTCCCCCTCATGCACAGTCCAAATTCCATGCAGAGAAAGATACTGGACTTCTCTGTTCACAACAGGTTTAAGCTACCTGGGCTCCAAATGGTGGAACTCAATACCAAAAGTCATAAGAAGCATCACAAACCTCCTCCAGTTCAGAAAAGAACTGAAAACCTATCTCTTCAAAAAATTCTACAGCTAACTACAAAACTACCAATTACCTTCCTTCCCCACTAAATCTATCTCCCCACAAACTCTATGAAATAACTACACAAACTACAGACGTCCATTTCACACTGCAAAGCACAAATGTAACGCCACCAAAACGCAGTTGTAAGCCACTTTGAACCAAAACTAGTTTTTCGATAATAGTGGGATACAAGAACACATAAATACATTCTGTAAGTACATGCCTCTCTTCGATGGCATGTACTTTGCAGGAGGGCTTTCATACGGGTAGAATTTGGGCAGAATGTGGGCAGGGTGGAGAGTTACACATTTAAATGATATAGTACTCTGATTTACATACATACATCTCCAACCTAGGCATAGGTGCTTGTATAAACCAGTGGCGTAGCTATGTGGGGCCTGAGGGGGCCTGGGCCCCTGTAGATTTCGTCCTGGACCCCTCCCGATGACCCTCTTGACCCCCCCCCCCCGCGAACCCTCCCCCGCCACCGCCTACCTTTGCTTTTGCTGGCGGGGGACCCCAATCCCCGCCAGCCGATGTCCTCTTCGTCCTGTAGTCAGTGCAAAAAAGACATTGTTCTGTTGCATGCATTCAGAAACCTGAAAGGAAGGAAGATGACTTTGGCTGGCGGGGGATGGGGTCCCCCGCCAGCACAGGTAGGAGACGGCGAGTGAGCGGGCAGGCGGGGAGGTCGAGAGGGTCGGCGGCGGTGGGGGGTGTCGGCGATGATGATGGTGCCGGCGCCGGGGGGGGGGGGCTAAAATGTGGCCCCTCACCTCGGCTCTGGTCCCCCTACCGCTGAAGGTCAGATACGCCCCTGCTTGGCACCTAAAAATACCGATGCTCATGTAGGGGCCCTTTTACAAAAGGGTTGTTGTGTGGCAATGGGCTTGCCATGCAGCAACCCGGAACTGCTGCCAGCCCAACCTGGGTGCCTGTGGAATTTCCATCTCCAGTGCATGCTATTTCTGGAGCTAGCGGAAACACTGAAAAAACTGAAGTTGAAAGACAAGTGTCAGCAATCCCGCCAAAAACTGTTAACCAAAACTAATTGCACTGAAAATTTCCCACTAGTGCCGTTCGTTTTGTAACTTTGAGGGGCATAATCGAACGGCGCCAGCCAAATAGATGGCCGGCCATCTATTTGACCAGTGCCGCAAAGAGTAGTCCCGAACCGTATTATCGAAACAGATGGCCGGCCATCTTTCGTTTCGATAATACGGTTGGGGCCGGCCAAATGTCAGAGATGGCCGGGTTTGAGATGGCCGGCATCGGTTTTTGCCGGTAATGGAAACTAATGCCAGCGATCTCAAACCCAGCCAAATCCAAGGCATTTGGTCGTGGGAGGAGCCAGCATTTGTAGTGCACTGGTCCCCCTGACATGCCAGGACACCAACCGGGCACCCTAGGGGGGCACTGCAGTGGACTTCATAAATTACTCCCAGATACATAGCTCCCTTACCTTGTGTGCTGAGCCCCACAAAACCCACTACCCACAACTGTACACCACTACCATAGCCCTTAGGGATGAAGGGGGGGCACCTACATGTGGGTACAGTGAATTTTGGGGGGTTTTGGAGGGCTTAACATTTACCACCACAAGTGTAACAGGTAGGGGGGGATGGGCCTGGGTCCACCTGCCTGAAGTGCACTGCACCCACTAAATACTGCTCCAGGGACTTGCATACTTCTGTCAGGGAGCTGGGTATGACATTTGAGGCTGGCATAGAGGCTGGCAAAAAATATATATTTTTTTTTAGGTGGGAGGGGTTTGGTGACTACTGGGGGAGAAAGGGGAGGTCAGCCCTGATTCCCTATGGTGGTCATTTGGTCAGTTGGGGCACCTCTTTAAAGCTTGGTCCTGAAAAAAAAGGGACCAAGTGAAGCCGATGAAATGCTCGTCGGGGCCAGCTTTCTTTTTTCCATTATCGGGCGAAGCCGGCCATCTCGTGAGCACGCCCCTGTCCCGCCCCCATCCCGCATTCGCTACCCTACCGACACACCCCCTTGAAGTTTGGCAGGCTCCGCGACGGAAAGCAGTTGCGCCGGCCAAAATTGGCTTTCGATTATACCGATTTGTCGGGTTCAGGAGATCGCTGGCTATCTCCTGATTTGTGTGGAAGATGGCCGGCGATCTCCTTCAAAAATAAGCTGGATAGTAACATAGTAGATGACGGCAGAAAAAAAAACCTGCACGGTCCGTCCAGTCTGCCCAACAAGATAAACTCATATGTGCTACTTTTTGTGTATACCTTACCTTGATTTGTATCTGCCATTTTCAGTGCACAGGCCGTAGAAGTCTTGCCCAGCACTAGCCCCGCCTCCCAACCACCAGCCCCGCCTCCCCCCACCGGCTCTGCCACCCAAGTTGTATGAACAACTTGAAAATCTAAAGGTGGACAAAGCCATGGGACCGGACGGGATCCACCCCAGGATATTGAGGGAGCTCAGAGAGGTTCTGGCGGGTCCTCTTAAAGATTTGTTTAATAAATCCTTGGAGACGGGAGAGGTTCCGTGGGACTGGAGAACAGCGAATGTGGTCCCTCTTCACAAAAGTGGTGATAGGGAAGAAGCTGGAAACTACAGGCCGGTAAGCCTCACTTCGGTTATTGAAGAAGTAATGGAAGCGATGCTGAAAGAAAGGATAGTGAATTTCCTGGAAGCCAATAAGTTGCAAGGTCCGAGACAACATTGTTTTACCAAAGGTAAATCGTGCCAAATGAATCTCATTGAATTCTTTGACTGGGTGACCGGAGAATTGAATCATGGAGACGTAATCTACTTAGATTTCAGCAAAGCTTTTGACACGGTTCCCCACAGGAGGCTCTTGAATAAACTTGACAGGCTGAAGATAGGACCCGACGTGGTGAACTGGATTAGGAACTGGTTGACGGACAGACGCCAGAGGGTGGTGGATAATGGAATTCGCTCAGATGAGGGAAAGGTGAGTAGTGGAGTGTTTCAGGGATCGGTGATGGGGCCGGTTCTGTTCAATATATTTGTGAGTGACATTGCCAAAGGGTTAAAAGGTAAAGTTTGCCTTTTTGCGGATGATACTAAGATTTGTAACAGAGTGGACACTCAGGAGGGAGTGGAAAACATGAAAAAGGATTTGCGGAAGCTAGAAGAATGGTCTAAGGTTTGGCAATTAAAATTCAATGCGAAGAAATGCAAAGTGATGCACTTAGAGAATAGAAATCCACGGGAGATGTATATGTTAGGCAGGGAGAGTCTGATAGGTACGGACGGAGAGAGGGATCTTGGGGTGATAGTATCTGAGGATTTGAAGGCAACGAAACAGTGTGACAAGGCGGTGGCCGTAGCTAGAAGGTTGTTAGGCTGTATAGAGAGAGGTGTGACCAGCAGAAAAAAAGGGGGTGTTGATGCCCCTGTATAAGTCGTTGGTGAGGCCCCACCTGGAGTATTGTGTTCAGTTTTGGAGGCAGTATCTTGTTAAGGATGTAAAAAGTATTGAAGCGGTGCAAAGAAACACTACGAGAATGGTATGGGATTTGCATTACAAGATGTATGAGGAGAGACTTTCTGAACTAAACATGTATACTCTGGAGGAAAGGAGAAGCAGGGGTGATATGATACAGACGTTCAAATATTTGAAAGGTATTAATCCGCAAACGAACCTTTTCCGGAGATGGGAAGGTGGTAGAACTAGAGGACATGAAATGAGATTGAAGGGGGGCAGACTCAAGAAAAATGTCAGGAAGTATTTTTTCACGGAGAGAGTGCTTGGAATGCCCTCCCGCGGGAGGTGGTGGAGATGAAAACGGTAACGGAATTCAAACATGCGTGGGATAAACATAAAGGAATCCTGTTCAGAAGGAATGGATCCTCAGAAGCTTAGCCGAGATTGGGTGGCAGAGCCGGTGGTGGGAGGCGGGGCTGGTGGGAGGTGGGGCTAGTGCTGGGCAGACTTCTACGGTCTGTGCCCTGAAAATGGCATATACAAATCAAGGTAAGGTATACACAAAAAGTAGCACATATGAGTTAATTTTGTTGGGCAGACTGGATGGCCCGTGCAGGTCTTTTCCTGCCATCATCTATTATGTTACTATCCAGCTCATTTTCGAAGGAGATCACTGGCCATCTTCCAACACAAATCAGGAGATGGCCGGCGATCTCCTGAACCCGGCAAATCGGTATCATCGAAAGCCCATTTTGGCCGGCGCCAACTGCTTTCCGTCGCAGAGCCGGCCAAACTTCAAGGGGGCGTGTCAGTAGGGTAGCAAAGGCGGGATGGGGTCGTGGTCACGAGATGGCCGGCTTCGCCCGATAATGGAAAAAAGAAAGCTGGCCCTGACGAGCATTTCGCCGGCTTCACTTGGTCCCTTTTTTTTCAGGACCAAGTTTCAAAAAGGTACCCCAACTGACCAAATGACCACCGGAGGGAATCGGGGATGACCTCCCCTTACTCCCCCAGTGGTCACCAAACCCTCCCACCCAACAAAAAAATAAGAAAAATATATTTTTGCCAGCCTCTATGCCAGCCTGAAATGTCATACCCAGCTCCCTGACAGCAGTATGCAGGTCCATGAAGCAGTTTTTTGTGGATGCAGTGCACTTCAGGCAGGTGGACCCAGGCCTATCCCCCCCCTACCTGTTACACTTGTGGTGGTAAATGGGAGCCCTCCAACCCACCCCTAAAACCCACTGTACCCACATATAGGTGCCCCCTTCACCCATAAGGGCTATGGTAATGGTGTAGAGTTGTGGGGAGTGGGTTTGGGGGGGATTTGGGGGGGCTCAGCACACAAGGTAAGGGAGGTATGCACCTGGGAGCAATTTTTGAAGTCCACTGCAGTGCCCCCTAGGGTGCCCGGTTGATGTCTTGACATGTCAGGGGGACCAGTGCACTACAAATGCTGGCCCATCCCACGACCAAATGCCTTGGATTTGGCCGGGTTTGAGATGGCCGGCATCAGTTTCCATTATCGGTGAAAACCAATGCTGGCCATCTCAAACCCAGCCATCTCTGACATTTGGCCGGCCCAAACCGTATTATCGAAACAAAAGATGGCCGGCCATCTGTTTCGATAATACGGTTCGGGACTATGCCCCTTCACGTTACTATATGGGTGATGTTATGATTCTGTTAGAATTCTGCTAGTCAGACAGGGGAATGCTTGGAATCGCTCCTGATTGGTCTGTCAGGGGCTGAGCTGATGTCAGTCTGATCTACGTAAGCTTACCTTTCCCTACAACCCCTGCTTTAGCGTTATTCCTATTCTTCTGAAGGAAGCCTTACCTGCGCGCTGTCTGAGCTATTAGCTACTACTACTACTACTACTTAATATTTCTAAAGCACTACAAGGGTTACGCAGCGCTGTACAGTTTAACATAGAAGGACAGTCCCTGCCCAAGGAGCTTACAATCTAAAGGACAAATGTACAGTCAGTCAAATTGGGGCAGTCAAGATTTCCTGAATAAGTATAAAGGTTAGGTGCCGAAGGCGACATTGAAGACGTGGGCTTTGAGCACGGATTTGAAGATGGGCTGGGAGGGGGCTTGGCGTAAGGGCTCAGGAAGTTTATTCCAAGTATAGGGTGCTTTCATGGGGTTTGATTACTCCTTACCTTGCTTGCAGTTTCTGTTCCTCTGTCTCTGTTTGCTGGCTGCTTCTAGTGTGTGTCTAATTACCTCTCTACACTGTACCTGGGATTCTCTCTGTTTGGCTGTGGTGCTGTGTGGTGAGTTCCTACCTCGTTCCGTTCCAGTTTGTTTGGTTCCCCTTCCTTTGTTGTTGTGTTTGTATTCTGATTTGTATGTCCTGCCCTTGTAGCAGGCTCGGGACCCTTTGTTTCTCCCCATGGGGGGTTGTTTGTTTGCTCTTTTCCTGTACTCCGATTAACCCGTTGTCTGCAGTGTTCCCTGCCTGTGATAGCTGTGTGTTTGAGCTTGGTTTAACCCTTTGTCTGCAGAATTTCCCTGCTTCTGGCAGTTGTCTGCTTGGTGCAGTTTTCCTTTGTGACCGTCAGTCCTTTCTTTGCTGTAATTATCTTCTGTATTGCTGAGCACTGTTCCTCTCTGTGCTGGGGGGGGGGGGGGGGGGGTGTTATGCACCACACTCCGTTTTGCTGACTTTTCCCTCTCCTGTCCGCTGTCCGCCGAGGATCTCTGCTTACAGTATCTTTATTTCGCAGTCCCTCATTTCCTTTGTGTGCGGTGGGGTACTGCTTAACGTGTTTCTGTGTGTGCTTCCTTTTCTCCCTGATTGCCTAGGGCACTGCCTTGTGTTTCTTGTAGATATGTCTGTCAGTTCCTTTTCCTATGTGTCCTTAGCCAGCACCGTAGGTGTGCTGCTGCTCTAGTTCCCGTGGAGACCTCCTTGTTTTTTCCTCTTTCTCCCCTCCCTACGTATGAGTCGGTTCCGGTTAGGCCGTGAGGCCAACATGCTTGAACTCTGAATAAATGGGTTCCCAAGCGGCCGTGATGCCCGCCTGAATGCCCTATCTTCCCTTTTCTGGAGGTGCAAGTTGGTTGCTGCGTGTGTGTGCAGGACTTGGTATCTGGAGTAGTGTGTGTAGCGCTTGCTCGGTCCACCCCGGCCTTGGCCTAACACCTATTCTAGGCCTCGGCCTTGGCTCAAGGGCTCACATTAGTATATTTAAATGTTGGTGAACTAATTGGTAAATTCAAATGTTTAGAAAACCGAAGTGGAAGTAACCACACATCTTCAAATGTAGCTGAAAAAAATATAGACAAATGTTAAGCATGGAAGCTTTGTTAACTAAATGAATTGTGTTAAATATAAAGATTAAAAACTTGTACTAAAGATGTACCTGTATATAGTTGCTGCAAAAAATGCAGGATGATGGCAAAGAGGGGCATAATCAAACGGGGTGCCCAAGTTTTCCTGAGGGCGTCCTCACAGGATGTCCTCACGAAGGGGCGGGGAAACCCGTATGATCGAAACAAGCTGGGCGTCCATCTTTTGTTTCGATAATACGGTCGGGGACGCACAAATCTCAACATTTAGGTCGACCTTAGAGATGGTAATTCTTAGAGATGGTTGTCCCCGGTTTTCAGCGATAATGGAAACCGAGGACGCCCATCTCAGAAACGACTGAACTGGATTCAACAGCTTTCAACAGCAGCACGGCCACAGAGGACGAAGAAGAACTTTAAAGACCTCGGGTCGGCTGGCAGGGGTTGGGGTCCCCCGCCAGCTGAAGAAATATTTTTAAAGGCAGCGGCAGGTGGAAGTGGACCTCGGCTGGTGGGGGTTGGGGTCCCCCGCCAGCAAAGGTAAGCAACGGCAGCGGGGGAGGGTTGACGGCGGGAAAGGGGGTGGAGTCGTTGGTGGCGGGGGGGTCTGGCAATGGCAGGGGGGTCGGCTAAAATGTGCCCCCTCCCTCTGGCTCTGGCCCCCCCCTACCGCCGGAGTCCAGATACGCCCCTGGTGAAGAGCTCTGCCCTGAAATCACTGCCAAAAAATGCTTCTCTGCTTCGTCAGTCAGATTTTTCTGCGGCAGGGGTGCCCTTATTAACTCTGCTGTTCTCTGAGCACTGGGGGAATAGGAAATGACCTTATCTACATCACATTAGCATGCGATTAGCACTGCTCATTCCTGAGCTCCTAGTTTCCCGCGGTAAGGGCCTCTGAGCATTGTGCGCTGGTAAAGGGCCTCTATCGTCCACATTTGCTTCTGAGCATCAGGGCCTGGGTTCCTCTGTATTGGCAAAATTAGAATTTCTGTCTCCTAGGCCTGAGAGTAGCCTGACTGACATTAAAGCTTTCTTTTCAGGGACTTTTTGAAACAGTTATACAGAGAGTAAAGGGCCTTTTCACTAAGGAGCATAGGTGCCTACGTGCGTCCAACGAGCATCAATTTGGAACTACCACCCAGCTACCGTGTGCCCTGGACGGTAATTCCATTTTTTATGTGTGTCCGATATGCGCGGCAGAAAATATATTTTTATTTTCTATTGCATGGCGCTAACCAGGGCAGTGTTTACTTGATTGCATCGCTTGATTGCACCTAAATTGAACTGCTTCGCTTGACCGCACCGATTATAGTAATGATTAAAACTACTTCTAACTAAAACTGAACACAATGTTTACCGCATATGAGACTTTGCATCACCCCATTTCAATGCAAGTGAAATCTGCTTCCAAGCACACGGCTCTATGGATTTAAATGCCGGTCTGCTCTGAAAGCACTGTTTACATGAACCTTCACTGCAATTGAAATTTGCTTATAAGTGCACTGCTTTATTGAATCAGATGCTGCTCTGCTCTGAACGCAATGTGTATATTGATCTAAATTTGGCTGAAATAGATTAGTGCACTGCTTACATGGACACTATTGTAGATACCGTGTTAAATTCTACTGCTATATTTAGTGCACTGTTTACAGGGACCCAGCTGTAGACACCGTGCTGTATAGATACCGTACCCTATTGTAGATATCGTGTTAAATTCTACGGCTATATTTTGTGCACTGCTTACAGGGACCCAGTTATAGACACCGTGCCGTAGGTGCATATTGTACTCTACATCCTATATACTGTTGGTTTAGAAATTGCTGTGGAGTCTTAAATGCTGATATGAACCCCAGCAAATACCCTTAACTAACTACTGTTTCATCCTACTCATACACGTACATACAATCCACAATACATATAACAACAACCTCACAACCTACAAACCACAAACCACACACGTACAAACCATGCCCTTCCAGAACAACAATAAAGACCACAACAAACCTAATACCCATAGACACCAACGAGGGATATCAAAAAAAGAAAATACCAAACCCACACATCAAGAAAACAGACAACTGATGAAAATCACCACAAACCCGAACCCAAGGGAGCAATACCAATTAATACAAATGGGCTACTCTAATGCTAGATCAATAATCAAAAAAACCACACCGATAACTGATTGGATAACAGCAGATCACCTTGACTTCCTTCTCATTAACGAAACTTGGATACATGATTCTAAGGACCCAATAATCCTAGAGCTTTGCCCACCAGGGTACAAAATCACCCACTGGACAAGAAAAGGAAAAAGAGGCGGAGGCATAGCTATAATTTACAAATCCCAATTCACAGTCACAACAACAGCTGAATCCATCCTCCACAATCTCGAAATAGCCTCAGTCAGAATCAACCACCCTAACCTGCATGATCAACTAAATATAATCCTATTTTACAGACCCCCAGCTAAATGGCAAGATGCCCAGATACACTTCATGGACTTCATCTCAAATACCTGTATGTCCTCCCAAAATATTCTTATAGCAGGAGACATCAACCTTCATCTTGAAGACACTAACATAAACAATGTACATGAATGCAAGGAATTCCTTCAACTCTGGGAGATCCACTGGCCTAATATGCAACCCACCCACAAGAAAGGACACACATTAGACATTATAACCTACAAATTTTCATCAGAAGCGAACCTCACAATCAATGGTACAAAATGGACAGCCACACCATGGTCAGACCACTACAAGGCAAACACCTCCCTCCTCTGGAAAACAAAAGAGACTCAACAAAAACAAGAAAAAAGAACATACACTACAAGAGGCACAATAGACCCTCTAACATTCTGGCAACAAATATACACCGACGAATGGACAACAACTACAGACTCACCCCAATTTCTACAAGAATGGGACAACAGATGCAAAACAGTTCTAGACAAGATAGCACCACTCCAAACTAGAACTTCACACAGGAAAAACTCAATCCCTTGGTTCAACGAAGAACTGAAGGAACTAAAAACACAGGTTAGAAGACTAGAAAGAGCTTGGACCAAAAAAAAAGACGAACACACACTCAATGAGTGGAAACAGTTACAAAGAAAATACAAATACAAAATCAGACAAACCAAAAGAACGTATTACAGAACTATAATAGGACCAAATTACAAGGATATGCATAAACTCTTTTCACTTGTAAACAATCTCCTAGACACCACACAGGTCACTTCGAATAGCATAGAAACCCCATCAGCAACCAACCTAGCGAACTATTTCAAGGAAAAAATCATAAAACTCCGACGCATGATACTAAGCAATACCACTGAGTACACAAGCATCCTTGAATGCTTAGACCCCAAACCCGTGGAATATCCAGCCGATCGATCATGGACCAACTTTGATCTGATCTCAGTTGATGAATTCACACACTGGCTCAGAAAATATGCCAAAACTCATTGCAAACTTGACACCTGCCCTACTAGTCTAGCAAAAGCCGCCCCCAAACAATTCAAAAAAGACCTCACGAACCAAGTAAATTACAGACTCCTAAATGGTCTCTTCCCCACGGACAAAGGAAATATCCTCCTCACTCCACTGCCAAAAGACGCTAAGAAAAGCACAATGGACCTAACCAATTACCGACCAGTTGCTTCTATCCCGCTCATAACAAAATTGATGGAAGGCATAGTGACAAAACAACTCACAGAATACCTAACCAAACACTCAATTCTACATGAGTCTCAATCAGGATTTCGCTCAAATCATAGTACTGAAACTGTACTAGTGTCTGCAATGAATTCATTCAAAAAAACTATTGCAACCGGCAAGAACATACTCGTACTACAATTCGACATGTCTAGTGCCTTCGACATGGTAGATCATGGAATATTACTATACCTGTTAGAATACTTCGGAATCGGAGGCCCAGTTCTCAAATGGTTCAAAGGATTCCTCACCACCAGATCCTACCAACAACGAATAATGACAGATCACCACCTTGGACACCGGAATGTGGAGTTACCCAGGGATCCCCCCTTTCACCAACTATCTTCAACCTTATGATGATATCACTAGCCAAACTTCTAGCCAATCACAACCTCAACCCCTACATATATGTGGATGATGTCACGAT
Source organism: Microcaecilia unicolor (assembly GCF_901765095.1). Classification (NCBI taxonomy): domain Eukaryota; kingdom Metazoa; phylum Chordata; class Amphibia; order Gymnophiona; family Siphonopidae; genus Microcaecilia; species Microcaecilia unicolor. The sequence goes on from NC_044036.1 coordinate 192,562,611, forward strand.
CTACATCCCGTTCAAAAGTAACCTAAACGAAATAACCAACGAGATCAACCAGAGCCTCCAAATCATGCATTCTTGGGCGGATTCATTCCAGCTAAAACTGAACCCAGAAAAAACTCAATGTCTAGTTCTCACTTTCCAATACAACACAAACAACTACACTACCATAACCACACCATACGGCACACTTCCCATCTCAGAAAATCTGAAAATTCTTGGAGTCACTATTGACCGAAACCTCACACTCGAGACCCATGTGAAGAATATAACGAAAAAAATGTTCCACTCGATGTGGAAACTTAAGAGAATAAAACCTTTTTTCCCAAGAAACATCTTCCGCACCCTAGTACAGTCATTAGTGACAAGTCACCTGGACTACTGTAACTCTTTATACGCAGGCTGTAAAGAACAGACCATTAAAAAACTCCAAACAGCCCAGAACACCGCTGCCAGACTCATCTTTGGAAAAACTAAATACGAAAGGGCGAAACCTCTAAGAGAGAAACTACACTGGCTACCACTCAAGGAATGAATTGAATTCAAGATCTGTACAACCGTCCACAAAATCATCCACGCAGATGCCCCACTCTATATGTTAAACCTAGTGGACCTACCGCCTAGAAATGCCAAAAAATCGGCCCGCAAATTCCTTAATCTGAACTTCCCCAGCTGCAAAGGAATTAAATACAAACAGGCATAGGCTACTACTTTTGCGTATAAAAGCACACAGATCTGGAATGCACTACCCATGGCCCTGAAAACTATGGACAATCTAACACCGCTTTCGCAAAGCTTTGAAGACACATCTCTTCAACAAAGCCTACTAAATACATCCTAATAAACCATTCCTCAAACTGCTCAGGTGCATCAAAACACCTTTCACAATACCTTACCTAGCACCTTACATCTAAACCATAAACCTCAACCGATTATTGAATGTATTTAAGATAATGTAATGACTGCACCATAACAACACTCTGTAAGCCACATTGAGCCTGCAAAAAGGTGGGATAATGTGGGGTACAAATGCAATAAATAATAATAAATAATAACCAGGGCAGTGTACACGATGTGAGGGGAAGAGCAGGGCAGGCAATGCGCCCTCAGTTAGTGCAGTGTACGCTCGCTGATAATTACCACCCGGTTAATGCGTGATACCTTACCGCTAAGGGATATCTTCAAGCTCTAATGAAATACATTATATTGATCTGATTTTTGTTGTTGTTGTTCTTTTGCATTATAGGAGACAAAACCCTATCAGCTTTTAACCCAAAGAAAAGGAAAGGAAACCTGCCGATTTTGTAGGCCACAGTCACAGTATCACAAGAAACTGGGAGCTGTGGCTACAGATTCTTATACAGAAACTATACTTCACCTGTACTGTACAAAATGCAATGATATAAAGGATACCTGGTTCCCAAAGCTGATATCAATTAAAAGACATTCCACAAAGGGATGAGCAAGAAACTGTTTCATCCCAGGAGAAACAGGTTGGCTGATATTCAGCACAAGTTAACTGGCCAGGAATGGCCGCCGACTGTTTAAACTCACATGTCAGTAGATAATCGGTCATTTTCAATGGCATTTAACCGGTTATTGCCACTGACAATGCCCGATTTGCGCCAAAAATAAAGCCGGCAATATTGGGGGCATTCCAGGGGCGTGATTGGTTACGTCCCGATATTCGGAACTTAACTGTCCAGGCTTAATGGTCTAATAAGATTGCAAAAATAGCAGGTCCTATCTTTGCTTGTTAAAGCCATGGCCGGGTAAGTCTGAATATTGACTTAACCGGTCATGTGCTAGCCGGCGTTGCAAAAACGGATATTCAATGCCGGTCGCTGGAAACAGGCCAGCATTGAATATCTGGATTGAACACTGGCGATGGGCCTTTTGCTCAATATCAGGAGGTGTAAGTACATAAGTACATTAGTGTTGCCATACTGGGACAGCCCGAAGGTCCATCAAGCCCAGTATCCTGTTTCCAACAGTGGTCAATCCAGGTCACAAGTACCTGTCAAAATCCCAAAACAGTACAATACATTTTATGCTGCTTATCCTAGAAATAAGCAGTGGATTTTCTCCAAGTCCATTTTAATAATGGTCTATGGACTTTTCCTTTAGGAAGCCAGCCAGACCTTTTTTTAAACCCCACTAAGCTAACTGCTTCTACCACATTCTCTGGCAACGAATTCCAGAGTTTAATTACATGTTGAGTGAAGAAATATTTTCTCCAATTTGATTTTACTACTTTGTAACTTCATTGTGTGCCCCCTAGTCCTAGTATTTTTGGAAAGAGTAAACAAGCGTTTCACGTCTACCCGTTCCTCTCCACTCATCATTTTATAGACCTCTATCATATCTCCCCTCAACCGTCTTTTCTCCAAGCTGAGGAGGCCTAGCTGCTTCAGCCTTTCCTCATTGGGAACTCATCCCATTCCCTTTATCATTCTCGTTACCCTTCTCTGTGCCTTTTCTAATTCCACTATAGTATAGTACAGCAAAAACATACACTGGCTCCGGCCCCAGACCAGAGTTGTATTCTGACCACAAACACAAGAACCCCACACTTAGCCTTTTTATGTCTCTTCTCTAGTGTGTAATTCTTTCCTTTTCCCAGTTTATGGATTCCTTTGAAAATACTTACACAAAATACCATCCCAGTAACGTTTCTTGAATCTTATATATCTAGACAGGCATACAGCGTGAGAGAAAGATGAAGGAATTTCTGGATAGCTGGGTTTAAAAACTATGAAACTGCTTAATTGTACTTTATCCTTAGAAGTATATAATTTTAATCGGAAGTCAGCAATATTTAGATATTTTCACCAGTAAACCACACTTGAGAAAGAGAAAGCAAAGAGGGAAAAGGATACGTTTTTGGTTGCAAGGGGGGAAGGGATGAGGAGTGAGGAGTGAAGAGGGCCTGCATAAGGATAGTGCTCTGTAAAGAGACAATTTTACAGTTATCTAAATCACTGTAACTTCTAAAATGAGGAGGGGGAAACAATGATGTAAAATTCTTCCCTACATTGGAGGGGAACTCCCAAGGAAGAAGAGTGACCAAAATGATAAAAGGGATGGAACTGCTCCCATATAAGGAAAGGTTAAAGAGGTTAGGGCTCTTCAGCTTGGAAAAGAGACGCTGAGGAGGGATATGATTGAGGTCTATAAAATCCTGAGTGGTGTAGAACGAGTACAAGTGAATCGATATTTCACTCTTTCAAAAAGTACAAAGACCAGGAGACACTCAATGAAATTGCATGGAAATACTTTTAAAACAAAGAGGAGGAAATCTTTTTTCACTCAAAGAATAGATAAGCTCTGGAACTCGCTGCTGGATGATGTGGTAACAGTGGTTAGTGTATCTGGGTTTAAAAAAAAGTTTTGGACAAATTCCTGGAGGAAAAGTCCATAGTCTGTTATTGAGATGGACATGGGGGGGAGCCACTGCTTCTCCTAGGATTGGTAACATGGAATGTTGCTACTCTTTGGGATTCTGAACAGAATCTTGTTACTCTTTGGGGTTCTACATGAAATGTTGCCACAATTTGGGTTTCTGTCAGGTACTTGTGACCTGGATTGGCCACTGTTGGAAGCAGGATACTGGGCTAGATGGACCATTGATCTGACCCAGTATGGCTGTTCTTATGTTCTTTAGAAGGGGTTCCGCTTGCAGCTACTCCTAGATCCTCCTCTACTGTGGAGGGCATTTCCAAAACTGATGCTTAGAAGACTATAATTTGAACTTTTTACAAAGGGAGGAGGAGGTGGGGAAGGCTTTCTTTTTTTATGTTTTACAAAGCTACGCTAAAATGTGTGCATGGGTTTCCCGTACTGGGGCCACTTTTAGAGCGGCTGTGAAATGGCCATGCGCTAATTTCCTAATTAGCGTGTGAGCCCTTACTGCCACCTATTTACTAGGAAGAAAGGACCTCCGCACTAACTCTGCGCTAATCGTGCAGCACACAGCGATTTACCTGCACAACCCGCCTACTCTCCGTCTCCAAACACGCCCCTTGCACTAAAACGATAAAACCTATTTTTTAGCATGTGGGTAGCTCATGCCGATTCCAAAACTACCGCAGGATGCCTGAGTGCGCCCCACAGTTGTGCCTTTTAGCATGTGGTAAGCACGCGTTAGTGCTTACCGCCGCTTAGTAAAAGAGCCCCTAAAAAATTAAAATACTATAATTTTGGAGGTCTTAGAACGACACCTGTCATTTCGTCTCAATGGACAGTTTCAGTACCCAGCTATTTGAGACTTTTACCGCCTCAGTTCTTGTAAAGAAATTGTTCATTCATAGGCTATTAGAAGTTATGGAACAGGTTCATCGGTGGCCATTAACATCTCATTTAAAGCTCAATACTGAGAAGATGAAATTTTTGTGGTTCAGTTTGAAAAGGGATAGTATTCCAACTTCTATTCATCTACCTGATGTTATGATCTTTAAGATAGATACTTTGTCTAAAGTATTAGGTGTCCTTTTGGACTCTTCTTGAGTTTTGATGCACAGGTTACTTCGGTGGTCAGAAAAGCAGAGTGGGTGGAACACTCGAAACAACGAGTAGTGGCGGCAGAAAAGGATCAGGCGACCCTCAGGGGGTGGAATGCTGGCTTCGGCCTAACCCCTGGTAAGCCTTTTCCTCAGCTGAGAGGTGCCCAGCTCTACCACCGGCTGCCTTTCAGGTGCTGTGGAGGACTTGCAGCTCATCTGCATATCATTTACAGCCTTCTCCGGGGTGACTCCCAGGTCCACTCCGATCCACTCAGGGCCTCCACTCTAGGTGCCACCATGGAGGTTATCTCTTCTCCCATTCTCCCCGCCCAGTTGGCCGCGGTGGCGGTGTTGGATTACTACTTTCGCCCTCCTGCAGTTTTCAACCTCTCCTCCTACCGCAGTCTCACTGCTTCTCATCCTCTGAAGTTCACTCTATCCGTCTATTCTACCCGCTGCCACTCAAAGTTGCAGTCATTTAACGCCCCCCTGATAAGTCCCTCTCTTCCTTCCTTACCGACTTCGATGCCTGGCTCTCCGTTTTTCTTGAACCCTCATCTCCGTCCCTCATTCTTGGAGACTTTAACATACACGCTGACGACCCATCCGACTCTTACGCTTCTCAGTTTCTCACTCTGACATCTTCCTTCAACCTCCAGCTGAGCTCCACCACCCCTACTCACCAAACTGGCCATTGTCTTGACCTCGTCCTCTCCTCTACCTGCTCACCCTCCAATTTCTGCGCCTCTGCTCTTCCTCTCTCAGATCATCATCTGATCACCTTCACACTTCATCACCCTCCCCCTCAGTCCCGCCCAACACTAACCACTACTTTCAGGAATCTCCAGGCTGTCGACCCTCCCACCTTATCCTCTAGTATCTCTAATCTCCTCCCGTCCATCATGTCCTCCAAGTCTGTCGACAAGGCTGTCTCTACTTACAATGCCACTCTATCCTCTGCTCTGGACACCCTTGCACCATCCATCTCCTGTCCCACAAGGCGTACTAATCCCCAGCCCTGGCTGATCCCTTGCATCCGATACCTTCGCTCCTGCGCCCAATCTGCTGAATGCCTCTGGAGAAAATCTCGCACCCATAGCGACTTCATTCATTACAAATTCATGCTATCCTCCTTCCAGTCCTCCTTATTCCTTGCCAAACAGGACTATTACACCCAATTGACTAATTCTCTCGGCTCCAACCCTTGTCGTCTCTTCGCCACTCTTAACTCCCTCCTCAAAGTGCCCTCCGCTCCCACCCCCCCTCACTCTCTCCTCAATCACTGGCTGACTACTTCCGCGACAAGGTGCAGAAGATCAACCTCGAATTCACTACCAAGCCACCTCTTCCTCTTCACCCTTTAATCCACTCCCTCAACCAACCAACCCAGGCCTCCTTCTCCTCTTTTCCTGATATCACTGAGGAGGAAACCGCCCACCTTCTTTCCTCCTCGAAATGCACCACCTGTTCCTCTGATCCCATCCCCACTAACTTACTAAACACCATCTCTCCTACTGTCACCCCCCCCCCCATCTGTCATATCCTCAACCTCTCTCTCTCCACTGCAACTGTCCCTGACTCCTTCAAGCATGCTGTAGTCACACTACTCCTCAAAAAGCCATCACTAGACCCTACCTGCCCTTCCAACTACCGCCCCATCTCCCTCCTACCCTTCCTCTCCAAGATACTTGAACGCGCCGTTCACAGCCGCTGCCTTGATTTTCTCTCCTCTCATGCCATCCTTGATCCGCTTCAATCCGGTTTTCGCCCTCTACACTCGACAGAAACGGCACTCACTAAAGTCTGTAATGACCTGTTCCTTGCCAAATCCAAAGGTCACTACTCCATCCTCATCCTCCTCAACCTATCCGCCGCTTTTGACACTATCAATCATAATTTACTTCTTGCTACACTATCCTCATTTGGGTTCCAGGGCTCTGTCCTCTCCTGGTTCTCCTCTTATCTCTCCCACCGTACCTTCAGAGTACATTCTCATGGATCTTCCTCCACCCCCATCCCGCTCTTTGTTGGAGTTCCTCAGGGATCTGTCCTTGGACCCCTTCTTTTTTCAATCTACACCTCTTCCCTGGGCTCGCTGATCTCATCTCATGGTTTCCAATATCATCTTTATGCTGACGACACCCAGCTTTATCTCTCCAAACCAGACATCACTGCGGAAACCCAGGCCAAAGTATCGGCCTGCTTATCCGACATTGCTGCCTGGATGTCCAACCGCCACCTGAAACTGAACATGGCCAAGACCGAGCTCATTGTCTTTCCACCCAAACCCACTTCTCCTCTCCCTCCACTCTCTATTTCAGTCGATAACACCCTCATCCTCCCCGTCTCATCTGCCCGCAACCTCGGAGTCATCTTCGACTCCTCCCTCTCCTTCTCTGCCCATATCCAGCAGACAGCCAAGACCTGTCGCTTCTTTCTCTATAAAATCAGCAAAATTCGCCCTTTCCTCTCTGAGCACACCACCTGAACTCTCATCCACTCTCTCATTACCTCTCGCCTTGACTACTGCAACCTACTCCTCACTGGCCTCCCACTTAACCATCTATCCCCCCTTCAATCCATTCAGAACTCTGCTGCGCGTCTTATCTTCCGCCTAGACCAATATGTTCATATCACCCCTCTCCTCAAGTCACTTCACTGGCTTCCGATCAGGTACCGCATACAGTTCAAGCTTCTCCTACTAACCTACAAATGCACTCAATCTGCAGCCCCTCACTACCTCTCTACCCTCATCTCCCCTTACGCTCCTACCCGTAACCTCCACTCACAGGACAAATCCCTCCTCTCAGTACCCTTCTCTACCACCGCCAACTCCAGACTCTGCCCTTTCTGCCTCGCCTCACCCTATTCTTGGAATAAACTTCCTGAGCCCATACGCCAAGCCCCCTCCCTACCCATCTTCAAATCCTTGCTCAAAGCCCACCTCTTCAATGTCGCTTTCGGCACCTAACCATTGTACCTCTATCCAGGAAATCTAGACTGCCTCAATCTTGATTGACTGCACTTTTTGTCCTTTAGATTGTAAGCTCCTTAGAGCAGGGACTGTCCTTCTTTGTTAATTGTACAGCGCTGTGCAACCCTAGTAGCGCTTTAGAAATGTTAAATAGTAGTAGTAATAGTAATTTACAGCTGCTTCTGCAGGATGCTGGTGCACAAGGCCTTATTAATTAAAAATTGCTAAAGAAAATTGATGATCTAGAAAACAGGGCCAGTCATTGCAATTTACAGTTATTGGGGGTCCCGGAGGGTTCGGAGTGTAATGATCCAGTGGATTTTGTTACACAGCTTCTACTCATCTCTTGCCTTACCAAGTGAGATGGTGGTGGAGCGGGCACACAGGGTGCCTCATCAACAACCCCCTCCAGGACTTACTTAAGCTGCTTAACTACAGACATAAAGAACTTATTCTGAACCGGATCCGAAGGAAGACCGCTTGAAGTTTAAGGATCAGATTATTTGGGTGTTCCGAGATTACAGTGCAGAACTTGATAAAAAAAAATGGATGATTACAGGGATGTTAAATGCCGGTTACATTCTCATGATATTCAGCTAGCCATGCTATACCCAGCCAAATTAAAGATTTGGTGGATGGGGGAACAGATAATCTTCTCTACTGTTAAGGAAGTACAGAAATTTTTATGGCTGCACTTCCCTGATGATCTGCCATTTGATTCCTAGCCTGTCAGAGGCAAAGATCAACAATGGGAGACTGCACGACCTAAAATATCTGGATGAAAGCAGGGAGATGCGCTGAACCCCGATCGTGGTTCTGGAGAGGTGGGGAGTAACCCAGTTATGGCTGGTTGAGTTGCCTGGGTTCTAAGCTAATTCTCCGTGGGAGCAGGAGCATGCATGGTGACGTGACTGAGAGACGTTTACTTTCTCAGACTGTAAGAGACATTAGGGTCTTGGTCTCACACTTGACAGGGGCCCACACAGAGAAGTTGGGATCCTGACACCTCCTCTGGGACCTGGCTAGTCAGCTTCACTGAGTGATGATGACGATTCAAGCAAGGCCCTGTATTTTGTTCTACTGGTTTATAGTTTTAATTGTTTATGCTTGAGAGAATGAGTGGAGGGGGTGGGGTTTTTTGGGAGGGATTGGTTGAATATGGGGGTGGAGGTTGCTGTTATACGTTGGAGACTGGTTATGCTTTAGTGGCTTGGGAACATAGGTAGGGGAAGATGACACTGCAAATTTTATCCTATAATGTAAGAGGCCTCCAGACCCCGTCTAAAAGAAGGAAAATGCTTCTTGAACTAGTTCAAAGTGGACGTATATGTTATTCAGGAAACGCATCCGATGAGGGGTGACATCTGGAAGCTACAGGGTTCCTGGGTGGGGGAAGCTTATCATTCTGGAGGCTCCTCCATAGTGCAGGGGTAGCTATACTGCTGCAGAAGGGAGTGACAGGGGGGGATACAAAGGATTTGGCAGGATCAGGAAGGAAGGTTGGTGGTGGCAGAACTGAAGCTGGCTGGATATATGATTTGCCTGGCTAATATATATGCTCCAAACAGGGTCAGGTGGACTTTTTTTAACACTACTATTTCCAAACTGAAAGGGTGGTCCAGATTGCCCATCCTATTACGGGGGGATTTTAACTGGGTTACGGACCCTTGTATGGACAGATCTACCCCCGTGGTTGCCACTCGTCCCCCCGCTTGTAGTCTGCAGAATCTGTGTCAGGAGTTTAGTCTGCTGGATGTATGCCATTCCCATCACTTCCAACAATGGAATTATACGTGCTACTCAGCCAGTCATAATACATATTCATGTATTGATATTTTCCTAGTGGAATATGAGTTAAATGCGCTAGTGCACTCAGGTTCCATTGGTAATATAGTGGGTTTTTGACCATGCACCCATTCGCCTTGGCCTTGGGGCAGGGGAGAGGAGGGAGAGCGCGGAGGTGGCGTGGCCCATGAATATATGTCTTCTAGGTTGGCTGGAGTGCGTGAGGGAACTTGAAAGCTGTCTGGTGGATTATTTTAGGCACAATGACATGGGGGGGGGGGGGCGGTGCACGCTAATACTCTCTGGGATGCAATGAAAGCAGTATTAAGGGGGAGTGCATAGAACTGGGAACGAGGGCGAAAAAAGATCAATCTCGTAGGAAGAATGAGATCAGGAAAGCCCTGTGGGAAGCGGAGTACATGCAAAAAAAAGATGCTTCTATTGGACAAATAGAGTAGGGGAGTTGCGAAGGAAGATGAATTGTGCAGTTGATGAGGAGGTTGAAGTGATCCATAGGAAACTTGGGCTCACACATTATCTCAATTGAAGCAGAGGATAGCTTAAAATTCGATACAGAAGATCACTGATGAGAGTGGTATATCACATGTGGACAGGAAAGGAATAGCTCATTGCTTTGTAGATTATTATTCAAAATTATATTCATCAGAAGAATCTGGGACAAGGCCGCATGAGGGAGGTTTCGTCTCTCTGCTGGCTTCAAAACAGTTACCTGAGGATATAAGATTAACTTTGGAAACCCCAATTCAGGGGCTGGAGCTTTGGGCTATAACCTATAAATGTACTCACTCTGCTGCTCCCCAGTATCTCTCCACACTCGTCCTTCCCTACACCCCTTCCCGTGCACTCCGCTCCATGGATAAATCCTTCTTATCTGTTCCCTTCTCCACTACTGCCAACTCCAGACTTCGCGCCTTCTGTCTCACTGCACCCTACGCCTGGAATAAACTTCCTGAGCCCCTACGTCTTGCCCCATCCTTCGCCACCTTTAAATCTAGACTGAAAGCCCACCTCTTTAACATTGCTTTTGACTCGTAACCACTTGTAACCACTCACCTCCACCTACCCTCCTCTCCTCCTTCCTGTACACATTAATTGATTTGCTTGCTTACTTTTTTGTCTATTAGATTGTAAGCTCTTTGAGCAGGGACTGTCTTTCTTCTATGTTTGTGCAGCACTGCGTACGCCTTGTAGCGCTATAGAAATGCTAAATAGTAGTAGTAGTAGTAGTGATCAAGTCCTCCCTTCCTGGTAAGGCGGCAGGGCCGGATGGGTTGCCCATTTTTATAAGAAATTCTAGCATATAATTGGAGGTCCTTTTGTTTGAGTCCTCAATCAGGCTCTGGAAGATGGGGCGATACCAGATTCCTTTTCCCAAGCCAATATCACAATACTGCGCAAACCAAGGAAATATGCTAAATTATGCAGCTCATACCACCCTGTTTCTTTATTGAATGTTGACGCTAAACTCCTTACTAAGGTATTAGCCACATGTCTGAATGAAGTTGTGGGAAGGATTTTACATAAAGATCAAACTGTTTTTGTCAGGGGCAGGAATGCTTCTGATAACGTCCGGAGAGTGTTTTATTTATTATCTCATTTGTACCCCACAGTTTCCCAACAGTGTCAGGCTCAATGTGGCTTACAATGCACCACAGAGGCAGACGCCACTGCAGTAAAACGAAGCTAATACAGCAGAAAACCTACAAGAGATAATAGGGAAGAGTAGGAATGGACAGAAGGTGAAGGGAAACTTTGAGGGGAGAGGGAAGGGGGATGTGTCCAAATGTCTCTAGATCGACGTGCTTCCAGCAGTGGAGACACAGGAAGAGGCCGTGGGATAAGCACTTCTGAACAACATGGTCTTCAGAGATTTCCGGAAAGTTAGATGATCTGTGATGATTTTTATGGTCCTCAGCAAAGAATTCCAAAGCTGAGTGCTAATGAAAGAGAAGGAGGTAGCATACGTGGACTTGTACTTGATGCCATTGCAGTTTGGATAATGAAGGGTAAGATATGAACAGGAGAGTCGGAACGAATTCTGAAGCGGTAGGTTGATGAGATCTATCATATAGCCAGGTACTTCACCGTATAGGATTTGGTGAACTAGAGAGCAGAGTTTAAAGGTGATACGATGTTTGACAGGGAGCCAATGTAATGTCTTTCGGAGGGGCGTGGTACTCTCAAAGTTGGACTTTCCACAAACCAATCTGGCTGCTGTATTTTGGGCCGTCTGCAGTTTCTTAATTAGTTGCTGTTTACATCCAGCAAACACTCCGTTACAGTAATCCAGATGGCATAATACGATGGACTGTATGAGGTTGCGAAAGACTTCTCGGGGGGAAAACGGTTTTATTCTTTTTAGTTTCCACAGCGAGAAGAACATCTTCTTTGTGGTGGCGTTAACATGTTGTTCGAGTGAAAGTGAGCGGTCAAGGGTGACTCCTAAATTTTGAGGCTATCCAGTATGGGAAGACGTAAGGTGGGGGTAATTAATGTGGGAGGTCTGTACTTGTTGTGCTGAGATGATAATAGTAGGCAGTGTGTTTTGTCAGCATTCAGCTTGAATTTGAAAGAAGATGCCCAAAAGTACATCGTATTTAAACAGCGGTTAACTTCTCTAGAGATCTTGGACAAGTCATTTTTGAAGGGAATATAAATAGTAACGTCATCTGCATAAATATGCGGGTTAAGTCCTAAGTTACTTAAGGTCTTGGCCAGTGGTATCATCATAATATTGAAGAGAGTTGGCGATAGCGGAGAGCCTTGAGGGACTCCACAAGTTGCTTTCCATGGCTGCGATAAATCTGAATTGGTGATTACTTGGTAAGTTCTGGAAGAGAGAAAGCCCCTGATCCAGTTATGAACATGTCCGCAGATTCCTAGGCTGTCAAGAAGGTTCAGTAGTATGGTGTGATCAACCATGTCAAAAGCACTTGACATATCGAACTGTATTAACAGTAGACTTTTGATGTGAGCTGTTTCCTGCCAAAAGCTGCTAAGTAAAGTGATGAGCACTGTTTCGGTGCTGTGAAGGGAACGAAACCCAGACTGAGATTCGTGGAAAACAGAAAACTTGTCAAGATAGTCTGTAAATTGTTTCGTCACCATGCTCTCCATCAGTTTTACAAAAAGTGGTATTGAAGTTTAATGTCATTCAGCAGGTAGCAGTGAACCTGCAGTCTCCAACCTTGCTATTGGCCTTGGATGCAGAGAATGCCTTTAACAGGGTCGAGTGGCCTTTCCTATTTGCCCTGTTGGAGGCCTTAAATTTTGGGCCCAGTGGGTATACTTAGGGCGGTATATTGGGCCCCATAGGCTAGATTAAAGATAAATGGATTCCTTACGAGTTCTTTCGTCCACAGACGCGGGACTCGTCAGGGGTGTCCACTGTCCCCATTATTGTTTGCAATCTCCCTGGAACCTCTGGCAGAGGCTATTCGCCAGAACCGGACCATCCAGACAATATGGTTGGGGGATATGGAACATAAACTGGCCTTAAATGCCAATGACGCCTTGCTCTTCCTTCAAAATCCCAGGCAGTTTCTCACAGCTTTCTTGGATATTTGTCTTAGATATGGTCAAGTATCAGGCTATAAATTGAACACTTCCAAATCTATCATACTACCTCTCAATATCTCTGCAAAATTTAGGGAGGAGCTTCGACAGTTATAACCATTCCAATGGCATCATAGGATTTGTTACTTGGGGGTTCAAGTGACAGCTGACCTTTCAGAGATGTATTCAGTGCACTGCCCATCCATGCTAGAAACCATAACAGCAGACTTGTGGAGGTGGTGGTACCTGGCCCCCCTCACTACTGACCCGAATTAACATGATTAAAATGAACCTTTTACCTAGACTACTCTTTTTATTTATGATGCTGCCTTGCTCCATTCCAGAGGACTTTTTCACTCAGACTCCATAGTTTCAAAATTCCTCTGGAGTGGTAAAAAGCCCAGAATCATGTTACATATTCTCAAATTACCAATCACTCAGGGGGGGGGGGGGGGGGGTCTTGCATTTTGCCACATTTTAAAAAGTACTATCAAGCATCTCAACTTCGTAATGTTTACTATTGGATACACGAGCATGAAGATCAGCACTGGATTCAGATGGAAGGGAGTTCCATGGAGGCGGAGCATGTCTCCTCACTTCTATTTTTGAGAGGGGTGCATCTTCCCCACCATTGGAAAAAAGCATAAATTGGTTGGCCCAACTCTACAAATTTGGTTTTGTATGGCTAAAATGATGGGATTTGACCCAGCTTCCTTCCCCATAAAAGATATACTGGGTAACCTGGGGTTTGTACCTGAGTGTATAGACACTAGGAGATTTCAATGGGTGCAAGACTTGAGTTTTCAGAGGGTTTCTGATTTTGTACTTCACAGGCGGTTTCATCCAAGGGAGGATATATGTAGTAGCAGGGGAAAAGTACCCAAGATTTTTACGCTCCTTCAGGTATATCATTACCTACATACACATCAATGGGATTTTTTGAGCGTCCTCTCAACTTTAGAAGAGTTTTTATATCAGGGACATAAAGGAAAGGGATTGGTTGCAGCAATATATGTTACTAGATGGACCTTGTACACAAAGAGGACTTCCCTACTGACAATTATGGGAAATGAATGATGAGGAATGTTCTGAAGGGGAGTGGGTGGAGCTTTGGTCTGCTGTTCCCAAAAGTACCAGATGTTTGTCATATTTAGATATACAGTACAAGATTTTATTTAGGTTGTATATCACACCTCTTAAACTTCATCAGATCCAAGGGGACATACCGGACTCATGTTAGAGGGGCTGTCTGGAGAAAGGTGATTTTGATCATATGTGGTGGAGAACAAGTAAATTTTCAATAAGCTTACAGCAAATATTCAAAATGGCCACCTGTTGGTATATACTCATGCTTGGAGCCATTTTCTCCACTTATCAACTGCAGCATCAACACACTTTGACTCAAGTTAGCCCCTACCTCAGCCAGATGCTGCTTGAGGTCATCATATAACATGACATATAACAGGAAATTTTAACAAGTAAAATGACCCCATTGCCGAGAGTCTTGGGCAAAATCCCAAAAAGGTCCTTACAGCGCCTTGGGGCCACCAAAGAAAAATTAGGAAAACAGATAAACATTAGAACCCAGAAATTGTTCATGCATATATCTGAGGTAATTATATAACACCAAATTTCTGCCCAGTTCCAGGGCAAAAGGTTACTAACAGCGTACAAGTACGCAAGTACATAAGTATTGCCACACTGGGACAGACCAAAGGTCCATCAAGCCCAGCATCCTGTTTCCAACAGTGGCCAATCCAGGTCACAAATACCTGACAAGATCCCCCCAAAAAGTTCAATATATTTTATGCTGCTTATCCCAGAAATAAGCGGTGGATGTTCCCCAAGTCATTTTAATAATGGTCTATGGACTTTTCCTTTAGGAAGCCATCCAAACCTTTTTAAAACCCCGCTAAGCTAGCCGTCTTTACCACATTCTCTGGCAACGAATTCCAGAATAGATCTAAACACCTTAGCCTGGATAACCCCAGACTTCCCTGAAGATATCTTCACAATTTGCTATAAGGCCAGGTCCAGCCTCTTGATGGCGTCCCACATGGTGTCCCAGTAGACTGCTGCTGGTTTCTGTAAATCACCAAGGATGGCACTATGCTGTGCTGAACCCAGCAGCACCAGAAGTTATTGCAGTGTCAAGCCTTGATCCCTGATAACTTCTCTCCCAGCCGTCTCAAAAAGTGGGTGAGGGGGGGATGGGGCATTCCAAACACTGGCTCCCTTTTCGATGAGGCTCACTTCTGCCCCTTCGCAGGCAGTGCAAAAGCCAACAAACTGCTTCCAAATCTCGGTGGAACCAGTCTATCTTCTGGGCTCAAAGACACCCACTCTGCACTAAGGTCCAATTCATTGAATGTCGGGCCCTCCAAAGGCACTATAGTGGATCCATGGGTCTGAATCTGCTCAAGAACAGAACTTTGCACCCACATGTAGGTATGTATCTGTCCTCTCTTCTTCCCCATTGTAGCCAGCACCAAACAGGGAGAAAATGGCTTAGAACAGACGCCATCACAGGAGCTACAGCCTACTGGCACATATACAAAGAGCAGGTGAAACTTTATACAAAAGCTTTCGGAAGGCTATTTTATGAGGGCACATAGGCAAATATATTGGCATTATAAAGCAGGTATGGCACAAGTACCTATGTGTCATCCCTACCTTGGTGCCCTCTTAAAAAATTACCTCCACAGGCTGAGTCCTGTTAAGGGATAAAAGGTTCAGGGTCATGGATTTGATATACTGCTTTTTTGAGGTACAACCAAAGTAGCCTAGTGGACATACATTCTAAGTTTCTGTGCCTGGGGCAATGGAGGGTTAAGTGACTTGCCCAGAGTCACAAGGAGCTGCAATGGGGATGAAACTCGGTTCCCCAGGTTCTCAGCTCACTGCACTAACCATTGGGCCACTCCTCCACAATCTCAAAGTCTGAGGATATCTTATTTTTTAATTCAAAAATTCCCTGGATTCTAATGGGAGGTTGCAAATTGCTTCTGAACCTATTTCATGAAATCTGTTGTCTGTAGACAGGTTAGCATCCTGTGTGGTTCCTCTCTCATCCTCACCCCATCCCATCAGCTTTCCTGCTCCACAGCAAGGAGCGCTGTTAGCCTCTCTTTCTTCCTTTCAGGGTCTCTCCTCACGTGTGCCTTAGATGTGTCAGAATGGCACCATATATCCTAAGAAACACAACAGGTGATCTTTGGATGACTTTGTGAAATGTTGCTTCGCTAGTCTGAAGGTGTATAAATATTATTCTATGGTGGAGCCAGCTTGATGTGTTTGGAAGTTGTATTGTTATCTTGCAGGGTACTTCTGAGGAAGCCGCTAATTAAAGAAGTGTATTTTGTTGATTATCTGGAGCCATGAAATCTGATCACCTTTGAAACAGGTATGTAGGGCTGCAAGTTGGCTCCCATTGATTCCGTTCTTTCTTTGTTTCCATTGTTCCTTGCCTGTCACTCAAAAGCTGTTCTCTTTATGTTTTTCTTCCTTTTTATGATCTCTCTTTCACTGAGTAGCTACAGAGTTACAAGACAGACTGGGTTTTTAATCAAACAAAGAAAAGACATTTCCCAGTTATAAATGATTCTGTCATACTGCTTTAATTGTTTCCAGAGAATATAACAAACTATCAACACTAAAATGCATAAAATATATATGAATGTGATGTGCTCAGAACTAAAATGTGACTACAAAAAATGTGTATAAAAACACATCTGTTAGTCACTGCCATCTATCATTGCACAGCTAAAGTCCTTGTCCATATGGTCTTTCAAAATCGTTCAAACTTTTATAGGATTTCAGTGAAAAACAAAGGACTTATCTGTTGATGTTCCTCTATTCCATGATGACAGATGCAGGACTACTCTCACCGATGATGACATCTTGGAGTGTTTGAGGGCGCAACAGTTATTAACCCCTGAAGAAACCACTTTTATATGGTGAAACTTGGATCCGAGTTGGGAAATGGTGCTTTGTTGTTTCATTGGTGAGAGCAGTCCTGTATCTGTCATCATGGAATAGAGGAACATCAACAGATAAGTCCTTTGTTTTCAACAGTTTTTAGCCATCTATATGAGGCACCAGCATGGCTGATCCCACTGCTGGCTGTTTTAATTTTCAAAGACTACAATTGCCTAAATATCACTGAAGCAGATTTAGACCAGTTAAACAGTCCCATCTCAGCTGTAGAAATTCAGCAAGTTATAGGATTCTTTAAGTTGGGAAAATCAGCAGTTCCCGATGGTTACTCCAGTGAATTTTATCATTTACTGGAGTCCCAGTTGGGTCCCATGCTGGAGGCTTATTTTATATATTGTTATTTTTTAAAAAGTATAACCCGCACATCTACAATCCTGAGCAGGGGACAATATACATTCGCAGTAATCGAAAAGACATTGTACAGACATACAATATGCTTTCACAGTATTCAAAACAGACATATATCATAATCAAATCGCCATTGTACAGACATACATCATAATCAAATCTGCATCAGCATTATGCAAATGGTTTAAAATTTACTCTTAGAAGGGGATCACAAATGCTTGTTGAAAGAGGGCGGTTTTTAGAGCTTTTTTAAATTTGCCTAAATTACATAAGGTTAGGAGCTGATTAGGTAGGGAATTCCACAATCTAGGTCCAGCAATATAGAACATTTGAATTCCTATATTTATCTTGAAAGAAAGTCTTAAAGGAGGGAACATCAAGCAGTGTACAGTGGTGGAAATAAGTATTTGATCCCTTGCTGATTTTGTAAGTTTGCCCACTGACAAAGACATGAGCAGCCCATAATTGAAGGGTAGGTTATTGGTAACAGTGAGAGATAGCACATCACAAATTAAATCCGGAAAATCACATTGTGGAAAGTATATGAATTTATTTGCATTCTGCAGAGGGAAATAAGTATTTAATCCCTCTGGCAAACAAGACCTAATACTTGGTGGCAAAACCCTTGTTGGCAAGCACAGCGGTCAGACGTCTTCTGTAGTTGATGATGAGGTTTGCACACATGTCAGGAGGAATTTTGGTCCACTCCTCTTTGCAGATCATCTCTAAATCATTAAGAGTTCTGGGCTGTCGCTTGGCAACTCGTAGCTTCAGCTCCCTCCATAAGTTTTCAATGGGATTAAGGTCTGGTGACTGGCTAGGCCACTCCATGACCCTAATGTGCTTCTTCCTGAGCCACTCCTTTGTTGCCTTGGCTGTATGTTTTGGGTCATTGTCATGCTGGAAGACCCAGCCACGACCCATTTTTAAGGCCCTGGCGGAGGGAAGGAGGTTGTCACTCAGAATTGTACGGTACATGGCCCCATCCATTCTCCCATTGATGCGGTGAAGTAGTCCTGTGCCCTTAGCAGAGAAACACCCCCAAAACATAACATTTCCACCTCCATGCTTGACAGTGGGGACGGTGTTCTTTGGGTCATAGGCAGCATTTCTCTTCCTCCAAACACGGCGAGTTGAGTTCATGCCAAAGAGCTCAATTTTTGTCTCATCTGACCACAGCACCTTCTCCCAATCACTCTCGGCATCATCCAGGTGTTCACTGGCAAACTTCAGACGGGCCGTCACATGTGCCTTCCGGAGCAGGGGGACCTTGCGGGCACTGCAGGATTGCAATCCGTTATGTCGTAATGTGTTACCAATGGTTTTCGTGGTGACAGTGGTCCCAGCTGCCTTGAGATCATTGACAAGTTCCCCCCTTGTAGTTGTAGGCTGATTTCTAACCTTCCTCATGATCAAGGATACCCCACGAGGTGAGATTTTGCGTGGAGCCCCAGATCTTTGTCGATTGACAGTCATTTTGTACTTCTTCCATTTTCTTACTATGGCACCAACAGTTGTCTCCTTCTCGCCCAGCGTCTTACTGATGGTTTTGTAGCCCATTCCAGCCTTGTGCAGGTGTATGATCTTGTCCCTGACATCCTTAGACAGCTCCTTGCTCTTGGCCATTTTGTAGAGGTTAGAGTCTGACTGATTCACTGAGTCTGTGGACAGGTGTCTTTCATACAGGTGACCATTGCCGACAGCTGTCTGTCATGCAGGTAACGAGTTGATTTGGAGCATCTACCTGGTCTGTAGGGGCCAGATCTCTTACTGGTTGGTGGGGGATCAAATACTTATTTCCCTCTGCAGAATGCAAATAAATTCATATACTTTCCACAATGTGATTTTCCGGATTTAATTTGTGATGTGCTATCTCTCACTGTTACCAATAACCTACCCTTCAATTATGGGCTGCTCATGTCTTTGTCAGTGGGCAAACTTACAAAATCAGCAAGGGATCAAATACTTATTTCCACCACTGTAAGTCTAATTTCAAATTATATGCTTCTAGGGAAATACTAGATGGATTTTTTCCTCCATTCACACTCAGATTTACGAACTTCTCTTTTTATCTTTCTCAAGCCATCATTAAACCAAAGTACAAAATGTGATTGTCTTATCACAATTGCTTCATTGGTGCAATTTCATCTAGAGAATCAGACAAGACAATATTCCACGATTTTAACAGCATCATCTAAACATTTTTTCATGAAGTCCTACCATTTTTGAACTGACTAAAGAGCTTAAATTGGTCATTTCAAATGCATCTCGTTTCTCAATAATTTTTTCAGTCATTCTATGTATCCGTTTTCTGCCAATTCTCACATTAAAACTTATCAATGCATGGTCAGACCAGGCAACATGCATAACATTGTTATCTGGTAGACTAAAAGCAGTAGAATCTTTATCTAAAGTATGACCCTTGTTATGATTGTTTTGCGAGACAATCTGTTGCCACCCTAAAGTCTCAAACATGTCTAAAAATTCAGCAGCTTTACTGTCAGTGCCACTGAAATCTACATGGAGGTTAAAGTCTCCTAGGATAACTGTGTTGGATGGGACACAATTTAAGCTATTAGGGGACAGTAGCTAGTACTCAAAGTCCCCAGAGCACAATAGCATAAAATAAGATACATACATTTTTAGAAGACAATGCCAGTAAATCAATTCCAGGAATATTTGAGATCTCATTTTTTACCGAATTAATAGTCTTTAAAGATCACAAGAACCCCACTTTCCTTTTTGTCAAGGCAGGGCTGGGAGATGACATGGAAACCAGAGGGACAAATATGATTTAGAATCATAATGTCTTCTGCTAACAACCATGTTTCCATAATACATACAATATCATATCCCCCTTCCCTAAGTCAAATAAGATGGTAACTTTGTTTCTTACTTAACGCACATTCAAAAGAGTGAATCTATAGCTCTTAGGGCCTGGAGCCTTTCCCAGCTTAGATACAGGTACTTTGACTAAGCATCGTTCAGACCTCGGTGGAGGAAAAAGTTTAAATCCCCATACCGGCCATATTCAGTTCTCACTGGGATGGACTACACTGACATAATGACTTGAGAACTGTACTTTAACCACAACATCTAATGCTTTGATCAATCAAATCCTGTTTCAATCCTTTCTCAAATTTCTTGCCCAGTCACTGCGTAAAGAGGCACATTAAGAAGCAACCCTTGGCGTGCGTCTTAAGCAGCTTGCTGCTGAGTGCTGGAAGGAAATAGGTAAAGTCACTTAAGTAGAAGTTGGAGTAAGCTCTCACACCTCCGTGCTAGTCAGCGATATTGACAAACTGCGGCATAAGGACTATGGCATCAGGCGCTGTAGGTGAAAGCTTCCCTCCTGGGTGCTGAGGACCTCCTGCATGTTCTAAGATGCTGTGGATCCCTGGCTAGGTTAGGGTTTGCAGGTCAAGTCATAACTCTCAGGAGGGTCTAGATGTGGGCTAAAAGTCTGCAGATGCATCACTGCCCCAATGAAACAAAAGCACATGCTAGGGTTATGATCCCGCATCATCTAGCGTACGCTGTATGTGTGGGGCTTCCTCACCTTGTCTCTTGTGGCTTGGGGAAGCTTGTTGGAATGGTGGGCAGCCAGGGAGGACCTCACGTGGAGGAGCTACGGTTTCTGACTGGCTTCTGCTGGGCCCACTGATCGCTTGACATCCGACACCTGCTGTATGTGCAGGGCTTCCTCTCATGGTCGGTTGTAGCTTGGGAAGCTAGATGGAACAGTGGGCAGCCAATGAGGATCCCATGTGGAAGATCTATGGCTCCCGGTAAGCTTCTGCTGGGCTCGCTGATCCCATGATATCTGCCTTCCACTGTGTGGGCGGGGGCTTCCTCACCCGGTCGCTTGTGGCTTGGGGAAGTTGAATGGAATGGCGGACAGCTTCTGTTGGGCTTGCTGATCCCACGGCATCTGACATCCGCTCTTATCATGTTGTGGTATCTGTTCAGGATCTCAAGAATCTGTCCTCATAAGAAATCTGTATCACAAGAAATCCTTAGTGCAAATCTCCTCCATTACTCCATGGGAATGAAAAGACCGTCTGTGCTCCTGGTAAAGAAGAGAAAAAAAACCTCCTTTCTCCAGCAATGGATATACATGAATGAGGGAAAATACAGTTGCGTAGCCTTTCCTTGGACAGAGTAGGAGCAGATTAGCGCTAGAGGCTTGAGCTTCCAGCGCCAGCTCAAATCTTGCTCCAAGCACTGTGATGGAAGGGAGAAAGGCCCGAGGAGTGGTGGATCCATCGGTCTCTCACTCCTATAGTAACAGTTCTGCATGTACACAGGAAGGCTCTCACCTTACACAGCCGCACATGCTGCAATCTCCGGTACTGTAGTGCTGTCATTCTCTAGGTCACTGACGTTTTCAGGACATTGCCCCTCTGCTCCTGCCGCCCACTGGGTGCATCTCCATGCCCCACGGCCAACCCACTCCAGCCATCATGGTTCCTTTTATTGTGCCCCGCTTCTCCACCATCCTACGAGACCAGAGCACCACTCTGATCGCTGGAGGAGGTGTACGAACATCCACCACCAGTTCTATGGGTATATGCTTCACTTTAGAGAGAGAGAACCATGCAGCTGAGCTGAATAGGGCCTCCGGTGTTGCCATGCTCTGTGCCAAATTGTTTTTCAGGTAAATGGAGCGTCTGGGCAGTCGAAATCTGGGGTCTTTAGGGGGTAGGCTGCTGGAGCTCAGCATGTAGCGGCCATCTTGGATCTGTACAACATCAAAGAATAATCTATCGCATCAAATGCAGCCAAAATATCAACCTGAAGGACTACCTACTTCCCCCTACTCAAAATCTCCTTGACTTCTGATTATAATATCAATAACAATGATTCAATACTATACATTGGATGAAAGCCATGTTGTGAAAAATGTAAAGAATCATTAAAAAATATAAAGTCTGAAAGTTGAGGATAAACCACAAATTCAAGTAACTTGGCTAGCCAAGGAATACCAGCCACTGGTCTATAATTATCAACTACTGTAAGGTCTATTCCAGATGACTTTGGTATAGAAATAAGTACTATTTCTGCTATTGTGTCCAGATATAAACATTCCTGCAACTTAAGATTAATACATTTTACAAGCCATAACACCATGGGGCTTGTTTTTGAAAGAGAAAAGTGTACAAAAAGTATTATAAAGCAGCGTTTGGACGAATTTCTTCTCAAATGTCCAAATTGGTATTTTCAAAACCTATTGTGCAGACACTTATCTATGCAATTCATCTGCAGTGTGTCAGAATCACATGGGGGCATGTCAGGAGCATGTTGGGAGTGGGCTTAGGATGTTCCTAACATTTTGGACGTTTTATAACAATAATAGAACAAAATAAAAACATCTAGGGCTACAACGTCAATGTTTTGATCTAGACCTGTTTTTAGAATGAATAAGGCACATAAAGGTGCCCTAAATCACCAGGTGACCAATGGAGGGAATCATGAATGACCCCCTTACTCCCCCAGTGGTCACTGACCCTCCCCCCACCCCCAAAGATGCATACCCTACTCTACCTGTTACACTTGTGGTGGAAAGTGTGAGCCATCCCACACTCACCAGAAACCTACTGTACCACATATAGGTAACCCCTTCAACCATAAAGGCTATTGTAGTGAAGTACAATTGGGGGTGATGAGTTTTAGGTGGGTTTTGGAGGGCTCAGCATACAAGATAAGGGAGCAATGGTGAGATGTATACCTGGAAGCATTTATATGAAGTCCACAGAAGTGCCTTCTAGGGTGCCCCATTGCTCTGCTGCGATGTCTTGGAACCAGTCTACTAAGAAAGCTGGCCCCGCCTACATTCCAACAGCTTGATTCTGTATGTGTTGCATTTGTACTTTTTTTTTTATGGCCAAAAAAATGTACGAAGCACAAAACCTTATTTGAAATGGTATTTTCGAAAAAAAGATAGATGTTTTTTAAAAATGAGTTTATTTCCTAGTCAGATTTGGGACATTTAGTGCAAAACATCCAAAGTTCAACTTAGACGCCATATTGAAAATGCCCTTTCACATTTCCTATTTGGATTTGGGATGTTTAGTTCAAAACGTCCATAGTCCACCTTAGATGTCATATCGAAAATGCCACTCTATATCCTGTGGAGCAGTTTTAAAAAAAGATAAGAGGGACATATAGAAGAGGAGAGAGAAAAATGTTGACAAATTTAGGGGTGAGAATAGAGCCCGGTAGAATACCAGATAGAAGGTCAAAGGAAAGAGTGGTAAAGTGGGTAAAATTAAGCTGATAAGTACACCCAGAGAGCAGGAGAACTAGGAAAGTACAGTACCAGAGATACCGATAGAGTGAAGGCGTTGCAAGAGAAGTAAATGATCAACCAAGTCAAAAGCCAAGGAGCAATCCAAAGATACCACGACCACTGAGTGATATTGATCGAGAGAAATAAGGATGGAGTCATTGAAGGCCAGAAAGAGTTTCAGTGCTGTGATTTTAACAAAAGCCTGCTTGAAAAGGATAGAGGATGTTGGTGTTCTCAATATGCTGCTTGAATTGGATACAAACAATTTTCCCCAGAATTTTAGAGAAAAAAGGAAGGTTAGATATAGGATGGAAATTGGAGAGGAGAGAGAGGTCAAGGTGGGGTTTTTTGAGGAGGGGACCCTAACTCTCGGAAAGGCTAAGCTGAAAGAGGGGGGAGAAAAGGGATAAGATGTGTAGATAAACGTTTGAAGAAAAATGCTGGCCACGGGTCCATAGATGAGGAGGAGCAGTTAAGAGAATTACACGAGAGAGGGAAAAAGGAATAGAGAGGGAAAAAGGAAGACCAGGTAGTGATTTCCTTCCGCATCACAGTTTCTCACATTCCTCCTCACATGCACTGCTGAATACATAGCATTCCCCCAGACTGAAAGCAGAGCTCGGGGAGTGGAGATGGTGGGCATGGGGGATTAGTGCTTACCTCGCTGGAGTTAAAATCCACCTGGAGATTGGAAAAGTTTGAGATTAGGAGCTCAGCTCCTTAATTGTCTCCCTTGAAATGAGGGTTTGTAAAACCTGCCACTTGCACATTACGTGTCAACGCTAACAAGTGAGGGTTGGCAAGATCCCCGTTTATATGTTTTATTCCGACATGCATAGGAGCCAA
Organism: Microcaecilia unicolor; assembly: GCF_901765095.1. Classification (NCBI taxonomy): domain Eukaryota; kingdom Metazoa; phylum Chordata; class Amphibia; order Gymnophiona; family Siphonopidae; genus Microcaecilia; species Microcaecilia unicolor. Next base: position 192,586,921 of record NC_044036.1, read on the forward strand.
CTTTTCAAAATTATTGGGGGTGCTAAGCCCGGTGGAAATAACCCTTCCTTGGACACATACAAGGAATTTTCTCAATATTGGGGGTGCTCAAGCACCCACAGCGTTGGCTCCTATGCGCGACATGAGTGTCATCTACAAACGTCCGATGCAAATGGAGAGGCTGGACAAAGATCACATGCAGAGTTCCAGAGAATTACTGAGCTTTTTGTTTATGTGTTTGTACCTAAAATAAGAAGATCAGCAACGTGAAGTGGAGAAACACCAGTAAGTACTTCCAACAATACAAGGGAAATCAGATGATCCTTATATTAATTCAAAGTACACCAAAAAGACTGGCACTGTGTTTCGGCGCTGAAGCGCCTGCCTTAGGAGTCTAAGAAAGCATAAACTATGAATAAATGGAAACATATTAAAAAATGGTACATTATCAAATGATAAATTCAAAAAAACATGGTTAACAACATTAGCAGCAACATAAATTACTGAAAAGGTCAACAAAGATCTAGGGGTAAAACAGAGAATATACACAAAACATCATAGTAAATCAATGTGTTTACAAATGCCTGCAACCTCCACCCATGTACTTGTTCAATTATGATAATCATGTAATAGGAGAAAGCTGTATGTCTGTGACCAATGGGGAAGGGGCAAATAGGCTTCCGGAACTCCACAGTAGCTAGAGTCTGGGGAATGGGGCTAGGTCTTCTGGGAATTGTAGTCTAGCCCTATGCCCCACAGAAAGTCAGAGGGCTGATGATGTCAGCTCCCTGGGCCAGGAGAAGGGTGGGGTTCTAGAAGCACCTGGCAGTCCCCAGCCCTAGAAAAGGGATTTGCAGACAAACGGAGAGAAGGAAGGAAGGAGGGGACGCTAGGAATGTGGCAAAACCTAGCCTGATGGAAAGTGTGAGGAGAGACCCAGCCTGAAACAGAGTGGCCTGGTGTGACCTCATGAAGATATTATCCAAGGTTTTCCCTGAAATGTTTTGGGACATTTGTTTCTTGGGCAAGATGCACCGAGAGTGGGAGCTGTGCTCAAGGTAAATTTTGGACTGTGGTTTGAAAGACAAGGGCAAGCAGAATCCTGTGGGTTTTTTTTTTTTTTTTTGCTGTGTAAGGAAGGGAGGAGGGTTGCCGGAGTGTAAAGGGAATTAGGAAGGAGCCTTCCTCTCTGCTTGTGCAAATGCCCAGCAGGAGCGGAACTTGGCATGAGGCATGGCAGTCCTTGAGACAAGGGAAACCTGGTCTGAAAAAGCTGTTTCAGATGCCTGGTGAATGTAATGTCCATAAAGAGAAAGGGGCTGTCTGCTGTAGTAATGAATGTACTACCTTGGATACTGCTGGGCTAACTCCACTACTTGTTAAGTCTGTATTCTATTTTGGAAAAAGTGTAATAAAATTGGTGTTTGATGCTGGAAGAGCTGTTTCCGTGAACTTGTGTTGTGAGCGAAGGGATTATCAGCATCACGGCCGGCTTGCCCCTGGCAATATCTATTTTCGAACTCATACAAAATTGGGTTTCACATGTAACAAAACGAGCTTCTAATAATGCTTCATTTTTCTTTAAAGGAAAAACCCCATTAAGGCCGTTATGATTATTAACTGACTACAAAAACCATGAAAGGCTGAGAACATCTTCTACACCTGTCAACTAGGAATGTTTTGGCACCTCCAGAAGTTAAAAACTGACAGAGCCCTGAGCATAGCTCTGTAGAACCAGCGTACAAAGGGGGCGACTGTGTGTGGGAGCTGAGCAAGGGGCGTTCCAGCAGATTAAACCTCTGCCTCTGAGCTCTGGCACTGGGCTCAAAGTCTGGCTACCCGTTGCTGTATTGTTTCCTTTCATTAACTTTCAAAGGATTGGGCAGAGAGCAGAGGAAGATGTTCATCCTTCCAAGCAACAACAATAGCAGCATTAATGGAGGAGAAACTGTCACTGCGGAAGGAAGACAGAGTAAGACTCCTCACATTAAACTGCTTCTGCTTAACCTCAAATCACATCCTGAAAGAATCATCCTTTTAACTTAATGTTTAAACAGTTGTGGCACTAAAGAAACAGTCCATTTCTAGCCAAAAATATTCACCGCAATGTTACAACCTGGTTAGCCATGTATTGTTCTGGTCATAAGAACACAGAAACCTACACTGGGTCAAACCAGTGGTCCATCTAGCCCAGTATCCTGCTTTTAGCAGTGGCCAATCCAGGTCAGAAGTACTTGGCAGAAACCCAGTTAGTAGCAACATTTCATGCAACCAATCCCGGTGCAAGCAGTGACTTCCCTGATGTCCACAGACTATGGACTTTTTCTCCAGGAACTTGTCCAAACCTTTTGTTAACCCAGATACACTAACCACTGTTACCACATCCTCCGGAAGCAAGTTCCAGAGCTTAACTATTCTTTGACTGAAAAAATATTTCCTCCTATTTGTTTTAAAAGTATTTCCATGTAACTTTATTGAGCGTCCCCTTGTCTTTCTTTTTCGAAAGAGTAAAAAATTGATTTGCTTCTACTCGTTCTCCACCACTCAGGATTTTATACACCTCAATCATATCCCCCCCCCCCTCAGTTGTCTCTTTTCCAAGCTGAAGAGCCCTAACATTTTTAGCCTTTCCTCATATGGAAGCAGTTTCATCCCCTTTATCATTTTGATAGCTCTTCTTTGAACCTTTCCTAATTTTGCTATATCTTTTTTGAGATACGGCGACCAGAATTGAATGCAATACTCAAGGTGAGGTTGCACCATGAAGCGATACAGAGGCATTATAATATTCTTGTTCTTATTTTCCATCTCTTTCCTAATAATTCCTAGCATCCTATTTGCTTTTTTGGCCGCTGCCACCGCACACTGGGCAGAAGATTTCAGTGTAATGTCTACAATGCTACCTAGATCCTTTTCTTGAGTGCTGACTCCTAAGGTGGACCCTGGCATCAGGTAACTATGATTCAGATTATTCTTCCCAATGTGCATCACTTTGCATTTGTCCATGTTAAACTTCATCTTCCAAATGCCCAGTCTTCCAATTTACTAAGGTCTTCCTGTAATATTCCACAGTCCGCACGTGTATTAACAACCTTGAATAGTTTTATGTCATCTGCAAATTTGATCACATCACTCATCGTTCCGATTTCCATATAATTTATAAATATGTTAAATAGCACCAGTCCCAGTACAGATCCCTGTGGCACTCCACTATTCACCCTCCTCCATTGAGAGAAATGACCATTTAACCCTATCCTCTGTTTTCTGTCCAATAACCAATTCCTAATCCACACCAGAACCTTGCCTCCTATCCCATAACTCTTTAATTTTCTCAGGAATCTCTCGTGGAATTTTATCAAAAGCATTTTGAAAATCTAGGTATACTCACCTTTATCCACGTTTATTCATGCCTTCAGAGAAATGAAGTAAATTGGTGAGGCAAGACTTCCCTTGGCTGAACCCATGCTAACTCTGTTCCATTAACCACGGATTCCCTCACAGGCTTTCTGTTTCTAATGTACCTGAAACGTGGTGAGGCAAGACTTCCCTTGCCTGAACATTGATCCTCCCTTTGTTGGTTTTATTTTTTCTATATTGTATCAAAAATATTTGCAATCTTGGGGTTGAAAGCCTAGAAGATATAGCAGATCAAACTGACAAATTCAAAAGCAAAATTTACCAAGACTACATGATATTTACTTTAGAGTCCTGAAAGAGTCTAGAATTGCTACTGTAAATCTGTAACCTAGCATTCAATATAGCCACAATACCTGAGAGTGGAGGATGACTAATTTAACAATGGTTTTTAAAAAGGGGTCTGCCAGAAACTTGTGACCTGGACTAGTCACTGCCAAAGACAGGATGCTGGACTCAATGGACTTTACCTGTCTCAGCATGGATTTTCTTATGTTCTTAACTGAATGCTGGCTATTTGGTAACTCTACTCACATAACTGTACCTCAAGAAACTGAGAGAAACCTGAAGGATGTGAGAAGGTGATGAACAAGAATGTGGGGATATGTCAGATAAAGTGGGATGGGGGTGAGAGGGAAGGAATTCAGGCTAGAAAGATTGTTTCTGGCAAGGGTGAGGGTGAAGAACTTATTTTCCAATGTGAACATAAGAGTAGCCACACTGGGTCAGACCAATGGTCTGTCTAGCCCAGTATCCTGTTTTCCAAACAGTGGCCAAGCCAGATCACAAGTACCTGGCAGAAACCCAAATCATGGCAACACTCCATACTACAAATCCCAGGGCAAGCAGTTGTTTCCCATGTCTGTCTCAATAGCAGACTATGGACTTTTCCTCCAGGAATTTGTACAAACCTTTTAATCATGTGGATCCAATCTATCAAAGAAAAGCCCACACAAAACACAGATTTTGTGATGCTTCAGCAGATCAGTTTTTTAGTGTCTCGTCCAAGCTTGTCCCTCTTCAGCTCTCCAGGCTTCAGCTGTATTCAGTGCTGTTCTCCAGCAGAAGAATTTCAACTCCTTACCATCTTTCTCCTAGGCCCTGGTCTTCTCACCAGATCCCTAAGACCTCCTGGACCCTTGGAGACCCATCTAATGTGCTTAGATGCTTCTTCACGAGCCCCTATACCCTCCAGGATGGGTAGAAAACAAATGACCCTGTCCCAAGGAGGTGATTGTAGAAAAGGTATGCCTGTGTATATGTGTCTAAAGCCTATTTACATGTGTAAAATGGAATTATTTATAAGTAGTAATTTTAGAACAGGAAATAATATGTAATGGGGGTTGTTGCCCATAGTGTAACCGGAGTCTATATAACACTCTTACATAAACAGTATTTAGCTGGTTGGGACTAGGGCCAGGACCAGAATCTTCTGAGAGGCCATAGGCAGCTTCTCACACTCTTTCCTTCTCTTCACGTACATAAGCAACTTTAGAGCTGTTCTTAGAGAATAACATGAGGACAGGGATCAGCAGTAACCACGGGGATGGGGACGGGGACAGAACTTGTGGGGATGGGACAGGGACAGATCCCATGGGGGCGGGGACAAATTTTGTCCCCATGTCATTTTCTACTTTGAAGCCTGTTAATGAACTGGACTGTTATTTATGTTTGAGTGATGCAGGCAACGATATTTTGATTTATTTTTTGGAAAAACAAGTAAACATGCTGGCCACAACTAGCAAAATTTGCATGGGGGATCCTGTACATCCTGCTACCAGAACATCTTCTAAGAAGACATCTTCTATTGCAGGAGGGACTGTGGAAGACAGGAGAGCTAGACTCAATCCTGAGATTATTGATTTCTTATTCATCCACAGATTAAAAAATCATAACAGTGCTTCATAGGGCATATTTCTCCCCCATTAGGGCATACAAATGGATTGTATTTTGTACCCCTGGACATTTTAACAAGGTGGATTAGGATTCCTTGAGATAGTAGAAATAAACTATTGTTGGGGTTGGAAGGGTAGAGGGTAGTGGTGAGGAGGGTTATTATAGCTGCTTGCTGTTATTATTGTTTTCTATTTACAGTTTATACACAACAGTTGCACAGCATATTATTCCTTTTTATACTTTCATAAAAAGATTTAAATATAAAATCATAATTGTTTGAGGTTTCTGCAGATTAGGACAGAGCCCATGGGGACAGTACAGGGACAGAACCTGTGGGGACGGGGCAGGGACAGAAACAGGACCTGCGGGGACGGAGACAGAACCTGCGGGGATGGGGTGGGGACGGAGATAAACTTTGTCCCTGTGTCATTCTCTAGCTGTTCTGAACCAACTATTTACTGAAATCTGTCCTTAGCAAAACAAGGACAATGTGACTGGGGCAAACACAAAGTGAAAGGCACCAAGTGGCAACTCAGATTATTTACTACTACTACTTATCATTTCTAAAGTGCTACTAGACGTACACAGTGCTGTACACTTGAACATGAAGAGACAGTCCTTGCTCGACAGATCTTACAATCTAATTAGGCCAAACAGAAAGTCCATACAAGAGATAAGGGAATATTAAAGTGAGGATGATAAAATAAGGGTTCTGAACAAGTGAATAAGGGTTAGGAGTTAAAAGCAGCATCAAAAAGGTGGGCTTTTATTTACAGTGTCTCTAATGCTTGATACACCTAACTTCACAGCTCAAGAAAGCCAAACTCCTCTATTCCCTAAGTCTTACTACAGTGGGTAGCAGGAGGTATGTACAACTCCTTTCCAATATTCACTTAGGGGTCACTATTTAAAGCACATTAAATGGGCAGAAGAGGCTCCTGGCCAGTTACATAAGCATTGCCACACTGGTACAGACCAAAGGTCCATCATGCCCAGCATCCTGTTTCCAACAGTGGCCAATCCAGGTCTCAAGTACCTGGCAAAATCCGAAACAGTACAATATATTTTATGTTGCTTATCCTAGAAGTAAGCAGTGGATTTTCCCCAAGTCCATTTTAATAACAGCTTATGGACTTTTCTTTTAGGAAGATACCCAAGCTTTTTTTAAGCCCCGCTAAGCTAACTGCTTTTACCATATTCTTTGGCAACAAATTCTAGATTTTAATTGCACATTGAGTGAAGAAATCTTTTCTCCAATTTGTTTTAAATTTACTACTTTGTAGCTTCATTGCGTGCCCAGCTATCCGCTGTTATTCAGTGACACTTAACTGAGTAGTCCCACTGAAAATCAGCACTGATCACCCCTGCACTATCCTGGTCCTAACTGCCCAGTTAGCTGAGGGCAATATTCAGTGCTTGTGCCTGGATAGCTAACTGGGCAGCACTGTTCCCTCTCAGCTGAGTGGGAGTCCTCCAGCTACTGTCCTTCCAGTAAGTCGTGTTTCAGTATCACATTTTCAATAGTCAAGGACAGGCAAGGTCTGCAGGACTCCAGGGAACCTGCCTGTCCCTAGTGATTAAAAACACAATCGTGAAGGGGTTTATAGAACACTACCTCTCACTCTTAAGGGAAGTCCCTCTCTAACCAGCCTGGGCCATCTTAAGAGCATTGGTCTCGCCCCAGGAGTGGGGGTGGGGGGGGGGGGGTACAGCCCATACCAGGAAGTATAAAAGACAGGACCAGGCTGAGGTTTAAGGAGGCCCAGGGAGGGAAGACTTGAATCCCCACTATAAGCTGCTGAACATCCTGTCCCAGTATTGCGACCTGGCTGAGGTAAGCCATTGTTACTGTTGGACTGAATCTTGCAAATGTTGCTTTCAGGTGGACCTTGGAAGTAACCTGAGAACTTATAGGCTGTGTTTTGGGCGTGGCAACCCCAACAGTCACAGACTGTGTTATGCCTGCTTAATAGCGTGTTCTTCTGATCTGCAGAGGTTTTCCTACCCTATGTCTCAGCCCTGTGAAGGCACAGACCCAAGGATACCTTTGAATAAATACTTATTTTCATGTTCAACCCTTTTGTCTGTCTGTGTTATTTCACTGGCCCACTCCCAACCCTCGCTGGGAAGCACTACCACCCCCCACTGGCAGCAATGCAGTTGGAGTACTTCCACTCAGCTTAGAGGGAACAGTGCTGGGCAGATAGGACTGAATAAAAAAAAAAGTCATCTGTGATCAGTAAGTTGTCCAGGCACCAGCATTGAATGACCCTGTCCAGACAACTTCCAGGTGATGGCACTGGAAAAAGACTAGGCCTTTAATTGATTTACACCACTGTAAGAAGTTACATTGTGAATACAATTTCCAACTCAAGAAAGCCAAAAAAGCTTATATTGCTGATAAAGATCTCTATTCTATTTTTCAGCAGACTCTGAATTCTCGGAAAAAAGAAAAATTGTCCAGTCTTATGCCGCCGAAGATCTTTGACCGTTCTTTACAAACAAGATTCAGGATCTTCAGAAATCCTTTTCTAACTCTCCACGATCTCCATCACTAATGCCCACCTCTCAGACGAAGGCCAACGTTGATAACTTCATTGCTCAGGTAGGCTCTTCTATGTGGTCTTCCTTTCAAAGTTAATCTCTTGTTTCTTTATCCAAAATCATGGCCTCAATGAAATCTACTTATAGTCAATATGATCCTTTTCCTTCTTCCTGTTTGCAGGTACCCGAACTTTCAATAATATTATTTCCCCTCAGTTTATGTCAGCATCATACCAAAACCCTGAGGGAGGCTTACTTGTATTCTCATCAATTTATAAATTTAGCAGTTATTGGAATCCACCAAGGACTTTTTGATCTTCCCAGCAAAGGCATAAGGAAGCTGAGTTTTAGATATCATGGGCCCATACTATGAAATGCATTGTCTCTTGAATTTAAATCCATAAAAAGTCATTTATATTTTCATACATGGGTGAAAATCTGGTTTTATACGTTGTTTCAATCACAAAACTGATGTTTAAGTCAGTACATGCAAAAAATTCTAGTATTTTAAGCAAAGGCTCCTCATAGAAACATTACGGCAGATAAGGGCCAAATGGCTCATCCAGTCTGCCCATCCTCAGTAACCATTAACTCCTCCTTTTTCTAAGAGATCCCATGTGCCTGTCCCACACTTAAATTCTGACACAGTCCTTGTCTCAACAACCTCCACCAGGAGGCCGTTCCACACATGTACCACTCTTTCCGTGAAAGAGTATTTTCTTAGACTCCTCCTAAGTCTATTTCCTTTTATCTTCATTGTATGCCCCCTCATTCTAGAGGAAAAAAGCCCTACGGTAAACCGCAGGTCAAAAAGAGTAGGGAGGAGACGCCGACTGACTAAAAAAGACGCTTGTCCCGAGGTTGATTGTACCATAGATTTAGTTGGTAGCAAGAAACATACAGTTTACACTATGGTATTCATATGTTTTACTTGTTATGTTTTTTTATCATATGACACTGTAAAATACTGGCTATTTTTTATCTTTTATTTCTTTATTCTTTATTTTTATATACATCATTATTTATGTTTTATTTTTTATATATAAAACTTCACTCTTGATGAAGTACTTTGAGATGCATTCATTCTTCTCTTTTGATTAGGTTCGTTATGATTATTGATTGTCCCCTCTCTCCGTATGTAGTAGTGGTGTTTCTTCTTAACATACACTTTTGGCAGTTTTGCTGTACACCCACTTTATTTTATTTCAGTTTAGTATATCTTTATTTGTAGGCTCACTTTTACATTTTTCAGAGGCATTCCACTTTCAAGCTTCGTGTTAGTTTTCGCTGGTTTCACACTTGTGCCTCGATCAGGATTCCTGTTTTCTCTGCGGTTGTTCGTTTAAAAGTTACCACTTAATGGGTCTTTCTTTTTTTCCCACACATTTGAGTGGCACAAAGTACTTCTTTGGCAGTTCAGATTTTAAAAGGTAAGCATATTTTTACAAGCACTACTGTCCCACAGGCTCGTTACTTTAGCGATTCATTTCTATAATTTTATAGTAGTATTGCACATCACATTTCTGTATCAAATATTACTTACACTTTGGTTTCTTTTTCAAGAAGCATTTGTAGTTGGTTCGTTTTTTGGATTTATTTTCTAAGTTGGTCTTATACTTGCTGGGGTAGTTTTTCTTGCCTTATCCATTGGTTTACATTGAGACTTCCTCTCGCTTTCTAGTTGCAGCTTCACACTGCTGTACTTAACTATATGTTTTTTACTACTTCAAGGTGGTTATCTTTATTTCTAATTCATTTTTATTCCTACAGTGGGGGAAATAAGTATTTGATCCCTTGCTGATTTTGTAAGTTTGCCCACTGACAAAGACATGAGCAGCCCATAATTGAAGGGTAGGTTATTGGTAACAGTGAGAGATAGCACATCACAAATTAAATCCGGAAAATCACATTGTGGAAAGTATATGAATTTATTTGCATTCTGCAGAAGGAAATAAGTATTTAATCCCTCTGGCAAACAAGACCTAATACTTGGTGGCAAAACCCTTGTTGGCAAGCACAGCGGTCAGACGTCTTCTGTAGTTGATGATGAGGTTTGCACACATGTCAGGAGGAATTTTGGTCCACTCCTCTTTGCAGATCATCTCTAAATCATTAAGAGTTCTGGGCTGTCGCTTGGCAATTCGCAGCTTCAGCTCCCTCCATAAGTTTTCAATGGGATTAAGGTCTGGTGACTGGCTAGGCCACTCCATGACCCTAATGTGCTTCTTCCTGAGCCACTCCTTTGTTGCCTTGGCTGTATGTTTTGGGTCATTGTCGTGCTGGAAGACCCAGCCACGACCCATTTTTAAGGCCCTGGCGGAGGGAAGGAGGTTGTCACTCAGAATTGTACGGTACATGGCCCCATCCATTCTCCCATTGATGCGGTGAAGTAGTCCTGTGCCCTTAGCAGAGAAACACCCCCAAAACATAACATTTCCACCTCCATGCTTGACAGTGGGGACGGTGTTCTTTGGGTCATAGGCAGCATTTCTCTTCCTCCAAACACGGCGAGTTGAGTTCATGCCAAAGAGCTCAATTTTTGTCTCATCTGACCACAGCACCTTCTCCCAATCACTCTCGGCATCATCCAGGTGTTCACTGGCAAACTTCAGACGGGCCGTCACATGTGCCTTCCGGAGCAGGGGGACCTTGCGGGCACTGCAGGATTGCAATCCGTTATGTCGTAATGTGTTACCAATGGTTTCGTGGTGACAGTGGTCCCAGCTGCCTTGAGATCATTGACAAGTTCCCCCCTTGTAGTTGTAGGCTGATTTCTAACCTTCCTCATGATCAAGGATACCCCACGAGGTGAGATTTTGCGTGGAGCCCCAGATCTTTGTCGATTGACAGTCATTTTGTACTTCTTCCATTTTCTTACTATGGCACCAACAGTTGTCTCCTTCTCGCCCAGCGTCTTACTGATGGTTTTGTAGCCCATTCCAGCCTTGTGCAGGTGTATGATCTTGTCCCTGACATCCTTAGACAGCTCCTTGCTCTTGGCCATTTTGTAGAGGTTAGAGTCTGACTGATTCACTGAGTCTGTGGACAGGTGTCTTTCATACAGGTGACCTTTGCCGACAGCTGTCTGTCATGCAGGTAACGAGTTGATTTGGAGCATCTACCTGGTCTGTAGGGGCCAGATCTCTTACTGGTTGGTGGGGGATCAAATACTTATTTCCCTCTGCAGAATGCAAATAAATTCATATACTTTCCACAATGTGATTTTCCGGATTTAATTTGTGATGTGCTATCTCTCACTGTTACCAATAACCTACCCTTCAATTATGGGCTGCTCATGTCTTTGTCAGTGGGCAAACTTACAAAATCAGCAAGGGATCAAATACTTATTTCCCCCACTGTATGTATTCTGTCCTTTTTGTATTATTTGTATGCTTTTTCCTCTTCCCTTATTCTTATTTCTTTAGTATACGATTTGGTTCACCAGTTTTACTCAGGTTAAGCAATGTTCATTAAAAGGGGAAATGCATAAAAACAAGAAGGCAACTGAAGACCAGCAGAAAGACTTGCAGAACACACCTCCAAATACATCCTCCACTTAATTCCAGGGTAGTTTTAAGATGCAAGTAAACTAAGGATATGCTTAGGACCCAAAGGTTTACGAGGGCCCTCCTAGATAAAGATATGCCTTAATCCAGTACCTGTGACATCATCTGTTTCCTGCATGTGTCCCAGGCAAAGCAAGCTCACAGCAGCTGAAAGGCAAGAAGCAGAGAGCAGCCATATAGGTGGCAGGAGTTTTAGAGGCTGGGCACACTGAGGGAGAAGAGTGATTAAGATCTAGGATGGAGTAGAGAAACAGTGCTTACTGAGGACTTCCCAAGATCTGGAAAAGTGAAGAGGGAAAATGCATGCTGAGGGCTGGGGACAGTGTTTGCTGAGATCTGGGGATGCAGCGGGGCAGATTTTGTTCGGTGTCTTTTTTTTTTTTTTTAATCACTGCAATAATTTCATATACTCTATCAGTGGTTCCCAAATCTGTCCTGGGGGAACCCCAGGCAGTCTTTCAGGATATCCACAACAAATATGCATGAGATTGATTTGCATACTTTGCATATCTTGGTATGCAAATCGATCTCATGCATATTCATTGTGGATATGTATTTATTTTTTATTTATTTGTTACATTTGTATCCCACATCTCCCCACCTATTTGTAGGCTCAATGTAGCTTACATAGTACTGGAGAGGCGTTTGCAGACTCCGGTGAGAACAAATACAAACTGATGTTGTGGTAAGATGAAGTTCATGTGGCATGACCACATTAGGGAAATGTACATCGGAAGAGTTGCGTTTTGTCCATTACGTACTTTAGTTTTGTTGTGTTGCAGGGATCAGGCACTTAAGTTGCATCGGTGGGGTATGCCTTTTTCAACAGGTTAGTTTTTTGTGATTTCCGGAAGTTTAGATGGTCATACGTCGATTTCAAGGCTTTTGGCAATGTGTTCCATAGTTGTGTGCTTATGTAGAAGTTGGATGCGTAAGTTGATTTGTATTTAAGTCCTTTGCAGCTTGGGTAGTGCAGATTTAGATATGACCGAGTTGATTCTGATGTGTTTCTAGTTGGTAAGTCAATTAAGTCTGTCATGTATCCCAGGGCTTCACCGTAGATAATCTTGTGGACCAGGGTACAGATTTTGATGGCAATGCGTTCTTTGATTGGGAGCCAGTGCAGTTTTTCATGGAGGGGTTTTGCGCTTTCAAATCAAGTTTTTCCGAATATAAGCCTAGCTGCTGTATTTTGAGCGGTCTGGAGTTTCTTTAAGGTTTGTTCTTTGTATCCTGCATAAATTCCATTGCAGTAGTCTACGTGGCTTAGTACCATTGATTGTATCATGTTGCGGAATGTGTCCCTCGGGAAGAATTGTTTCAGGCATCTGAAAACCTCACTGACTAGTGGTCCCCCAGGACAGACTTGAGACTTGTGTGTAGAGGCTGGTTCATACATTTCTGGTGGTTTTCATAGTGGGGAGCCCAACATGCTTCTCTGACTAGGGCTCACCAAAGGGTTAATCCTGTCACCCTCTGAGGCCAATGGTGCATGCTGCAGATTTCCCTTTGAATTTTTCTGCAGACTTTGATATCTGATGTGAATTCTCAGGTATTAAATATGTCAGAGACAGCAGCAGAAACAGGCTGATAATGCTGCTGATTCAGGTCAAATGCAAATACAGTGCACTCCATTTAAGTGCACGTCGGATAAGCGCATGCTCTGTTTAACTGCATGCCGTACTTCGGTCCCGTTTTTGGCGCCATCAATTTCTATGGGGACAAACTTCGGTTTAGCGCACCACTGATAAGTGCAAGATTCACTTATATGCATGCTTTAAGACCGCTCCTCTGCAGGAAAGACTCCGCATAAGCGCACACAAGGAATATGGAAGCCGATTGGCATATGACAAAGAGGCAGTAAATTTGAAATCTTGTTGGTTAACTGCCACAGGCAGAATAAGCGAAAGAAAGTTGTTAGAGTGTGCACTGGAGTCGTCGTCGTCATCGTGCAACTATAAGACTTTAACACTGGCTGAATGAACAGAAGTTCTTAACAAATTAGAAAAAAAAGTCAAGCATCTATTGCTAAAGAAATATGGTGTCAATCCCAGTCAAATTTCACATATCTTGAAACAGAAAGATCAGCTTCTGGAAGACTGGCAAAACAATACAAATCCACACCGGAAATGTAAATGGGCGGGAAAAGCTGAGGATGTAGAAGATGCTCTTCTTCGGGGGTTTTCTCAAGTCAGGAGCAGTTTCCTGTCAGTGATCCACTGCTTATGGAGAAAGCTAATCAGCCAGCTGAAAGTCTTGGACTAACTGAATTCAAAGCCACTGTTGGATGTTTGGAAAGATGGAAGGAGTGGAGCAACATAAAATTCAAGAAACAGCATGGTGAAAAAACAAGACGCTGATGACTTTGGTGCTTAAAATTGGGTTGTTTCAGTTCTTCCTACCATCTTGAACGAGTTTGCACCTCGTGACATTTTCAATGCTGATGAAAACGGTCTCTACTGGCAAGTGATTCCTGATGGAACACTTGCATTCAAACAAGCTGAAACTACAGGAAGTAAAACGTCAAAGGACTGACTGACGATCCTCCTTTGCTGCAATATGGATGAGAGTGAGAAGTTGGAACCACTCATCATTGGAAAGAGCAAACAGCCCCATTGCTTCAAGAATGTTAAGCGACTTCCTGTGTCATACGAGGCTAACGCAAATTCATGGATGACTGGGGAAATTTGGAAGCAGTGGCTAAAGAAGTTAGACACTAGAATGCAGGCACAAAAGCGTCAGATTTTGTTGCTTTGTGATAATTGTGCTGCACCCAGTGATGATGTCAGGCTGTCTAATGTCAAGGTGGTCTTCCTGCCACCAAATACCTCTCTGATCCAACCTATGGATCAGGGCATAATAGCCAATTTCAAAAAACATTATCAGGCTGTTGTGCTACGTCGTCAGATGAGCGTTATGGATGACCAGACTGGCAAGGATAAACGTGCTGTTGAACTGGCTCGTAATCTATCACCATTTGGATTCCCTACACATGCAGAAAGAAGCCTGGAATCATGTTACACAGGCAACCATTGTGAACTGCTGCAAGCGGGCAAGCTTTGCTAAGGATCTGGAGAGGGACGAAACAGGTGCAGCTGTTGCAAACACGTCAGATGAACAGGCTATTGACATCCCAGCCGGTGTTACTGAAGAGGAGCTTCATCACTAAGTAGCTGTTATGATCTACAAACAGCTGACAGCACTGATGTCGAGATATGCGCCTACATGCAGGCAACGGCTGATGATAAAATGAGCACAGAGGCACATACTGACGAAATTCAACAACCTCCTGTCACTTTTGCAAGAGCACTGGAGAGTCTCAACACTGTGCGGGCCTATCTGGAGGCCACTGGATGTCAGTGCTATGACGGTTTTTACCGTCTGGCAGACGTAGTCTATGGAATTCACAGACACAATAGTGTACAGAGGACTATGACTGATTACTTCAAGTAAGCCTAACGTCAGTTAACAGAGACTGTATAACGTCAGTTAACGGAGACTGTATACTCTACGTATAATAAACAGGACTGTACATATGTTTATCAGATGTCAAGCTTCTTTGGGTCACAATGGTTAAGTGCATGCTCCGGTTAACTGCATGTATTTCTTTGGTCCCAGACACTGGCACTTAAGCAGATTACACTGTACTAGCGAAAATGCAAGAGTTAAAAACACATTTTGGAGGGCACACCTGCTTCTAAGGGGATGTTAAATGGTGAGGCTGGGAACAGCTCCTCAGGTGTCTATCCTAGACCTCCCTGTGTGTCTACATTCAAGTATAAAGAAAGGCCTGTATCCTTATTCTGCTCCATCCTCTCTCCCAACCCCCACCCAATTTATCTTATTTTGTGTAATAAAAGGAAGCTCGAGCAGTGTAACAAATAAAGGGATCTGTGGGTCTTATTTTCCTAAAGTACGACTGGTAGCGGTGTAGAAATGATTTGTAGTAGTAGTAGTAAAAGCAGTCTTTTAATGTTCGCCCCAGCTCTTTTGTCCTGAAAGCAAACAGCCATCCCCATCTCCTCATTGTCAAAAGGAAAAACTTCATTACATGTTTGTTATCGGAACTTTCTTTTCTTTTTCCTCTACTTTTCTCTCATTCAGTGTTGTCTTTACTTTCCCTCTTGCTTTGTCTTCCAATAGTTGTGAAGCTTTCCAATTAAGAGCTCATTGCCCCCTCCCTCTCCGCGAATGAAAAGAGAGCCTAGAATGTGACTGTGCTGGCCAGAGAGCAGTTGCCCTCAGAAAAGGGTTAAAAGATTTGTAGTGTCGGAACTCCAGCTGACCGAGCCTGAACAAGCCCCACTGATTCAGAAGTCGGGTTACGCTCCGTTTCATTTGCTCCTCAAGAAGAATCGGATCAGCACCGTCACGTGCTCCATTCTTTCTCTGTCGCGTGTTTCGTTCCTGCTGCCTGATTGGCTGCGGAAGAGCACTGCTGTGGCTCAGCCGGTGGGCGTGGTCAGATACGGTGCCATGGTAGCCGCCTGGAAGGCCCAGAGTAGTAGGAAGAACAAGCAATAGTGATTTTATTTATATGCTATTGATGCAGGATGAATGGCTCCCAGCCACAACTCGTGCATGGCTGGGGCTTTCCAGCTTAGATATTTCATGCGTAGGAGATTCCGGCTTTATGGGCTTGCTTTATACAGCAAATTGTTTCAAACCATGATAGAAATTTTGCTCAGAAGATGTGCTCAGTTCTAATGCCAGAAGGTCGAAGGGCTGAAGTTTGTGTCAGCTTTCAGTGTAATCTTCCTAAAATCATTTCAGTTGCCTGCAGAAATAATGCAGTTACCAGAAGGCCTGCAATTTAATTCCAGCCACGGCCCAGGTTCAGAGCAAAAAAAAAAAAAAAAAAAAAAGAAAGCTCAGAGGGCTGCCTTTGCAAATGCTCCCCACCCTACCTCCCACAAACTCCTACTACTACTACAAATCACTTCTATAGCGCTACCAGTCGTACGCAGCGCTTCACAATTGAACATGAAGAAAAGACAGTCCTTGCTCAAAAGAGCTTACAATCTAAATCAAACCCCTCCCACTAACCATTTTACCCTTTCAGGTTAAAATCAAAGGGCACCACCTCAGATCAGTCCAAATGAAAAGCTTCACAACAGACAGGAAAGAATAAAATAAATCTCCATGGATAGATTGTTTCATAACGGGTGATAGAGAAATATTCAATCCCTAAAAAAAAAAAAAAAAGAAAAGGCTTCAAAATTTTATTTCTTTAAATTGCTAACCAAGTTTCACTCTTGGTTAAGAATATAATGGCCATACTGGGCCAAACAAAAGGTTCTTCTAGCCCAGTCATTGGAGCCGACTCTGTGGGTGCTTGAGCACCCCCAATATTGAGAAAATTCCTTCTATGTGTCCAGGGAAGGGTTATTTCCAGTGGGTTTAGCACCCCCAATAATTTTGAAATGTTGGCTCCTATGAGCCCAGTATCCTGTTTTTTTTTTTTAATTTTTAATTTATAACCATTTAAATTTTTACAAGCGATAAAACAACTAACAGTGGCCAATCCAGGTCACAAGTATTGGGAATAGGGGGCACGCAATGAAGCTACAAAGAAGTACATTTAAAACAAATCATAGAAAATATTTCTTCACTCAACCTATAATTAAACTCTGGAATTTGTTGCCAAAGAATGTGATAAAAGCAGTTAGCTTAGCGGGGTTTAAAAAAAGATTTGGCTAGCTTCCTAAAAGAAAAGTCCATAAACTGTTATTAAGATGGACTTGGAGAAAATCCACTGCTATTTCTAGGATAAGCAGTATAAAAATGTATTGCACTGTTTTAGGATCTTGCCAGGTATTTGTACCCACCACAAACCGCCTCGAGCCCTCCTACTCTGCTTTTAGAAAAAAACTGAAAACCTTCCTTTTGGACAACTAATGGCCGATGCACAGCTTTGATCCATTCTATATGTCTTGAGACACAATAAAAGCTTTATCTTAATCGCTTGTACTGTTTGGTGAATGCCTTATGCAATAGTATGCAACTGCCTAGGATAATTTACTGTGAACCCTTCTAGGGGATACAGCGGTATGCAAACAATAAATTGATATTAATATTGATAAATACTATTGCACTGGTCAAGATTGCACTTGGTGGTGGTCTCTTTTTCCTTACAATGTACATTTGATACAGTCACTTTGATTATTAATGTCATTCTTGTGTTTTTGTCCTTTATCACGATGTCTGTTTTCTTTTTAGCATTAAGCTTTTTATTGGAGGGAATGAGAATTTCCTGGGTAATCCCAACTTCTTCATTCTTTTCTATAATTCAAGCATGATCGCCATCCCAAAGTTTTTCTGCTACAGTGATCTCGCAGAGCTTCCAGTGGGTAAAGTTTGTTCCCTGTTTGTATTTTTCTGCAGCGAATGTGCACAGATGTTCCACACATCTGCAAGTTGAATTGTGTCCTGCAGGAATAAAATATGCATTGCCTAGGGACCTGCCTCCTGAAACAGACAGAAGTCAGGAGGAAAGGTTACTTCAATATTTTGTTAAACATTTGTCAAGCAGGCATAAACCTGTCTGTCAGCCTGGATTGTACAGACTCACTCCTTAAATGCAGAAGGTAACATTTGTGTGATATGTCATTGCTGGAGTCTGGGGGATGCATTGCTTTAATGACTGAAGCTTTAACTCAGTGAAGGATCATTAGAAAATCAAACACTAACCCCATAAAAGTTGCCAAAAATTATGCATGCATTAATTAATCAAGTGCATACACAATTTAATTGAATGAGCCAAATAGTGCCAGTAATTGGCTTTTTAACAAGTAATTATTGTCACTAATTGGAATCAGTTAATATGTACACATGTAAATTAGATGTGTGACCTGCCCCTAAATTTTATGTGCGTCTTCAAAAAGGGGTAACACAAATGGGAGGGTCATGGGCTGTTTGAGGCAGATCATGAGCGTGGCTTGGGGTTATCACCCAGGTTCTATATATTGTGATTAGATTTAGGTGCCGATTCCATAATACCGTGCGTAACTTATTTGGCTTAACAAGCAAGTGAGCACTGATATCAGCACTTAACCGGAGGTGGCTAACGCCTCATGGTACTATGTAAACCACATTGAGTCTGCAAATAGGTGGGAAAATGTGGGGTACAAATGTAACAAATAAATAAATAATGAGTACTAATTGGCACTGATTAGAATTTAGGTGCACAACTCGCTAAGCGTATTCTGTAACTACTATTATTATTATTAGCATTTGTATAGCGCTACCAGACGCATGCAGCGCTGAACACCTGATACAAAGAGATAGTCCCTGCTCAAAAGAGCTTACAATCTAAATAATACAGACAGACAAACTTCTAACGCATGCAGGCAAAAAGGGGCGTGGGTTTGGGCGGGGAAATGGGCATTCCTTCCCCCCCCCCCCCCCCCACTACTCTTCCCCCTCAGCGCCAATTTTTTTAAGTGCCATATGTAAATTCTATGCGTGGAATTATAGAATAAAGAGGTTTCGCATGTAAATTTAGGGGGGGGGGACATTTGCACCACGTTTTATTTACACATGACCCCAGGATTTCAGCGCTATTCTATACACTGTGCCTAACTTTAGGTGCGGCTTATAGAATAGTGCTAAAGCGGAGAGGGATTTCGGCAGCAGTTTTTTTTTAGCTGCGATTTATAGAATTCACCCCTAAATGCATAACGTGGACACCTGGATACACAGATGAAATGTATGTACAACCACATAAACACATACATTCACACAAATATTACACACAGACCATAAAGACACTCAAACCTAGTATATTGCACATACATGCACATTCAGACCTGCCCTAACATACAAGTTCACAGAGACTCATGGATTCCTTCACAGGTACTTGACCACATAGACACACAGAGGCATAAATATACAATTCATGCACAATTCTGGGAGGAGGAACTATTTAGCAGCCTTCAGTGGGTCAGTTCTACCTCAGGCGTGGAGAGCGGATTCAGGACGTATCCAGCTCTGCCGGATCAGATCTCTTGTTGCAACAGAGCCAACTAGCGCCAAAGGGAAAGAGCAGCAAAAGCCTGTCTCACTGGCTTATCCCTCACAACAGTGGGAGCAAGTTCCTTTGCTCTCACAAAAGTCCCATGAGCAGGTCCTGCTATAGATAACGCTGTGCATCACATTCAGGGAATGCCCCTGACCTCTGTCCTGGCTTGGAGAGTACTGCTGCCTCCTCCCATAGAGATGGGAGTAACTAGTGAGGTAATTAAATTTGCTGACAACACAAAATTATTCAAAGTTGCTAAATCACAAGAGGATTGTGAAAAATTACAAGAGGACCTTACGAGACTGGAAGACTGGGCGTCTAAATGGCAGATGCACGTGCAAAGTGATGCCTGTGGGAAAGAGGAACCCGAACTATAGCTACATAATGCAAGGTTCCACGTTAGGAGTCAC
This sequence comes from Microcaecilia unicolor, assembly GCF_901765095.1. NCBI lineage: Eukaryota > Metazoa > Chordata > Amphibia > Gymnophiona > Siphonopidae > Microcaecilia > Microcaecilia unicolor. Next base: position 192,606,750 of record NC_044036.1, read on the forward strand.
CGACCAAGAAAGGGATCTCGGCGTCGTTGATGATACGTTGAAATACTCTGCTTAGTGTGCTGAGGTGGCTAAGACAGCAAATAGAATGTGAGGTGTTATTACGAAAGGAATGGAAAACAAAAATGAGGATGTTATAATGTCTTTGTATTGGTCCATGGTGCGACTGCACCTTGAATATGGTGTTCAATTCTGGTGACCGCATCTCAAAAAAGATAGTGGAATTAGAAAAGGTACTGAGAAGGGCAACGAAAAAGATAAAGGGGGTGGGACGACTTCCCTATGAAGAAAGGCTGAAGCATCTAGGGCTCTTCAGCTTGGACAAAAGATGGCTGAGGGGAGATATGATAGAGGTCTATAAAATAATGAGTGGAGTGGAACGGGTAGACGTGAATCATTTGTTTACTCTTTCCAAAAATACTAGGACTAGGGGACATGCAATAAAACTAAATTTAATACGAATCAGAGAAAATTTTTCTTCACTCAATGTGTAATTAAACTCTGGAATTCATTGCCAGTTAATGTGGTAAAGGCGGTTAGCTTAGCAGGGTTTAAAAAAGGTCTGGATGACTTCCTAAAGGAAAAGTCCATAGACCATTATTAAATTGACTTGGGGAAAATCCACTGCTTATTTCTGGGATAAGCATCATAAAATGTATTGAACTTTTTTGGGATCTTGCCAGGTATTTGTGACCTGGATTGGCCACTGTTGGAAACAGGATCCTGGGCTTGATGGACCTTTGGTCTGTCCCAGTGTGGCAATACTTATGGTGCAGGAATAGGGCACTGCTGTGTCTGAACTGGGTTCTTTCTTTTCATTTTCACTACAAACACCTTATTTTTCTAAGATGAAGAAAAGCATCTGAGAGGGGTGAACCTGAAAACCAAATAGAGAGAGGAGAGATCATGAGCAGATCATGCTTTTTTTTTTTTAGAGGGGGAGGATGATGAATAGCCTCAGGAGAGGGTTCAACAACTCTCCTGGTGCTGCTGGGTACCTGCACTCCTCGCATACTCGATAATGATAAATGCAAGTTTAAGTAGAGCTGGCACAAGGCCAGAAATAACTCTGCTTCTGATTCTGCCTCCAGACGTTTGCACAGCAGCTGGTTGCGGGAAGCTGATGTACGTTGTGTCACTTGATTGCAGACTACATGCTTTGATTTTATCATGTGCTGTGTGCTGCCATTTCAGGGCAGTGTTATTACGGTCAAGTCTGAAACCATTGTACTAGGGGTCTTGCTTGATTCTTCACTTGCCTTCTCTTCCCATATTAACCAGCTATGGAAGAAAATATGATTCAAAATGAGACAGCTACGTCTAGTTAGATCATTCTTCAACCAAAAAGCTTTTGCACTACTAGGCCAAATGTTAGTCCTACCTTGAATAACTGTAAAATTCTATTTTTCGGCAGTGGAGTAGCCACCCACTTTGGGCTCAGGCACACCAAGTAGCAACACATCTATGATGTGGCTGACTGGGATTCCCAAGCCCTACCAGCTGAAAACTCTAAACAACTGTCCCTCCTGTATACCTTGTAAATAGCAGACCTTTGCCTGCAGCAAGCAGCGACTGATACATATTACTGACACGGGCCCCACAGCTTTCCCTCTGACATGTTCCTGCCTATGCGGAAACAGGAATTTGCATCAGTGGGAAGGCTGTGGGGCCAACATTAACAGTGTGTATTAGTTGCTGCTTGCTGCTGGTGAAAATCTGCTATTTAAAAGGTATACGGGAGAGGGAGGATGTTTGAGAGACCATATGGCATGCAAATGAGAGGAGAGACCAAATCACATGTGGAATGGAGTGGGGTTCTTCTGCCCACCCATCTTGGGCCCAGGCCCACCCAAAATTGGGTGTCTGGCTACGCCCCTGTTTCTTGGTATTAAGTGTCAATATCAGAAAAAACTGCAAATCATATAGAATACAGCTGCTAGATTAATATATAGATTGAATAGGTATACTAGTATTTCAGTTCATCTTAACAAACTGAACAGGCTTCCCATAGCAGAATGAGTGCTATGGGATAATATGTTTCTAGACATTTAAACGAGATGGTAGGGGTGACAAAAGGAAACAAGGGATTTCAGAAAGTCACCCCCAGAACAAAACATGATGGCAGAGGGAAATGTCATGTAAATATAGTAAACCACCTAAACTCACTAAGCACATGGAAAGCTATGTGCACAAATGCTCATAGTCTAAGAAAAAGGTTCAAGACTTGCAAGCCCTGATGTTTGAAGAAAACTTGGATATTGTTGCTATTATGGAGAAGTGATTCAACGATTCCTATGAATGGGATGTGACCATACCGGGCTATAATCTTTTTAGGAAGGATAGAGAGGGCCGAAGAGGTGGAGGAGTGGTTCTGTATGTGAGAGACAATATCAGAGCGGCTGAAATGCGGGGAACCTGGGGAAAGGAACAAGCTTTGTGGATCGTCCTGGAAAGGGAAGACGGAACCTGTATCCACACAGGGGTTATCTACAGACCTCCTGCGCAAACGGAGAAGTTAGACAAGGATCTGATAGAAAATATTCAAGATTGGTGTGAAAGGGGAGGTGCTACTGTTGGGAGATTTCAATTTGTTTGACGTGGCTTGGAACATCCCGACTGCGGAATCGGAAAGAAGTAGGGAGATTGTGGATGCCTGTCAAAGTGCTTTGCTCAGACAAATGGTGACGGAACATAAGTACATAAGTAATGCCACACTGGGAAAAGACCAAGAGTCCATCAAGCCCAGCATCCTGTCCACGACAGCGGCCAATCCAGGCCAAGGGCACCTGGCAAGCTTCCCAAACGTACAAACATTCTATACATGTTATTCCCGGAATTGTGGATTTTTCCCAAGTCCATTTAGTAGTGGTTTATGGATTTGTCCTTTAGGAAACTGTCTAACCCCTTTTTAAACTCTGCTAAGCTAACTGCATTCACCACGTTCTCTGGCAACGAATTCCAGAGTTTAATTATGCGTTGGGCGAAGAAAGATTTTCTCTGATTTGTTTTAAATTTACTACACTGTAGTTTCATTGCATGCCCCCCCTAATCCTAGTATTTCTGGAAAGCGTGAACAGACACTTCACATCCACCTGTTCCACTCCACTCATTATTTTATATACCTCTATCATGTCTCCCCTCAGCCGTCTCGTCTCCAAGCTGAAAAGCCCTAGCCTCCTTAGTCTTTCTTCATAGGGAAGTCGTCCCATCCCCGCTATCATTTTAGTCGCCCTTCGCTGCACCTTTTCCAATTCTACTATGTCTTTCTTGAGATGCGGCGACCAGAATTGAACACAATACTCAAGGTGCGGTTGCACCTTGGAGCGATACAACGGCATTATAACATCCTCACACCTGTTTTCCATACCTTTCCTAATAATACTCAACATTCTATTCGCTTTCCTAGCTGCAGCAGCACACTGAGCAGAAGGTTTCAATGTATTATCGACGACGACACCCAGATCCCTTTCTTGGTCCATAACTCCTAACGTGGAACCTTGCATGACGTAGCTATAATTCGGGTTCTTGCTCACATTAAACGTCATCTGCCATTTAGCTCCCAGTCTCATAAGGTCCTTCTGTAATTTTTCACAATCCTGTTGCAAGTTAACGACTTTGAATAACTTTGTGTCATCAGCAAATTTAATTACCTTGCTAGTTACTCCCATCTCTAAATCATTTATAAATATATTAAAAAGCAGTGGTCTTAGCACAGACCCCCTGAGGAACCCCACTAACTACCCTTCTCTATTGTGAATACTGCCCATTTTTATTTATTTATTTTTGTTACATTTGTACCCCGCGCTTTCCCACTCATGGCAGGCTCAATGCGGCTTACATGGGGCAATAGAGGGTGAAGTGACTTGCCCAGAGTCACAAGGAGCTGTGCCTGAAGAGGGAATCGAACTCAGTTCCTCAGTTCCCCAGGACCAAAGTCCACCACCCTAACCACTAGGCCACTCCTCCACTAACCCCACTCTCTGTTTCCTATCCTTCAACTAGTTTTTAATCCACAATAGGACATTTTCGCCTATCCCATGACCCTCCAATTTCCTCTGTAGCCTTTCATGAGGTACCTTGTCAAACGCCTTTTGAAAATCCAGAACCCACGAGGGAAGGGTCGATGCTGGATCTAGTTCTCACGAATTGGGGTAGTGTTTCCAATATCCGGGTGGGTGCCCACCTGTGTAATAGTGATCATCACACCGTATGGTTTGATATAAAGGCGGAGTGCGGACACATATACTGGATTTCAGATGTACTGATTTTGATAAAATGGGGGAATACCTGAAGAAGGAGCTGTTGGCGTGGGAAGGCGCAGGAAATGTGGAAAAACAGTGGTCGAAGCTAAAGGCTGCTCTAAATATGGCGAATATTCTTTTTGTGAGGAAAGTAAACAAAAACAAGAAAAGCAGGAAGCCTATATGGTTCTCCAAACAAGTAGCTGAAAAAATAAGAGCAAAAGAGGCTTTGTTCAAGAAATACAAAAGAACGCAATGAGAGGATCACGGAAAAGATTATTGGATTAAACTGAAAGAAGCGAAGAGGGAAATACGGCTAGCGAAAGCGCAAGCAGAAGAAAAAATGGTTAAAGGTGTAAAAGAGAGGTGACAAGACCTTTTTCAGATATATTGGAGAAAGGAGAAGAGATAGGAATGGAATTGCAAGACTGAAACATAATGAGAATGGCTATGTGGAGAGTAATGAAGATAAAGCGAACGTGCTAAACAATTAGTTCTCTTCACTGTTCATGGAGGAAAATCCTGGAGAAGGACCGCGGTTGGCTGCCGAGGGAACGTCTGGGAATGGATTGGATACTGCGCAGTTTACGGAAGAAAGAGTTTATAAACAGCTTGAGAATCTGAAGGTGGACAAAGCTATGGGGCCGGATGGGATACATCCCAGGATACTGAGAGAGCTCAGGGAGGTCCTGGCGGGACCTCTTAAAGATTTATTTAATAGATCTTTAGAGACGGGAGAGGTTCCGCGGGATTGGAGACGAGCGGATGTGATCCCTCTTCACAAAAGTGGAGACAGAGAAGAAGTGGGAAACTACAGACCAGTAAGTCTCACGTCGGTGGTAGGAAAAATAATGGAGTCACTGCTGAAAGAAAGGATAGTTAACTTTCTAGAAGCCGACGGGTTACAGGACCTGAGGCAACATGGCTTTACCAAAGGAAAATCCTGCCAAATGAATCTTATTGTCTTCTTTGACTGGGTGACCAAAGAACTGGATGAAGGACGTGTTCTAGATGTAATCTACTTGGACTTCAGCAAATCCTTTGATATGGTCCCCCACAGAAGACCCATGAATAAGTTGAAAGGGTTGAACTTAAGCCCGAAAGTGGTGAACTGGATAAGAAACTGGTTGACTGACAGGTGGCAGAGGGTGGTGGTAAATGGAATCCACTCAGAGGAAAGAAAGGTGAGCAGTGGAGTTCCTTAGGGGTCGGTGCTGGGGCCTATTCTGTTTAATATATTTGTGGGAGATATTGCTGAAGGGTTGGAAGGAAAGGTGTGCCTTTTTGCGGATGATACAAAAATAGCCAATAGAGTGGATACCCTGGAGGGAGTAGAAACGATGAGAAGGGATCTCCAAACCTTAGAAGAATGGTCGAGGGTCTGGCAGTTAAAATTTAATGAATAAACTATTCAATTAACACCAGAATTACATATATGCATTACCTCAAAAGGATTTTTTATTATTATACTATTTTTAAGTATTTTTATTATGCAGTGCTCAGTATGTGTTGCTGTGCCTACACCATTTGCCATGGTAACTAACCAGCACTTCAACTTCAAAACATCACAGCACTGGGCCTACCTACCTTTGCCACCTATGTTAAATGCTGTTAGTTCTATATAATAAGAAAACAAATAATTCTGTCCACTTATCTCAAATCCACAAAAGAGGGCTTCCGATGTAAATTGTATTGTATTGGTGTTGTGCTGTTAGTGGCTGTGGCTATCATTCACCGTGTCTGTGCTTTGTGATTTAAAAAGCGATTCTGAAGATTGAGTGTCATTCCCAACGTGAGACCATGTTTTGCCATTACAGGCGTCTTCAGGGAATGTATATTCCATGCTCTTACACACTTTCTCTTTGAATTTAAATATCGGCTCGCTGGGAGGTGGAATCACCACAAGCTCCGCCCTGCAATCAATTGTGTTTGCCACCCAATCTTCGCTAAGATTCCGTGGAGCCATTCCTTCTAAACAGAATTCCTTTCTGTTTATCCCACGCATGTTTGAATTGCATTACCGTTTTCATTTCTACCACCTTCTGTAGGAAGGCATTTCATGTATCCACCACCCTGTCCGTGAAAAAATACTTCCTGACATTAGTCCTGAGTCTGTCCCCCTTCAACCTCAATTCATGTCCTCTAGTTCTACCACCTTCCCGTCTCCGGAAAAGGTTTGTTTGCGGATTAATACCTTTTCAAATATTTGAATATCATGTCACCCCTGTTTCTCCTTTCCTCCAAGGTATACATGTTCAGGTCAGCAAGCCTCTCCTCGTATGTCTTGTAAGGCAAATCCTATACCATTTTTGTAGCTTTTCTTTGCACCTCTTCAAGTCATTTAACATCCTTAGCACGATACAGCCTCCAAAACTGGTATGAATTTATGGGCCGATGATCAGAAGCAAATGCAGGCACTAGAGGCTGTTAGTGCTTGTGAGCTCTGAACGCAACTAGCATGCAAATGCACGCAAAACAGGGCTCTTAGCACAAGTAGCATGCAAATGCATGCTAAACCTATTCCTCCCCAATGATCAGTGACCAGAGTTCCAAGCATTGGCTCGCTGGCTGTGGCAAACCATACGCCAGCTCAGAGCTGGCGTTAAGGTTTGCAGACCATTGTGGAGGAATGGTGAGCCCTTTCCAGCATGCATTTGCATTCTAGCAGGCCCCCCAATCCCCCCAATGCAGCAGCCCCTCCCCCCACAGGAGTAGGAACCCCAACCTGACAGAGAAACTCCCTTACATGGTATGAAGCCCTGCCCAGCACATCCCAAGATGCACTGGGCAGGGCTGGGCACCGCAATTTTCAAGGCAATGCCGATGGAAGAGGAGTGGGGCAGCCTCCCTCCTCCAATGAAGGTAGGGGGTGGGGAAGGACTGCTAGACCACCAGGTGGGGGGGATTGACTGACGCTCACTAAGCCACCAGGGCTCTATGTGAGGGGATGCTAGGGGGGGCTGGAAACCTACCAGATCTCCGAACTTGTGTCCGGGGGACTGGAGATCCGCTGGACCTCCAGTTCACCATGTCGATTGGCTCAGGGTGGGGGTACTTGGGATCTGGTGGTCCCATGGACCTCCAGCCCCTGTGTTTGACAAATCTGGGTTTTTGACAGCCTAGACCTGTCAAACAAATGTGGGAGGATTGTGCCTGAGGATTGTGCTTAAATTTGCATGCTATTATCTCTGATCATAGGGGCTGTAAAGCCCCACGCTGTTTAGAACAGAGCGGGGCTTTCAATCATCTGCCCATTAGTTTGTTTATCCAAAGGAAGGCAGGGAAAAGTCTACCCAAGCAAGAAATTAATGTAACATCTCCCTGCATTCAATAGGGAAAGGCTGGACTGGATCAGCCTGTGAGGCACTTCTAGTCGTTCCCCACGTATACTACACTACTACTCACACGCATACTACATGGTTGGTTATAGCTCTCTTTTTCATAGGGAAATCAGAACTGCAAATGTATACAGGCAATAATGATAAAACAGCTACTGGATCAATTTGTCATGGAGGAATGGAGTCACCTGGCACCCTTATGAGCCATTATTGAACCTGAATGTGCAGCTCACCTCTTCATCTGAGAAATTAGTTGTGGCGTAGAGCCCTCAGGTGACCTCCAACGCAGGAGTTTTACAGCTCTGACTAGTGAAGGAGGGACAGTCACCATAAATTGACAACATTCCTGCTTTTCATAACAAATAGAGGTAGGTCAGGGTCAGAGCAATAGGCCTATTTATCACAGTCTGAATATTTGTGGTATTTTGAAGAGAAGACAGGAAACTGTTTTCCTGCTTTTAAACGCTCTCCTGTTGTGTTTGACCTAATGGTCTGCTGTATTCCTTCTGGTTCTGTCTTTTTCTGTATTACCGTATATTTTTTTTCTTTATGGGTGTGCCTTTATTTGAAAACAAAATGAGAACTACAGCACAACAGGCTGTTTCATTTTGTGGAGCTTTCAAATGACATAAAATGACAATGCTAATGATGTATTTCTTTTAATTCATTTTCCTTTAAAGTCTGAGGAAACAGAAGCGCTGCTTGTTTTAACATTCAGTCCAGTCAGCCTGGAAGCAGTGGGCAATGGGGAAAGGAGGACTAATCACTTATCAATCCCAGTTTGCCTCAAATGGAACAGAAACAGAAGCAGCAACAAATACCATTTTACAGAAACTTGTGTAAAAGATTTCAAACAAAGAAGAAACAGCTCTTGACAGCTTGTTTGCCACCTGGGGCGGGTTGCCGCTGTTTGTCACACCCCCCAAAGCGCATCACCTGACCTTTCCTCCCAGCAAGGGAGTTCATGGAGCAGGCATGCGGCTGCCCCTGCCCTGGAACAGGAAGTCCACCAACAGAAAGCGAATTCACAATATCAGTGTCTCTGGTAACATTCAACAACTTGTGTACACAAACCAGGACTCTTAGCCACCAACTTCAAGAAAGTGCTAGCAAAACAGTTCACACCAGTATAATGTGGCAGATATATAATTTATGTGTATAGAGTACCCTCAGATATAAACCACTGTAACTGCAGTCAATAATGCTGCTAAAAAGTGGCATAGCACTTCTTTCATTAGGTAACTCTAACAATTTTTTGGGAGAGCAACATATGCTCATTTTTTTATGCGTCCCAATCACCACAGTGCTATAAAATCACTTGTTACTTTTAAAATAGTATATACTAGGTGAAAACTGTGCACTTATCTTTTGAGTTCTTGCCTCCCAGGCAGAACTATCTTGCCTTGCTGAAACATTTATCAGTTGCCTTCCCCTGGAACTGCCCGACTCCGCGGGGTTTCAATCACTTTCCTCAGGGACAAGGGTTAAGGCTGCATAGATGTTATCTTCCTCCTTCTTTGTTGCTTCTTTTCTTTGTTCAAGCAATCCACAAAACAAGGCCTGGATTTGGTCGTTTCTGAGATGGGCATCCTCGGTTTCCATTATCGCTGAAAACTGGGAACAACCATCTCTAAGGACGACCATCTCTAAGGTCGACCTAAATGTTAAGATTTGGGCATCCCCGACCGTATTATCAAAACGAAAGATGGACGCCCATCTTGTTTCGATAATACGGGTTTCCTCATCCCTTGGGTGCCCTGTTCGATTATGCCCCTCCACATCTTTTTTGAGATACGGCGACAAGAATTGAACACAATATTCGAGGTGAAGTTGCACCATGGTGCGATACAAAGGCATTATGACATCCTCATTTTTGTTTTCCATTCCTTTCCTAATAATACCTAACATTCTATTTGCTTTCTTAGCCGCAGCAGCACACTGAGCAGAAGGTTACAACGTATCATCAATGACCACTCCTAGATCCCTTTCTTGGTCTGTGACTCCTAACGTGGAACCTTGCATAACGTAGCTATAATTCGGGTTCCTCTTTCCCACATGCATCACTTTGCACTTGCTCACATTAAATGTCATCTGCCATTTAGATACCCAGTCTCCCAGTCTCGTAAGGTCCTCTTGTAATTTTTCACAATCCTCCCGCGATTTAACCACTTTGAATAACTTTGTGTCATCAGCAAATTTAATTACCTCACCAGCATCTCTAGGTCATTTATAAATATGTTAAACAACCGCGGTCCCAGCACAGACCCCTGGGGAACCCCACTAACTTCCAGAGGCGTAGCCAGGTTCTGATCTCAGGGGGAGCAGACTTTTATAAAATAGGCGCCGGTTGGTGTCAGCTAGACAGCAGTGTCTGTGTTGTTGCTCAGGTGCTATGGTGGGCAATGATTAATACAGGCTGTCTCTGTTGCGTCCTTCCTACAAGGAAACAGTAAGTTACATCAGGAGGAAGGACGCAGAAGAGGTCCCTGGGCTGGCCAGAGCAGGCAACCTGTCTTCTTAACTACAAAGTAAAAATATTCAAGAATAGCACACACATTCCTTCCACTGCTAGACACCTTGTTTAAATCAGATGGGCTTTTGTTTGTGTGGTGACTGGCAAGGGGGTAAGCACATAAGCACCGCCTTACTGGGAAAAGACCAAGGGTCCATCAAGCCCAGCATCCTGTCTCTGACAGCGGTCAATCCAGGCTTCAAGAACCTGGCAACCCCCCCCCCCCCCAAATAAAAAAAAAAAAAAATTAATAATGTTCGATGGACTTTTCCTTCAGGAATCTGTGCAAACCCCTCTTAAACTCCATAAGGCCAGCCACTGCCACCACATTCTCCGTCAACGAGTTCCAGAGTCCAACTACACACTGAGTAAAGAAAAACTTTCTCCTATTTGTTTTAAATCTACCATATTCTAGCTTCATCTTGTGTCCCCTGGTTCTATTATTGTTTGAAAGTGTAAACAAACGCTTTACATCTGTCCGCTCTACTCTGCTCATTATTTTGTAGACTTCTATCATACCACCCCTCAGCCGCCTTTTCTCCAAGCTGAAGAGCCCTAACCTTCTTAGCCTTTCCTCATAGGGAAGTCGTTCCATCCCTTTTATCATTTTCGTCGCCCTTCTCTGCACCTTCTCCAATTCCTTTATATCTTTTTTGAGATGCGGCGACCAGACTTGGACATAATATTCGAGGTGCGGTCACACCATGGAGCGATACAACGGCATTATAACATCCTCGTGTTTGTTTTCCATCCCTTTCCTAATTATACTCAACATTCTATGCGCTTTTTTGGCCGCTGCAGCACACTGAGCAGAAGTTTTCAACGTCTTGTCAACGATGACTCTCAGATCTCTTTCTAGGTCTGTGACTCCTAACGCGGAACCTTGCATGGCATAGCTGTAATTCGGGTTCCTCTTACCCACATGCATCATTTTGCACTTGTCAACACTGAATTTCATCTGCCACTTGGACGCCCAATCCCCCAGTTTCGCAAGGTCCTTCTGTAATCTTTCACACTCCTCCTGCGAATTGACGACCCTGAATAACTTTGTGTCATCTGCGAATTTAATTACCTCACTAGTTACTCCCATCTCTAGGTCATTTATAAATATGTTAAAAAGCAGCGGTCCCAGCACAGACCCCTGAGGGACCCCACTAACTACTCTTCTCCATTGAGAATACTGACCATTCAATCCTACTGTCTGCTTCCTATCCATCAACCAGCTCTTAATCCATAGTAATACCCTATCTCCGATCCCATGACTCTCCAGTTTCCTATGGAGTCTTTCATGAGGCACTTTGTCAAACACCTTCTGAAAATCCAGGTATACAATATCCACCGGCTCCCCATTGTCCACATGTTTGTTCACTTCCTCAAAAAAATGCAGTAGATTGGTGAGGCAAGACTTCCCTTCACTAAATCAGTGCTGACTTTGTCTCATCAGCCCATGTTTTTGTATGTGCTCTCTAATTTTATTCTTAATAATAGCCTCTACCATTTTGCCCGGTACTGACGTCAGACTTACCAGTCTATAATTTCCCGGATCTCCTCTGGAACCCTTTTTAAAAATCGGCATAACATTGGCTACCCTCCAGTCTTCCGGTACCACACCTGATTTTAGGGATAGATTGCATATTACTAACAGTAGCTCTACAAGTTCATTCTTCAGTTCTATTAATACTCTGGGATGAATACCATCCGGTCCTCGTGATTTACTACTCTTCAGTTTGCAGAACTAACCCATTACATCCTCCAAGTTTACAGTGAATTAGTTTAGTTTCTCCGACTCGCCTGCTTCAAATACCCTTTCCGGCACCAGTGTCCCTCCCAACTCCTCCTCGGTGAAGACCGAAGCAAAGAATTCATTTAATTTCTCCGCTATGGCTTTGTCTTCCCTGATTGCCCCTTTAACACCACTTTCGTCCAGCGGCCCAACCGATTCTTTAGCCGGCTTCCTGCTTTAAATGTATCTAAAAAAATTTTTACTATGTATTTTCACTTCTAAAGCTAACTTTTTCTCAAAGTCCTTTTTAGCCCTCCTTATCTCCGCTTTGCATTTGGCTTGGCATTCCTTATGTTTTATCTTATTATTTTCAGTTGGTTCTCTTCTCCATTTTCTGAAGGATTGTTTTTTGGCTTTAATGGCTTCCTTTACCTTACTGCTTAGCCACGCCGGCTGACGTTTTGTGTTTTTTCCTCTTTTTCTAATACGCAGAATATATTTGTCCTGTACCTGTAGATTGGTGTTTTTGAACAGCATCCACGCCTGATGCAAGTTTTTCACCCTGCGAGCTGCTCCTTTTAGTTTTTTTTCACCGTTATTCTCATTTTATCGTAATCACCTTTTCTAAAGTTAAACGCTAGTATATTTGATTTCCTAAGTTCACTTCCTTCAATGCCAATTTCAAAACTGATCATATTGTGATCATTGTACTCCAGAACTGCCCTAGAACACAAAACCTACCACACCATAACAGCCCTAACCCACCTGTCAGAAGACAGTGCTATATATTTATTTGTGACATTTATATCCCACATTATCCCAAACAAGTTTGAGTTCAATGTGGCTTACAATAAACTGTATAGGATACATAACAAAGAATAATGCATAAATAATAATAAATAATAAAAAATGAGATAGCATGGAAAACATCATTTAGTATAGATATGATACTCAATGTCAGCACAATACACAAGAAAGGATATACACCGTATCACGCATGCATTAGAACCAACCCAACTTAAATGTCGGTACCTTGCAACACCATGAAACCAAAGCTCGTAATGAATACATAAGAACTCTTCCTCTCTACAATCCTCTTCCTCTATAAAATTTCCTAAAGTGTCTGTTATACTTGAACCTTGTTGTACCAAAACATTACTGTATTTGTTCATACTGGAATCAGCGAACGCCCTTACGGTACTACTATGCAAGCCATACTGAGCCTGCAAATAGGTGGGGAAATGTGGGATACAAATGTAACAAATCTCCTATATAATAAAACGCACCTCCAACATTCTGAAGCTGACTCCGTGGCAGAGAAGTCTGAAGCATTCGTACTCTCTGTAAGGATGCACCCATTTCCAGTATTGACGTCACGTACTTCCGGGTACGTCACACGCAGTTGTGACCAACCACTGGATGCAGCACAAGACACACCAGCGCCCAACCCGCGTGCCCAAACGTCAATGACAAACAGCCGGCGTCAACACTGCCAGTAACGCCGGGAAAACCTCCTCAGCGACACTTTCGACAACACCCCCCCCCCCCTGCCTCCACGGTGCTCTCTCCCTCGCCCATCCCGAGTCACCACTGCACTCCGTCCCCCGCACACAGCCCCCTCACCCACCTTCCTCCCCAATGCACACTCCTGGCGACCTCCCTCTCCTCTAAGACTTCAGACCCCCGCCCTCCCCCTCCTCCCCAACCAACTGCCTCCCGAGTCACCATTCAACCCCCCCATACTCTCCCCCCTCCCGTGACGACTTGTCTCTGGACGTAGAGGACCCCACCCTCTCCCCGCGAGTTCCAGGGTCATCATCCCTCCGTTACTCCCTCTCTCCCTCCCTTCCAGTACCAGGCACCCTCCCTCCAAATTTGAAAAGACATCTTCACTTACATCGGAGGTGTTACGGCGGCCGGAAACAGCTGAACAAAGATTGCAGGCTCGGCCCTTCTCACTCTCTGTCAGCTCTGGTCCCGCCCTTGCAGAAACAGGGCATGAAAGAGAAAAGGACCGAGTCTGCACACTTTGGTCCGCTGCAGCCAACCACAGTAACACCAACGATGTAAGTGAGGATGAATTCCCCCCAGCCCCCCCCCCCACGCTGATCCCCCTCCAAGCCCCGAGCCACAACATCACATTTCTCCACCACCCTCAAAGCCACCCACAACTTCCTCCAACTTTGACAGCACGGGACATCCCCCAATCCCCCCCCCCCCACTTCAAAAACCAAAACAATAAAAAAAAAAAAAACAGAAACACACTAATATGAGCCAGCAAAACACAGGCAAAACCCACTCCACACCTCAACAAACGCTGACCCCCCTCCAAGCCCCCTTCAACAACCTCTCAATTTACCCCCCCCCCCGGCCCCCCCTCGGTCACTGTGAGACACACAAACAATATCACAAACACACAGACATTCGCCCCCAAACACCCAGTCGCCCCCCCACCCTCTCTCACTTACACACACACACACACACTCTCTCTCTCTCTCTCTCTCTATATATATATATATATCACCCCTGCAACAATATCCACACACAAAGCCACCCGCCACTTCCTCCCACTTTGCCAGCACGGGACATCCCCCAACCCCCCCCCCCCTCTTAAACCAAAACCCTCTCAGTTCACCACCAACCTCCCAGTGCACCCCACCCTCTCTCACTTACACGCATACACACACACGAAGGACACAGGAGATTTGCTGGGTGGCTGGAGGGGGGCATGGGAGAGAAGAGCATCGGTGGGTGGCTGGAGGGGGGGGGCAGAGGACAAAGGAGAATCGCTGGGTGGCTGGAGGGGGGGCAGGGGAGAGACGAGAATCGCTGGGTGGCTGGAGAGGGGGCAGGGGAGAGAGAAGAATCACTGGGTGCCTGGAGGGGGGCAGGGGACAGAGGAGAATCGCTGGGTGCCTGGAGGGGGGGAGCAAGGGAAAATGGAGAATCGCTGGGTGCCTGGAGGGGGGCAGAGGACAAAGGAGAATCGCTGGGTGGCTGGAGGGAGGGTCTCACTCACTCTCTGTCACACACACACACTCGCACATTCAATCTCTCTCTCACACACACAGTCAGCACAGTCACTCTCACACACACTCTCTCAAACATACACACTCCGACAAAAACCTTGCTAGCGTTCGTTTAATTTGTGTCCGAAACGGGCCTGTTTTACTAGTAAATAAATATGATGCCAGCGTTGGTCAAACAATGTAATAAGCATCTTAGTATCTATAGAGAGGACACGATAGGTAGTAGAAAGTCACAGGGATATAATAGATAGATGGCTAAACTGAAGGCTCACATGACTACTTTGAAACTATCATGTTTTGGCCATATGTGAGGGTCAGACCCTAGTAAAAGCAATTATGCTACAAAAGCGTGAAGGAAAAAGAAGGCAATAAGCTGGACTGACAATTAAAAATCCTCTGCACACAAATAGAAAACAGGATGTTCTGGAGAAAGGCAATCTATATTGTCCTCAGGAGTCAGCTTCAAATTGACGGCAATTAATCAAAACTGAAGGCAAATTATATGTGCACTTGAATAAGATGAGGAACTGGTCTAAGTTATAGGACATGTTGGCAAGTTAGACCAGGTGTGAAGTGAATGGATAGTCAATATTAAATATTAAGGGAGAAGAGCCAGGCTTTTATCTGCTTCCTGAACCAAAGGCATCACAACCTGCAATTTCTTTTGACAAGGGTACAACTATGCTCCATGAGAGGACCTTACAAGCCTCAAAGACGTGTATGCTGCACTGCAAGCACCATGCCTTCCTGCCCCTTATTTATAGACCCAGTAACGTACCAGGAGTTTAGTGATCTTTATACTCAGCAACTCACATCGGTTGCTGTAAGGACCAGAGCACTCATGCAGGGTCCAGGACTGCAGTCTGCAACAGCAGCTTCTTTTCCACCAGCTCTGCAGATGTTCTAAAGGAAAATGTTTCCTTTCTCCATGGAGTGAGTGTTCAATGTGTTTGACTGCATGTGTGTTAGTATTTCCAAGTGATTGGGGGATACCAAACAATACAAATGACCCCTCCCAGGACACAGTGAAAGCGCTTGCTCAATACAGGGCATGTTTATCACCTACAGAGCTTGCACATATGTTCTCCTGCAGGAAGTGCAGATTAATTTGTTCAATCCTTTAAAGCATTATAATATGTCATCACCCTATAACCCTCTCAGTAAATACTAGCACGGATGCAGGAAAATTAGAAGAACAGCCACAGGAAAAGGATGTGAATTTAAAGCCCTACTAGTTCTGACCAAACAAGACTACCCTTACTTTATTATTATTATTATTTGTTACATTTGTATCCCACACCCTCCCACCTCCTGCAGGCTCAACGTGGCTTACATATAACCGACAATGACGCTGCCGATCACGGTCTGAACAAATACATGGTATGAATGAATACAAAGTGATATTGTGGTAGAATGAGGTACATGTATGGTAGGCACAGTTGAGGGAACCTAGAGAGGAAAAGGGGGAAGAAGAGTCAGGTAATGTTCGTTACAGTCTTTGGTTGCATTGTGTCGCAAGTGAACAGCCATTTTTATGTTGGGTCGGTGGGGTATGCTCTTCTGAACAGGTCTGTCTTTAGTGCTTTCCGAAAATTTAGGTGGCCGAGCATAGTTTTTACTGCTTTTGGCAGTGCGTTCCATAGTTGTGCGCTTAGGTAGGAAAAGCTGGTTGCATAGATGAATTTGTATTTGAGTCCTTTGCTGCTTGGGTAATGGAGGTTTAGGTATGATCGTGCAGATTTTGTAGTGTTTCTGGTTGGCAGGTCGATGAGGTCTGCCATGTATCCCGGTGCTTCACCGTAAATAATTTTATGAACAGACGTGCAGATTTTGAAAGTGATGCGTTCTTTGATTGGTAGCCAGTGCAATTTTTCTCTGAGTGGTTTGCCGCTGTCAAAGCGTGTTTTTCCAAATATAAGCCTGGCTGCTGTGTTTTGGGCGGTCTGGAGTTTCTTTATGATTTGATCCTTGCATCCCGCATAGATTCCATTACAGTAATCTGCGTGGCTTAGTACTATGGACTGTACCAGGTTACGAAATATTTCCCTCAGGAAGAATGGATTTATGCGTTTGAGTTTCCACATTGAGAGAAACATTTTCTTTATGGTGGATTTCGCTTGGGTCTCTAGTGATAGGTTACGGTCGATTGTTACTCCGAGAATATCCAGGCTGTCTGAGATAGGGAGGGTGTATCCTGGGGTGTTAATGTTTGTGGGTTTGTAAGTATTGTATTGGGATGAGATAATGAGACAGTGTGTTTTTTCTGTATTGAGTTTTAGTTGGAATGCATTTGCTCATGAGTTCATGGTGTTTAAGCTTAGCTTGATTTCGTCGGTGATTTCCGCCAGATCATGTTTGTATGGGATGTATAATGTAACGTCATCAGCTTAGATAAATGGGTTGAGGCCTTGGGTGGATAGGGTCTTGGTTAGTGGAGTCATCATGTGGTTGAAAAGGATCGGTGATAGTGGTGATCCTTGCGGTACTCCGCAGTCTGGTTTCCACGGTGACAATATGTTTCTTTTTGATTTCACTTGATATGTTCTTGTGGTTAGAAAACCCTTAATCCAATTGAGAGTGCCATCACACCGAATTGTGGAGCACCAATATACCTACTATTGGGAAACTGGAATAAACTGCACTGTTACACATGCCTACACAGACACTACATGCTAGCAGAATCCTTCACCTCAGTCACACATGCAGAACATGGACAGACCCTCATCTAGATAAACATAAGATTAGCCATACTGGGTCAGACCAATGGTCCATCTAGCCCAGTATCCTGTTTCCAACAGTGGCCAACCCAGGTCACAAGCACCTGGCAGAAACCCAAATTGTGACAACATTCCATTCTACCAATCTAATACAGAATAGGGAGCCACAAAAAAAAAAAAACAACAACAGAATTGAAATACAGACCCCCCCCCCCCCTACACACACACACACACACACACACACACACACACTCTCTCTCTATAAACAGTACAATACTGGTAAAAAAAAAAAAAGAGAGAGACAGAAATGCATTTTCTCCTGTACATTTTACAAAGCAGGTACATCTCAGTCTTTACAAAGTATTAAATAAAAATTTCTACCTTTGTTGTCTGGGAATTTGGCTGGTCCCAGTCTTTTTTTCCATGTTCCATGAGTCAGCCTTACAAATTCTTTTCCAGGTTGGCCTTTCCATTTCTTCTCTTGCCTCTTGTCTTCTTCCTTTCCTTCTCTACATCTGTTTGGCACTGATCTTGCATTTTACGTCCCCACTATCAAATAGCTGTGTATAGAGCTGCCAAGTGATCCAGTTCCAGAAGGGAGATTTTTTCAACCAGTCCTAGTGTGAACTCACATCCCAAATTCATATGAAATTTCAGTCCCTGGTTTTACCCATCAAAATCTGTACTGCAGTACATCTAAAATGACTTAAGAAAATGCACTTGGACCTCTCTACTGTTGTTTGAACAATTTATTTTCTCATTTGCTTTGGTCCCACTGTCTCTTTTCTGTTTTTCTCTGTTTCATTTGCCTTTACAGGGTCTTTTGTCCATCTGACATTTCTTCTGTCTCCAAGTGCACCATCCTTCTTTCCTCTGCACCACTGTTTGTCCTGTCCAGCATCTCCCTTCTGTGTCCCTTGGCCCTATCCTACCCCCAAGTTCAGCATCTGCCATTTCTGTGTCCCCCATCTCCCCCACTTTGTCAGCACAAGCCTACCTGATCTCCTTATCGCCCCCTTTTCTAGCACAAGCCTACCTGGTCTCCCCATCTCTCCCTTTTTCTCGCATTGCCCTGTGTACGCATCTTCCCCTAATTTTCCAGCACTACCCCTGTGTTACCATCTTCTCCCCTTTTCCAGCATTACCACTTTGTCCCCATCTCGTCCCTTTTTCACCATTCCCCCTTCCAGTGGTGCCCCTCTGTGTCCCTATCTCCTCCTCCCCTTTTCAGTAGTGCCCCTGTGTGTCCCTATCCCCCTCCTTTTCAGTAGAGCCCTTATCTCCCCCCCCCCACACTTTTCAGTAGTGCCCCTGTGTCCCCATTTCTTCATTTTCCAGCACTGCCTCTTTGCGTTCCAATGTCCCTCTCCTCTCCCTGTCCAGTATTGACTCTGTGTCCTTCTCCCACCCTGTCCAGCATTTACCCTTCTCTCTCCCCATGTTAACCTTTATCCTCCACCTTTTAAGACCCTGCCTACCCTGCTGGATAGTGATGGCACAAGGAAAGCAAGTTTGGTCCAGTGAAGACTAACTCAAAATAACCTGTTTCTTAGCTGGGCCCTAGTATTACCATATTAAAATGCAACCATACCATGCCTCTGTGGCTATGTTCCACTAATGTTAAACAATTAACTGGATTTCTTGAAAGGATTATATAAACGTAGGATGCATGACTAGGGGCACAAACACATTTATTCAATATCACAATTCCTCATGTAGAACCACAAAACAACTTTTTAGGGCAGCTAGTGTTCCTTTTATTATCGACCAGATAGAGGTAAGAGTTTTCAGTTTTGGCACAATATAAGTCATCACAAGAACAAAATATAAGAAAACCAATGGACTGAATTAGGGGCTTATCGCCCATTTATGTTTAAACAAAAGAGATCTGCATGAAACAAAATATTTATTTGTATTTTGAATTATAAAACTACTTGCCCCTGAAACACATTCAACACAGAATAATCCCTTTGTGCATCTAAAAGGTAAACGTCTACAAAACAGATGAAGATGTGATTCCATGGGCCCCAATGAAAGGAGAGTTTAATTCTTCTTCCATTTAATTTCAATATATTCTATTATCTTTATAGCACCAGGCTTCCGAAGGCAGATTACAACTACAGTTAAGATGAACCCACCAGGAAACAGGATAGCCTCACTGAAATGTGGACATCTATATATAAGAACAGTGAAGAAAAATGAGCACAAACTAGAGTTTAGAATTGCAGTTTCTACCAGCTACAATAACTTTTGAAACTGTTTTAATGATATTCAATTGTTATTTCTTTTCTCTTCCACCTTTTAAGTTTGCTTGCTTTGTTTTGAGTGACCTGAAATGTTGGCTGCGCGGGGGTGGGGGAGGAAATGGAAACAGATTAACAAAATGGGCTTCCTTGCTTACAGTGGACTTCGCCATCCCCTCCCCGAGTTTTTAGAAAAAATGGCACCTATGCATCTCTCCTGCCCACTCTCCCTGTCCGCGCAGTCACTTTACTGCCCTGAAGCGCCGTTCTCCCTCCGGCACCGACGATTCCCATAGTCAGCCTTCTGCAAGCGTCGGGGCCTCTCTTCAGGCGCATCCCGCCTACTCTAATATAACTTCCTGTTTTCCGCAGAGGTGGGACATGCCTGAGGAGAGGCCCCAACGCTTGCAGAAGGCTGACTATGGGATTCGCCAGTGCCAGAGCGAGAACGGCGCTTCAGGGCAGTAAAGTGACCATGCGGATGGGGAGAGTGGGCAGTAGAGGCGCATAGGTGCCATTTTTTTCTAAAAGCCTGTTTGGGGGAGTGACCACTCCCCCTGCGCACTCCCCCTAGCTACGCCACTGCTAACTACCCTTCTCCATTGATAATACTGACCATTTAAACCTACTCTCTGTTTTCTATCCTTTAACCAGTTTTTAATCCGCCATAGAACACTACCTCCTATCCCATGACTCTCCAATTTCCTCTGGAGTCTTTCATGAGGTACTTTGTCAAATGCCTTCTGAAAATCCAGATACACAATTATCAACCGGCTCACCTTTATCCACATGTTTGTTCACCCCTTCAAAGAAATGTAGTAGATTGGTGAGGCAAGATTTCCCTTCACTAAATCCATGTTGACTTTGTCTCAATAATCCATGCTTTTGAATATGCTCTGTAATTTTGTTCTTTATAATAGTCTTTACCATTTTGCCTGGCACCGACGTCAGACTCACCGGTCTATAATTTCCCGGATCTGCTCTGGAACCTTTTTAAAAAATTGACATTACATTGGCCACCCTCCAATCTTCTGGCACCATGCTCGATTTTAAGGATAAATCACATATTACTAACAATAACTCCGCAAGTTCATTTTTCAGTTCTATCAGTACTATGGGATGAATACCATCCGATCCAGGAGATTTGCTACTCTTCAGTTTGTAGAACTGCCCTATTACATCCTCCAGGTTTACAGAGAATTCACTACATTTCTCCAACTTGTCAGCTTCGAATACCATTTCTGGTACTGGTATCCCACCCAAATCTTCCTCGGTGAAGACCGAAGCAAAGAATTCATTTAATCTCTCTGCTATGGCTTTGTCTTCCCTGATTGCCCCTTTTACTCCTCGGTCATCTAGCGGTCCAACCAATTCTTTTGCCGGCTTCCTGCTTTTAATGTACCTAAAAAAAGTTTTACTATATGTTTTTGCCTCCAACACAATCTTTTTTTCGAAGTCCCTCTTAGCCTTCCTTATCAGTGCTTTGCATTTGACTTATGCTGTTTCTTATTATTTTCAGTCAGTTCCTTCTTCCATTTTCTGAAGGATTTTCTTTTAGCTCTAATGGCTTCCTTCACCTCACATTTTAACCACGCCGGCTGTCGTTTGGTCTTCCATCCTCCTTTTTTAATACATGGAATATATTTGGCCTGGGCTTCCAGGATGGTGTTTTTGAACAGTATCCATGCCTGATGTAAATTTTTGACCCTCGCAGCCATTCCTCTAAGTTTTTTTTTTCACCGTTCTTCTCATTTTATCATAATCTCCTTGTTTAAAGTTAAATGCTAACGTATTTATTTATTTTATTTTTATTTATTTGCTACATTTGTATCCCACATTTTCCCACCTAATTGCAGACTCAATGTGGCTTACATAGTACCGTAAAGGCAGTTGCCAAGTCCGGTAGATAACAAATACAAGTTGATATGGTGGTCGGATAAAGGTACATGTGTTTCAGTACAATGGGGATCAAGGAGAGGGAAGGTCGCCGTTGCGGAAACAGGAAATGAGGGCGGGACCGTAGGCAGAGCTGAGAAAGAAGGGAAGGTAGGCTGAAGCGCCGTGCCTGCTTGCCTTTCACTGCTGCCGCCGGACCCCAAGGTAAGAACTTTTAAATTCTGTGCTGCACGCAGGAAGGCGAGGAACAGGCAAAGGACTGGGAGAAGAGGGCAGGCAGCTCAGGTCAGGCTAGCACTCGGAGGAGAGGGAGGAAGGGGGGCCTGGAACTCGGAGGACAGGGAGGGAGGGGGGCCTGGAACTCAGAGGAGAGGGGGGCAATTCTCCCGCAATTCTCTCCTCCCCTCGATTTGTACCTGAACGTTCTCAGGCTGGCTGGCTTCCCTTCCCTCTCACTGTTCCGCCCTCGGACGTCATTACGTTTTGAGGGCGGGGCAATGAGTGGTTATGGATGTTACGAACCCAGGCATCCAGACGTAGAACGTTGGAGGTGCAAATTATTATATAGGATTTTTTTATTTAGTGCAATATATTGTAACTCTCCCATCTTATTTTTTAGGCTCCTGGCATTCGCATATAGACATTTCAAACTATGTTTGTTGTTCCTATTTGCATGATGCTCAGTACTTGACAGTATTAATTTGCAATCTTTTGTCTGTTTTTTATTTTTATTTAAAGACACCTGGAGGCTTATTTTCAAAGCACTTAGCCTCCCAAAGTTCCATAGAAACATATGGAACTTAGCCTCCCAAAGTGCTTTGAAAATATGCCTCTTGATCTACTATGGTCTCTTTTGCAACCTCACTATCAGGATACCCTATCTTCCCTGTTTTGGTGATATCTTTGAAAGATACCTTATCCTGAACCATGCGCTTTTGAGCGACTGTCGGCCTCCCCCCCCCCCCCCCCATTTCTAGTTTAAAAGCTGCTCTATCTCCTTTTTAAATGCCAATGCCAGTAGCCTGGTCCCACCCTGGTTAAGGTGGAGCCCATCCTTTCGGAATAGGCTCCCTCTGCCCCAGAATGTTGCCCAGTTCCTAACAAATCAGTAAGGCCATTCTTTTTCTTAGCACCTCTATGTGTCCAGATGGACTAATAGGCCAGAGATGGTTTCTCTCATTATCCCCCGTTTACTAGGCCGCGTGGCAACGCCGACACAGTCCATTCAAAGTGCATTAGCATACCACCAGCCACTACTGTGGCTTAGTAAACAGGGGGTATGCAGGTAGGTGAGTTGTTCATAGGTACATAAAAGAAAAAGAGGATGTTTTCCTAAAAATTAAAAATCCTGGAGGACATATCTGAAGACATCCAAAAAGAGGACATACGTTAACCCTATGAATGAGCAGCACTCAGCAAGAGCAGGTAGCTGACAGCATATAAGGGCCTTGAAGCAAAATATCAGAAAGGGCCTCCAGAGCAGGGACAGGCATGACTATCACTAGGTCCCCTCCTTCCCTGAGACCCCCTGCACGGCAGAGGAGCTTGGGTGGAATCTACACCACTACCTCTAACCTTTTAGTCTTTCATCCATGCTCAACCCCTGCACCAGCAGCACCCAAGGGTCCAGAAGGATCCCAGAAACTTTAGTGTTATAGAGCAGATTTGTCCTTAAGGGCTGCAAACAGGCCAGATTTTCAGGATATATCCCTATTTGATATGCTTAAGAGGGATCTGCTTGTCCACTACCTTTATTGTATGCACATCTGAGATCTCTCTCATGCTGGTTATCCTGAAAATCTGGACTGTTTGCAGCCCTCCAGGACTGAAGTTCAACAAGTTTCCTATAAAGGGTCAGTATTTTGCAGAAGGCCACCAGAAAAGGAAAGAAAGATAGTGGGCCATTGTTCTGTCCTCCGACAGCCTCACACTAGTTTATAACGTGATCCTAAAATGTGTGTAATGCTTTTACTGTTATTCTCAGTTCTAAGGACTATCATTGCTGCACTTTCTCACTGCAAAGATACATGAGCAATGCACTGTGGATAATGTAGTTCACAGGCAGTGCATCCACACCTGCTTGGCTGTGTAAGAACTGTTACCACTGGTTGTGAGGCTGCCCAGACCTCCTCCCTCTCTCTGCCAAGCTTGGCTCTTTTGTCTTCCTGCTATCATTTCCTGGTCATTCTCAGTATCTCTGTCCTGGGAGGTCAGCCAGGTATGACCTTTCCCCCCAATAAAGAGCCGTCCTCTAGGGCTACCCCTTGCTACCCGATGGCGGGCTCTGTCCCCATTGCTCTCTATCTGCTCCTCCCTGAGCCCGTGTGAAGCCTCAACACCTCTTTGTCCTTTCAGCAATGAGGCATTCCAACACCACCTAGCCAGAGACATGGAGCATGTACCATCGTATTGGGCAGACTAGATGGACTGTGCAGGTCTTTTTCTGCCGTCATCTACTATGTTACTATGCCGATCTGATTGAGAGGGAAGTAGAGGAGGACTGGTGCTAGACCAGAGAGGGACAGAGATTAGACTGAGGGGGGGGGGCAGATGGCTGGACTTTGGGGGAGCAGAGAGGAGGGACGACCAGAGGAGAGTGGAGGGGCAGAAGATGGATCAACAGAAGGAGGGAGGGAGGAAAGGGTCAGGGGTGCAGGAGGAAGGGAAGAGAGAAGCTGAACATGGGGACAGATAGGGACGCAGAAGAGATGGAGGGAACAGGGACAGGGACAAAGAGACAGGGACACAGAGGGGCAAACGCTAGAAAGGACAGATAGGGACACACAGAAAAGATGAATGCTGAACATAGAGAGATAAACGTCAAAAAGGATAATAGACATTAGAGGGAGTTAAGAAAAACTAGAGAAAAGCAGAAGAAAAACAGAAACAGGGAAAAGGAGGTACAATATATAACTTAGATTATGAGCCCATTAGGGACAGTAAAGTACCTGTAATAGAAGTTGCAAACCGCGTGGAGGAGCATTTTCGAAAGGGACATCCAAGTTGCGATTTGGATGTCCTTGCAAAACGGCGAAATCCAGGGGCGGGAAAACCCGTATTTTCAAAACAACATAGACGTCCATCTTTTGTTTTGAAAGTACTGTCAGAGACGTCCAAATCCTTAAATTTGAACGTCCCTAGATTTGGATGTCCCTAGACATGGACATTTCTGACTTTCGGCAATTTTTGAAACCAAAGACGTCCAAATGCAAGCCATTTGGGCGTGGGAGGAGCCAGCATTTGTAGTGCACTGTTCCCCCTGACATGCCAGGACACCAACCAGGCACCCTAGGGGGCACTGCAGTGGACTTCATAAATTGCTCCCAGGAACATAGCTCCCTTACCTTGTGTGCTGAGCCCTCCAAAACCCACTATCCCCAACTGTACACCACTACCATAGCCATTAAGGGTGAAGGGGGTACCTATATATGGGTACAGTGGGTTTGTGATGGGTTTTGGAGAGCTCACTGTTTCCTCCACAAATGTAACCGGTGGGGGGGGGGGGGGGGGGGGTATGGGCCTGGGTCCGCCTGTCTGAAGTGCACTGCAGTACCCACTAAAACTGCTCCAGGGACCTGCATGCGCTGTCATGGACCTGAGTATGACATCAGAGGCTGGCATGACATATTTTTAAAGATGTTTTTTGAGGGTGGGAGGGGGTTAGTGACCACTGGGGGAGTAACAGGAGGTCCTCCCCAATTCTCTCCGGTGGTCATCTGGTCATTTCGGGCACCTTTTTGTGCCTTATTCGTAATAAAAACATGTCCGGGTGAAAACGTCCAAGTGTGCGTCACAGACGTCCTTGTTTTTTTTTTATTATGGGTCAAAGACATCCAAGTGTTAGGCACGCCCAAGTCCCGCCTTCACTATGACTCCAACATGCCCTTTTGAACTTTGGACGTCCTAAATCGGGTTTCGATTATACCGATTTGGACGTCCCTGGGAGGAGGACGTCGCTGGGAGAAGGACATCCATCTTCCGATTTATGTCGAAAGATGGGAGTCCTTCTCTTTCGAAAATGAGCCCAACAGTCACCTCAGGGATCACTTGCAGTATATCAAGTACTGAAAATAAATAAAATAAAAAATAAGAGAAACACCAGGACCAAGGCAATGCTCAGACAACAAACGTAGAAAAAAGTATTTTTTCCTGAATTTATGAGTTATAATATGTCAGTTTTAGGAAATGTGCATCTTCTTCCCTCTATTCAGTCCTAGCCACCCCACTGGGAAAAAGTGTTGGGTCTGCTTGGAAATAGGGATCAAAATATGATCAAATCTGAGGGAATAAGGCCAGATGCACAAAGCTTACTATGCTTGCAATGTTTGCTTTATACCGGTTGGAGACGGTCTAAAGCGAATGTTATGGAGTCGGTCCAGAGAGCGGCTACAAAATTAGTAAGCGGTCTTGAAGGCAAAAATTATGAGGACAGGCTTATGAACCTCAACCTGTATACGCTGGAATAGTGGAGGGAGAGAGGAGACATGATAGAGACGTTTAAATATCTCAAGGGCATTTATGTACAGGAAGAGAGCCTTTTTCAACTGAAGGAGAGCTCTGGAATGAGGGGGCAGTTAAGAGGGAACAGGCTTAGGAGCAGTGGCGTAGCAGGGGGAGCTGCCACCCAGGGCGGGGCGGTTCGCCGTTGCACCCCCCCCCCCCCGGGTGCAGCACGATGACATTCACGATGACATTCCCCCCCCCCCCCCTCCGACCAGCTCCCACACCTTACCTTTAAAAAGAATATCGGAATCCGAGGCGAGGCACAGCGCCTCACTCCTGCCCTGCACGTAAAAGAAATGTGGACCGTCGGGCCTTCCCTCGCTCTATCTGTCCCGCCCTTGCGGAAGTAGGAAGTTGCGTCAGTGGAGGGCAGGACAGATAGAGTGAGGGAAGGCCCGACGGTCCACATTTCTTTTACATGCAGGGCAGGCGCGAGGTGCTGCGCCTTGCCTATGATTCCGATATTCTTTTTAAAGGTAGGGTGCGGGAGCTGGTCGGGGGGGGGGGGTGTCGATGCGCCGAGGGGGGAGAGCTGGCAGGGAGCACACCCCCCCCCTGAGCTGACACCCGGGGCGGACCGCCCCTCCCGACCCCCCCCCTTGCTACGCCACTGCTTAGGAGTAATCTAAGGAAGTACTATTTCACAGAAAGGGTGGTGGAGGCATGGAATGGCCTCCCGGTGGAGGTTGTGCAGTCGAGGACTGTTCCAGAATGTAAAAACGCATGGGATAAGCATGTGGGATCGCTTAGGAAAAGGAAGAGTTAGGGGTTACAGAGGATGGACAGACTGGATAGGTCATATGGTCTTTATTTGCCGTCATGCTCACTGTAATACATTTGCATTGGATTATCATTAGAGGCTGTGGCAAATGGTTAAAGCCATGCAGAACCCTTTTGTGTATTTGTTTCTATGTTATTTAGTGTCTAATACACAAAAGGGTTCTGCATGGCTTTAACCATTTGCCACAGCCTCTAATGATAATCCAGTGCAAATGTATTACAGTGAGCTGTTCCATGCAATGCACAGAAAGGAACACCCAACTAAGAAGCAAAAATTTCTGGCATGTCTAAAGCTGTTATTGTGTGAGGGCAACTTCTGGGAGGAGCACTCTGGTGCAATTTTCAATAGTAAAACTTGACCGAGAGCCGAGAACAACTTAGAGGGGTGGAGAAACAAACCAGTTAACTGAGGAAAGCCCCTATGATGTCAATTTCTATTGTTTGCTTAGTGCAAAGTTTGGACTCATAAAACAAATCTCCCTATTTTACCATATTGGCTATTTTTTTCTTCCATTTGCATGTTTCCTTTCCGGACTACTTTACCAGCTGCCATGGTTAAAAAGTGAGGTGAAAGAGGCTATTATAAATACATAAGTATTGCTATACTGGGACAGACCAAAGGACCATCAAGCCCAACAGTTTCCAACAGTGGCCAATCCAGGTTACAAGTACCTGGCAAGATCCCAAAATATTTTATGCTGCTTATTCTATAAGTTTCCCTGAGCCCATTTTAATAATGGCTTATGGACTTTTTTTTAGGAAGCTACCCAAACCTTTTTTAAACCCTGCTAACTAATTGCTTTTACAACATTCTGTAGCAAAGAATTCCAGAGTTTAAGAAATATTTTCTCTGATTCATTTTAAATTTACTACTTTGTAGCTTCATTGCATGCCCCCTAGTCCTAGTATTATTAGAAAGAGTAAACAAGCAATTCGCGTTTACCTGTTCCACTACACTCATTATTTTATAGACCTCTATCATATCTCCCTTCAGCCATCTTTTCTCTAAGAGCAAGATCATCTTCAAAGAGAATTTGAAAAGGTGCTAGCCCTGGAGGCCAAAACACATATACTAAAACCTTTTTCAGGTACATTAGAAGCCAGATGTTTGTGAAGGAGTTGGTTAGACCATTAGCTCATCAAGGAATGAAAGGGGCACTCATACAAACATAAAAACATTGAAAAATGAAGGCAGATAAAGACCATATGGCCTATCAAGTCTGCCATCTATACCATCTACTATCCCTTCGAGATCTTATGAACACTTGTCCCAGACTTTCTTGAATTCAAATACAGTTTTCGTCTCCATTACCTCTACTGGGAGACTGTTCCATGTATTCACCATCCTTTCTATTAAGCCATTCCTTAAGTTACTCCTGAGTCTATCCCCTTTCACCTTCATCCTATGCCCCTTCAATCCAGAGCTTCATGTCAATTATCACAGAGGTATTTAAATATGATTGTTGTGCTCAGTTGGTCCATCTTTTAGGACCATTTTCAGAAAAGGAAAAATCCAAGGGAAAAACACACAAAAAAACAAGTCATTGGGATATATGGGGGAGCCAGCATTCTTAGCAGACTGACCACACAGACACCTCAGCAAAGCACTGAGGCATCATAGAAGGCACTGTAGTGGACTTCACATAAAAGGTCCCAGGTACACATCTCATCCTTACCCCCTTATATTGTATGGTGAGCCCTTCAAAACCCACCAAAACCTACTGGAGTGGAGGAGTGGCCTAGTGGTTAGAGCACTGGTCTTGCAATCCAGAGGTGGCTGGTTCAAATCCCACGGCTGCTCCTTGTGATCTTGGGCAAGTCACTTAACCCTCCATTGCCTCAGGTACAGACTTAGATTGTGAGCCCTCCTTGGACAGAGAAATATCCGGTGTACCTGAATGTGATTCACCTTGAGCTACTACTGAAAAAAGGTGTGAGCAAAATCTAAATAAATAAATAATAAAACTGCACACCACTACAACAGTGCTTATGGCTGCAGGTGTCACCTATATGTGGGTACAGTAGGTTTTGGGGAGGCTGACACTTTCCACCACAAGTGTAATAGTTTAGAGTGGATTATGGGCCTGGCATAGGCGCCCGGTATAAGAGGCTTGGGGAGCCCCAACCATGATGACTTCTACCTTCCTCCCATTGCTAACTCTGACTGCCACTGCTGCCGGATTAGAAGTATGACGTCGACGAGTAATAGTAAAAGAGAGCCGCGGGGTCACACTCGCATCCTGTATTCACGCATCCGCTGACTTTGTCAGCCTCTCCGTATTCCGAACGTCATTTCCTCTCCCGGGAGAGCAGCAGAGTCAGAAGACGCACCTATGCAGAATGCCTGCAGCAGCCACTTAAGTTCCGGTAGAGTGAAGGGGAAGAGGAAATAAAAGCAGAGAGAGAGAGACAGGGGAGAGACTCAAATAGTTTTGTTTCCTTGTCAATTCCTATCTGTAACGAGTAACGATCACTGACTGTGATTATGGCATTGATAAATGTGATTCGCTATATTGTATAAATGCTACAACTAAGAATGACATAGCCAGCATAATAAAAAAAATCTTTAAAAAAACTTACTTGGATTCTTGAACTATCAAATGTTTTCAGAAGCAAAATCTGATTCGATGTTGAAGCTCTCCATAAATCATGACTTATGAAATGATTGGGAAGCATCGGTGTAGTTTGCCTGCTTGGTGTGTGGAAGGGGGAGAGGGGGCAAAGGGTAAGAAAGCCTATTTTGTGATGGCATTCCTTTCCTTTATTTTGTTTATTTTATGTGTTGTAAGCCGCTTTGATCCTCTTGCTGGAAATCACGGTATATCAAAAGTTGTAATAAACATAAACATATTGGCGGTGGGACAGGGGAACCATTTCATCATTAATACTCGCCACACCTGTGCACTCCAAACTACACCTGTGTAAACAAAACCACTAGGGCTGTACATTGCTGATGGCTGAAATTCATGGTGGAAATCAGTATCTCGGAATTAATTGTGACGTGGAATTTATGCCAGCTTGGATAAAACAAATTGTGACATAACGCCCACACCCACAGCCTTTTAAATCACACGTGAGCAGGTTGAGCAACAGGCTGCTGACCTAACTCAGCAAGCCTGCCGAGTTTGCTGTCATCTTGGAATAAACAAGCTACTGAACATTTTTGCAACCATCTAGATTTTCTGCTAGCGAAAATGATTTTAAAATACTCGGCTAAGAGGAAGCCCTAAGAGATCTATCATGTGCATTTTGCTTGTTAGGAAGGAATTCTCTTCAGAAATGCTTCCATATATACAGCCTGTTCCTGGCCTTCCCCCATTATTATAGGCAACTTATGTTTAGGTAATTTTAGAACTGGCCTCGGATGCTTAAAATAGAAAAAAAAAACATCAAATAAATAGAGCACTAACATAAGAAATCCAGACGTACAAATGCAATGGTTGAACAAATTGCTGTAAATATGACTGTTTTACATTTTTATTTACATGTGTATTTAAAAGAAAATGTTTTCTGGCAGGATTTTATTGTTCCACAATTTAGGAATCAGTTAAAAAGATTCAAACAAGAAGAAAAGGCTTTCTGGAAATCTGATGAGGTGAATTTCCATTCTCTGCTCCCAGTACTTCACAAACGAGTTTTAATGAATCACGCTGCATGTGAAAGGGTTCATCTACAAGTTTTACTGTGTAGAAAATAAATTAATCTTTGTTCATTGGTAGCTTTTGAAATATTATAGTAACAAATTTTCAGCTACTGGCACTATACAATGTTTTGATGTATGGCTTTAAGTATTAAATTTAAATGTTTATATATGCAAAGTGAGCAAGCGTCTTTAACAGTTGCGCCTTGCAAGACACAACAAGAACCTGTTACAAAACAAATTACCTTTTGTATAAGTTTATAGAGTTTTAGATAAACAAGTTCTCCTCTTATGTCATTTAGAATTATAATGAGTAGCAAGAGTGCAGTATTACTAATCAATGCCTACAATACACTACATTTTCTTCATTTTATCTAAAATATCATCCAATCCACGCTGTACACTATTGTAATAGCCTAGAGTAGTGGATGTAAAAAAAAAAAAAAAGTTGCGATTGTGGTTAGTATATGCTTTGAACAACCACTTTATTCTTTGACATATGATACATATCTAATATCTAAATTTAATAAAAGGTATTAATTGTAACTATTTTATTTTTACTTATTTTTTTTCTGTGTTGTCAGACAATTATGGATGTAAGCTCCACCCCTGGCCCCACCCCTAATCCCACCCCCTTTAGCCTCCCCAAACAGTTGGGCCACCGACCGCCTATGGGGTCTGGGTTACCTTCTCTACAGTGCACTGCATCGACCGCTAGCCTATTGCAGGAACCTGGCCATAACATCTGAAGCTGTTATAGAGGCTGGTATGTACTGTTGCATTTACATCTTTGCGGGGAGGGAGGGGGTCAGTGCACTGAAGGAGTAAAGGGGTGTCATTCCTTTATTCCTGCAGTGGGCATCTGGTCATCTAGGGCACTTTTTTGTGGACATTTTGTTTTGTTCCATTATGGCAGAAAAACATTCAAGTGTTAGGAACGCCAAGATTCTGTCCTTAACATACCTCTGATGCGCTCCCTTGTGATCTGAACAGACTTCATTGAAAAACATCTAAAAATTGGTTTCAAAAATACAGTTTGGACGTTTTTTTGTGAGAAAAACATCCAAATGCAGATTTATGCAACATTTTTAGGACGTTTTTCTCTTTTGAAAATGAGCCCCAATGCCAGTTTAGTGGTAAGACGCTAGCCGTGGATATTCAGCAGAGATAACCGGTTATCTCCTACTGAACACTTGCGGTTAGCTGCAAAAATGCTATTTAACCGGGCAGCGACCATTTCTGACCAGTTAAATAACACTGCATATCGGAGGGATTCTTCCTTCAGTATTTTGGATAATGTAATCTTCCCTGTAAGCAGAAGAAAAATGATTTCAGTGTTCCTGAAGGAATAGGGTGGGTCAACAAAGGTAACATTTTCTTCATTTTGTTATTTGTGTTATTCTTTTCCTTTTCCTTCTGTTTTCTTTATTTTCTGCTAATGTCCCAGAGTCCATCTTGCCTTGAATCTGTTACAGATGAATCATTGCCAAGTTAGAGCAATTGGAAAAGCAAATGCTGGGATGCGAAGAGTGGATGCGGCACAAACACGTGTCATCTAAGCAGAGGAGGAATTTGAAATATTGTTGGGTCTAAGCTACTTCAAGGGATAAGGTGGGGAAAGGGGAGCTGATAGGGTCTGGCTCCAGCTGGTACTGGACATGTGCAAAATGTCATCACCAGCTGCCACAGAGCTCATCACTATCGGGCAGGAATGGTCTGTTGGCTTCCATCACTAACTCAAATAGCAGATGTAACATTTTGTCATAATCATTTGTTTGCTTCCTTATTTCCATGTGTCATATTTTAAAAATTTTGGATCTGTGATACTGCTTTCGGCTTTCAGCCCTGTTCACCTGTAAGCACTTTTTAGATGTGTGGGGTCAGTGTCTCCAAATGAAATAACTTTACACCAGTGGCGTACCTAGGTTGCCCCCCTCCCCCTGGTGCATGACCCCTCTCTCAGCGCATCACCCACCTCTCCCTCCTCTGAAGTGCATCATCCTCACCAACTGGGGGTGCATGGAGAAGTCGCACAGCTGTTGGCTCTGACGGTCCCCTGCCCCGGAACAGGAAGTAATGTCATAGGGGGCAGGGAACCAGCGGAGCTGACAGCCGCACAACTGCTCCTTTCACTTCCTTGCTGCGTGCGCCCAGCACATGCCGAATCCTATGGTAGAAAATAATTTTCTATTTTCTAACATGGAGGGAGTTCCCGGCGGTAATCAGCAGTTGGCGAACTCTGCATGGTTACCAGGTGGGCAGCGTGTGAGCTTTTACAGCTAAGTCAGTGGGTGGCGGTAAGGGCTCAGGCCATAAATAGTCACACACTAGCTTTAATTTCAGCACAGGCCCATTTCCCGGCCTTTTCCCCAGCCACGGTAAAAAATGGCCCAGCATGCACCCAAAATACTTACCCACACTACCGAAGGCCACTTTTTAATGTGGCTTAGTAAAAGGACCCCTCAGGAACTTATCTTTCTTCACATGATACAGAACAGTCTCTCGGTTGAGACGCTTCCATTAGTAATGCCATTCTTGTGCTTTTCTCTTACCACAATATCTGGTTTTCTTGTACCAAACTTTTTATTGTGGGATTGGGAATGTGCCAAGTGATCACAACTTCTTGCTTCTCCACAATTCTGTCAAGCTCATCATTCTTATTTTTCTTTGGTATAATGCTGTTCTTGTATTTATATACCACCGGATATTTAAAACCATTTAACCAGCTTTCCAGCGGGAGATCGCTGGTTATCTCCTGCTGAATATTGCCAGCTAGCGCTAACCAATTATATCGCGTGATCTAACCACCTATCCGTTAATATTCAGTGCACTACCAGGTAAGTTTGACAGCCAAAGTAGGCCGCCAAAATAACAGGTATATCTTTGGCCGGTTTAAACTTATCCAGCCAGTGCTGAATATCGGCTTGGCTGGTTATGTTTAAACCAGCCAAAAATAAACCGGGGTCACCGGGCACTGAATGCCTTGTAGCGCTATAGAAATGTTAAATAGTAGTAGTAATTTCATGTCATATTGTAGGAATATGTGAAAGACAAGTGCTGCATGCATTAACTGTCAACAATTCTATGAGCTATGATGTCATTGGATATAGTGTAATGTCTTGTGGGTGTGTCCGAGTCACTCTAGTTGCTCTGAGACAGTGTTGCCAGGTGGGTAGTTTTCCGCGACCCGCGGCGGGAAATTTTTGCCCGCGGCGGGTTGCGGTTTTTTGGGCTGGTTTTTGGGCTTCAGGGCGGTTTTTTGTGCGGCTTTTTTGGCCGCGGGGGGCGGGGTTAGTGACGTTTCTGGGCGGGGTTAGTGACGTGGGAGGCGGGGCCGATGACGTGGGAGGCGGGGCCGATGACGGGGAGGCGGGGCCGATGACGGGGAGGCGGGGCCGGTGACGGGGGAGGCGGGGCCGTTGACGGCGGGGGCGGGGTTGATGACGGCGGGGGCGGGGGTGATGACGCGGGGGTGGGGGTGTCAGGGGCGGGGTTTGAGTTTGGGCGGGTTTTGGGCGGTTTTTGTGCTGGATTGGGTGGGAAAAAAATTTTCCACCTGGCAAGCAACACTGCTCTGAGAGTGAGTCAGTCTGTGTCAGCATAAGATGGTGTTAGCAATCTCTCTTCAAGCTGTATGATAACCAACTGACAGAATTTTTGTATTCAGTAGTTTTACCATGTCTACTGCAAGTATGATGTAAATAGTTATCTGAAGAAACTGTAAGTAAACATCATTTTGTTTGGAAGTTAAAGAAGAGAGAGTAATTGAATCTTTTATTCAAGAGTCTGTGTGAAAGAGAGAGAGAGAGAGAACAAAAAAATGGGAGTTAACACTTCTAAAGCTCTGCTGCGTAAGGGCTAAATCTGCTGAAGTAAAAGTCTATTTTTTCATTTCTCCCCATCATATTGGGTTATGGGCCCAGACCACTAAAATAAAAAAAAAAAAAGAAAACATTAAGAAATTTTTTTTTATCTCTCCACACAAAAGACAAGATGGCAGCTGCACCATTACTATGTTCTCTCAAAGTGCCCCAACTGAATGAATATAACTATATTCAGTGGGAGATGAGATTTAAATGTATTATTGAAGCAAAGAAGCTAAATATATGTTTGGATCAAGTAAGAAAAGCTGACAATTTTGAAGAATGGAATACTGCAGACTGTTATGTCAGAAGTATGCTATATGAAGCTCTGACAGAGAAACAGGCAATATTGATTGATGGAACAGACACCTCAAAAGAAATATTGCAAAAATTGAAAACCATGTATGGTACTTCATATACAAAACAACAGCCTATATGGTTATCAGAAATAATTCAATTGAAGTTGAATGAGAAGAAAAAATGTAATGATCATATAACACATTTAATGTCATTATTTAAGAAGCTAGAATTATCGGGTATACCTATCTGCGATGCTTTAAAGAGAGCTTTTATGTTTACATCTCTGTCTAAAAGTTTTGAAGTGTTCAGGACAGTGAATGAAGCAATTGAAGGACAATCTTTTGAACAGGCTGTCTCTAAGCTTAGACAAGAATGTATTATAACAGAGGAGATCTGTTCACCAAGAGAGATTAACCAGAATGAAACATTTTTCTCAGCAATGCATAGTAGGAGGCGGAGCTATAATGAAAAAAGCCTGCCCAGAAACAAGCTGATTTGCTATTCATGTGGTAAAGAGGGACGTGAATCAAAATACTGTAACAAGAAAAACCACACCCCTTCTAGCTCATTTAAGCCAATGGAGAATAAGCATGGTCAAAGAAAAAATTATGACCATGACAACAGTAAGAATAAGAGCTGTATAATGACAGAAAAATCTTTTAATATAATGAAGAACACTTCAGATAAAAATAGTTGGATATTAGATTCTGGCAGCACAAAACATATAACCAATAATAAAGAATTTTTCACAGATATGAGACCAGAAGATGGTAGTCTTCACACAGCAAATGCTGGCTCAACAATGATCAAAGGAAAAGGAAATGGACATTTAAAATGCATAGTATCAGATGGAGTCAAAAAAACTCTTGTAAAAATGTCTTATATGTTCCACGAGCAGTTTGTAATATGCTCAGTGTATCAGCATTAGACAAGAAAGGTTTTTCAATTCATTTTGAAAATAGTAAATGTACAATTTCTGATGGTAATGAAATTTATGCTGAAGGTTATATGAATAACAATGTCTATAAGTTAAACATTACAGGTGAATCATCACATCTTATAAAAACAAAGAAGAATACAGAATGTAATCTTGAGACCTGGCATCGTCGAATGGGACACAGAGATCCAAAGGTGATCTTGGAGCTGCAAAGTAAGCAACTTTCAACAGGCATAAAAATAAGTGCCAGTAATGGTAAGATGGAAAAATGCATAGATTGTATTACTCAAAAGGGGGTAAGACCCTCATTTCCATCATATAAAGGAAAAAGAAGTAGTAAAATACTGGACTTGATACATAGTGACTTATGTGGACCATTTAATATTCCATCACTAGGGAATAACAAATATGCATTAATATTTGTGGATGATTTCTCTAGATACTGTATGGCCTATCTATTAAAAGAAAAGAATCAAGTTGCTGATATGTTAAAGAAGTTTGTAGCCTTGGTAAGCAATAAATTTGATAAAAAACCAAAGATTCTACAGACTGACAACGGTGGTGAGTTTACTTCACATACCATACAAACATTTCTAGAACAAGAAGGTTATTCAGCACATAAAGACAGTTGCATATACACCAGAACAAAATTCTGTAGCTGAAAGAAAGTTCAGATCGCTTGTAGAAATGACAAGATGTATGCTATCTGATAGTAATCTTCCAAAGAGATTATGGGGAGAAGCAATTCTCACAGCAGTATACCTACAGAACAGACTACCTACAAAAGGGACTGATCGCACCCCACATGAAATGTGGCATAGTAAAAAGCCAAATCTGTCACATATAAGAATATTTGGAAGTACAGCATATGCTCATGTGCCGAAACAGAAGAGACATAAGCTGGATTCCACAACAGAAAAAGGAATTCTAGTGGGCTATGATTCAGGTCACAAAGGTTATAGAATTCTAAATCTAAACACTGGATTTGTTGGTGTAAAACACATCACATATTTTGATGAAAATAAAAAAATTGATAAAGACTGGAAAATTCCAAATGAACCTTATCATCCAGAATATGAAAAGAAACCAATAATCAATATCCCGGTGATTATAAACACTAACACACCAGAATTGTCTGATAATAATTTTTCTGATTCTAATGAGGAACAGGAAAATGAAATAGATATAGAAAGTGTTTATACTGAAGACAGTACCACTGATGAAGGGGAAATGATTGGAGATAGAATCTCGATCTCAGATGACACGGAGAGGTCAGACCAACAAAATGTCAGACGCTAATCCAGAGAAAATCGAGGTAATCCACCCCAAAGACTATCTTATTTAACAACTTCTGATGATGCACAAGAACCTTTAACTTGGGATGAAATTGATCAAATGTCTGAAAAAGAAGCAGAAAAATGGAAAAAAGCTGCACAAGATGAAATCGACGCGTTGCATAAAAACAAAACATGGAACTTAACTGAATTACCCCATGGCAAAAAGGCCATAGGATGCAAGTGGGTATTTAAGTTGAAAAGAAATGCACAAGGACAAGTAGAAAGATATAAAGCCTGACTGGTAGCAAAAGGTTATCTTCAAAAATATGGTGAAGATTATGATGAAGTATTTGCACCAGTAGTGAAACACACAACAATCAGAACTCTCCTAAGCATAGCTGCATCAAAGAAAATGCAAGTGAAACACATAGATGTTAAAACAGCATTTCTTCATGGAGATATATCTGAAGACTTGTATATGAAACAACCAGAAGGTTTCATAGATACAAATAACAATCATTTAGTGTGTAAACTGAACAAAGGTTTATATGGTTTAAAGCAAAGTGCAAAATGCTGGAATGAGAAAATGCATGAAATGTTAACTGATTTAGATTTTAAGCAAGGAGAAGCAGATAAATGCTTGTATACTAGACAAAAGGAAGGTCATTGTGTGTACATTTTAGCATTTGTAGATGATTTGCTTATAGCAAGTGAAAGTGAAAAAGAGTATAAAGACATTGTAAAGTGTTTAAATCAGAATGTTGAAATAACTGAACTTGGAAATGTGTCATACTATTTAGGTATGAATATTGAAAAACAGAAAGATGGGTCTTATTTAATAAGTCAGAAACAAAAGATTAATGATCTTATTGAAAGTATGGGTATGCAGGAAGCACACTCAGTAGGTTCACCTATGACCATAGATTTTCAGAGGGATGAAACTGAAAGGGAACCATTACCAGATAATATTCTATACAGATCTGCAATAGGAAAACATTTGTATCTAACTACCACTTACAGAGTTGATATAGCGAATGCTGTAGGAATTTTAAGTAGAAGAGTGAACAAGCCTACTAAGACTGACTGGACTGCTGTAAAAAGAGTGGTAAGATATTTGAAAGGTACAATTGACTGTAAATTGGTGATTCCGGAAAATAGTAATCAGAAATTGATTTGTTACTGTGATTCTGATTGGGCTGGAGATCATTCAGATTACAAATCCACAAGTGGGTATGTGTTTATGTATGGAAAAACATCTATTTCATGGGCAAGTCATAAACAAACTATTGTAAGTTTATCATCCACAGAAGCAGAATATGTTGCTGTGTCTGAAGCATGTCGTGAACTAATGTGGATAGAAAAACTATGTACAGATTTTGGTATAGAACAACAGAGACCGATACAGATTTTTGAAGACAATCAAAGCTGTATAAGGTTGTCAATAAATGACAGGGTACAGTCTAGAACAAAACATATTGCAACAAAATTCCATAATGTCAGAGAATTGTCCAGGCAAGGAGTAATAAGTTTGCAATATAAACAAACTGGCCAAATGATTGCTGATATCTTAACGAAACCGCTAGCTGTAAGAATTTTTGAAAATCTACGAGAAAAGCTAGGACTGTATGTATATAACTAAATATATAAGAATTGAATTGTTGGACAATAATGCATGTGAAGGGGTATGTAGGAATATGTGAAAGACACGTGCTGCATGCATTAACTGTCAACAATTCTATGAGCTATGATGTCATTGGATATAGTGTAATGTCTTGTGGGTGTGTCTGAGTCACTCTAGTTGCTCTGAGAGTGAGTCAGTCTGTGTCAGCATAAGATGGTATTAGCAATCTCTCTTCAAGCTGTATGATAACCAACTGACAGAATTTTTGTATTCAGTAGTTTTACCATGTCTACTGCAAGTATGATGTAAATAGTTATCTGAAGAAACTGTAAGTAAACATCATTTTGTTTGGAAGTTAAAGAAGAGAGAGTAATTGAATCTTTTATTCAAGAGTCTGTGTGAAAGAGAGAGAGAGAGAGAGAACAAAAAAATGGGAGTTAACACTTCTAAAGCTCTGCTGCATATGGGCTAAATCTGCTGAAGTAAAAGTCTATTTTTTCATTTATCCCCATCACATATAACTTCCAGGGCTCTTCTGAGTCACTTACAGATAGTGTTGCTATGGAAACAGTGTTGCCAGGTGGAAAATTTTTTTCCCACCCAATCCAGCGTAAAAACAGCCCAAAACCCGCCCAAACTCAAACCCCGCCCCTGACACCCCCACCCCCGCCGTCATCGGCCCCGCCCAAAACGTCACTAACCCCGCCCAAAACGTCACTAACCCCGCCCCCCGCGGCCGAAAAAACCGCCCGAAAAACCGCGGAAAAGAAAAAAAAGAAGCCCAAAAAACCGCGACCCACCGCAGGCAAAAATGTCCCGCGGCGGGTCGCGGAAAACCGCCCAATTGGGCGGGAAAACCGCCCACCTGGCAACACTGTATGGAAACCCTGGCTTGGCTGCACCACCTGCCAACATTAACCAATCAGATATTTTCCTCCTGTTTCTCATGGGACCCTGCCTAAACCTTCCAAACTCCATTTTGGTTTTAAAAACTTCCCACAAGAAATAATGAGAAAATGACATTTTTACAAAACTTCTAGTTAAATCAAACAAGTTCAAATGTATTGTGCCACCCAAGCACATCTTTACTCACCGACCTATGCTTTTAGTTTTTATAAGGACCCTTTATTTAAGGCCGTCTTCCAAAGTTTCTTAATAAAATAAATTCTACTGAAACCACTCAAGAAAATTAACAATAATTCCCCTACATATCCTCCATTGAGGATTTTCCAAAAAGACCCATCCTAGACCCTAAAATCACCCCAAACTCCAGATGTGTTTTTTCTCTGTCAAAAAGTTGGCAACCCTAAGAGAACATTATTTGCTTGTGTCACACCTCTCATTATTCTAATCAGCTGAGTGAGTCAATCAGCAACATGAGTCCGGGAAAGAGAGGGAAAGGAGAGAGTGTAGGAAGCAATGAGCGGAGACAGTAAGTGAGAGTGTTTGTGTGTGGAGGGGACAGTGAGAGGAGAAAGCAAGAGACTGTGTATATGAGAGCAGTGGCGTACCAAGGGCAAGGTGGTGGGAGCAGTCCGCCCCGGGTGCACGCTGCAACGGGGTGCAGGGACTAGCCACATGGCTGTTGGCTCCACCAGTTCCCTGCTCCCTCTGACATTACTTCCTGGTCTAGGGCAGGGAACTGGCAGAGCCAACAGCTGCTCCCTGCACCCCCAGGAGGTGATGTGCCAGGGGGGTGGAGACCAGACCTGCCAAGTCTCCTGCATTCAGCGGGAGACTCCCACTTTGGCAGGTCATCTCCCGCACTCCCACCAAAGCAGGAAAGTCTCCTGCTGAGACAGCATGGCGGTAGCTCCCTCTTCCACCTGGTATTCATTTCCTGGCCACTGCTGCTTCTCCTGTTGAGCAGCAGCACCATGACCAAAAAATTTAAAAAAGCAAGCGCAGCCCCTGAAGCAGGAAGTTGAGATCGATTCCTGCTACACTCCTCTGGGGACGGAGAGAGGAGCAGCTGCAGAGCCGACAGCCAATGCCTGAAGGCTGCTGCGGTGCCACGCTTGCTTTTTAAATTTTTTTTGTTAGCTCTTTTTTTTTTTGCGGCTGCTGCTGCTCAACAAGAGAAGAAGCAGTGGCCAGGAAACGAATATTGGGTGGAAGGGGGAGCGGGAGGCAGGAGGTAAAATAGAGAGAGTGGGAAGATGGGAAGAGAAGGAGGGGAGATGGACAAGGGCTGGAGAAAGAGAGAAGCTGCTGGAGAAAAGGATGAGAAAGGGAGGGATCCTGGCTGAGAGCAGAAAGAAGGAAGACACTGGAAGGAAGGGTAGGGAGAGAAACAGAAGAGACATTGAAGGATAGGGAGAAAGAGGGGGGATGGATGGAAGGATGGGGAGAGAAAGACGCTGGATGAAAGGATAGGAAGAGAAAGAGGGGAGATGCAGAGAGAAAGGGGAGAGACTGGAAGGATGTGGAGAGAGAGGGGACACTGAACAGAAAAGGGTAGAGAGATAGAGAGACACTAGATGGAAGGATCAGGAGAGGGTAGATGGGTAGAAGGATGGGGAGAGAAAGAGAGAAGACACTGGATGTAAGGGTAGGGAGAAAGAGGAGACGCTGGATAGAAGGATGCAGAAAGAAAAGGGGGGCACTGGAAGGATGGGGAGAGAAAGAGGGGAGCTGCTGGATGGAAAAGAGAAGAGGACAGAGTAGTGAAAGACTGGAGAAGAACAGGAAAGGGCATGGGGAAAAGATGAAAAGCCATAGGTAGATGAAGTAAAAAGAAGGAAATTAAAGAATGGATAGTAAGAATGAATTAAATCTGGACAGGAAGAGAGGCAGAAAAATATTGACGAAACAAAGAAAAGGAGAGAAAAAATGACAAATGGACAGGAAACCCTGGCAAAAGAGTTAAGAGAAGACGAAGGAAAGCAGAATCAAGAGACTGGGAGCAACACAATTAGAAAATGTAAATGGCCAGACAACAGAGGTAAAGAAAATAATTTTAATTTTAACTTAGGATAAAGTAATGTGGTAGCTGTGTTAATAAAGTTCAGTAAATGCAAATAAAACACAAAATAGAAAATAAGGTGATACCTTCACTGATTTTAAAACATTTTTGATTAGCTTTCAAAGACCAACACTTCCTTCCTCAGGTCAGGAGAGGATACCATAACAGCATTATACTGACCTGAGGAAGGAGGTTTTGACCTCTGAAAGCTAATTAAAAAGGGTGTTAGGCTATTAAATAAAATATATTCTGAAATGGCGGTGGGTTTGAGGTGTTACAGGGGGCAGGGCCACGTAGAGCGGGTGGAGCCAAGGCAAAGTAGGGCGGAGCTGGAGGCGTGTACTAAAATCTCCATCTCAAAAATTGGGACCCCTTGGCAGCTCTGGGAGCCACCTGGAGGTGATGTGCTGGGGGGAGGGTGATGCGTCGAAGGGGTGATGCACCAGGGAGGTGCACAGTGGTGATCTGCCCCAGGTGGCTACC
This sequence comes from Microcaecilia unicolor, assembly GCF_901765095.1. Taxonomy (NCBI): domain Eukaryota; kingdom Metazoa; phylum Chordata; class Amphibia; order Gymnophiona; family Siphonopidae; genus Microcaecilia; species Microcaecilia unicolor. The sequence continues at coordinate 192,648,815 of NC_044036.1, forward strand.
GACCTAAGAACACCACTGTATGAGAGTGAAAGCAGAGATCATTCTGGATAAATAGTTGAATGTAAGTATTTAAATTAAGAGTGGGAGGAGCAAGAAGGGACAGTTAGGTTGGGAATAGAGGAGCAAAGAAGGGGAGGGAGTGAAAGGCAACATGAGAGCAAGAGCAAGAGTTTGGTGAGAGAAGAGTGAGAGTGAAGAGCAGAGCATTTGATGGAGGGGAAGTAAGAGTAGAAGTGAGATGGATAAGCAGAAGGAGGGAGCAGAGTGGGGCGTGAGGGGAGAGCGCAAGCTTTGTGGGAGAGAAGGGAGAGGAAGAGGGGCAGGGGAAAGGGGATAACAAGTGAGAGAGATGGTTGAATAAGGGAGGATAAGAACAAAGGGAGGGAAGGGTGACAATGAGGACAGAAGGACAGGTGGAGAAGAAGAAGATGAAGACCAGGGATGGCAGGATATGGAGAAGGGAAAGATCCTGAAATAGGGGAGCGGAGAGATAGAAATCAAAGTGATAATATAGGGGAAATGGTATGCTCATGCACCATGTGATTATATTATAACCACATTGCATGTAAAGCAAACTGAAATTTAAAAAAAGCAGAGTGTTTGGGGGGGGGAGGAGAGAGCTGTAATTCTGAATATCCCCCCACCCCCCCCCCCCCCCCCCCACCCCCCCCCCCCCCCCCCCCCCCCCCCCCCCCCCCCCCCCCCCCCCCCCCCCCCCCCCCCCCCCCCACACACACACACAATATCAAATTGGTCCTCCACCTCTCATACTGTTCTTCTGGTTTTCCTGATTGTAATTTTCTCTTTCCTCTTTTTTACACACTTGTAGTATACATTAGCACAGGGCTTTGGCTGACCAACAAAGACAGAGAAACTAATCAGAGAGCAGCAGAGCCAAAGAGCGAGGAGGGTTTGCCAAGCTGGGGCCTTCAGCTCCTGGCACCAGCACTTAGCGAGGACGTCTCCTCCCTGTTAATGAACAAACCATAGACAGTGCAGAGAAGAGATGCACCACAGGCAGGACCATCTGGAAACTGCTGGAACGGGCTCTATCCAAGGGAAATGACATCTGCAGCCAGAAGGAGCACAGGGCGTTCCTTCAACTGGCTGCCGTCTCTCCCTAAAATAAACATTTTTCTTTCTTTCATTCCTTCTCTGTTTTTCTCCTTCACATATCTTCCTCACTTTTCTTTCCCTTTCTCAGTTTTGTTCCAAATCTTCTTCTCTTTAAATATTTCTATTTTTCTCCTCATTGCATTTTTTCTTTTCTGAATATTTTCCTCCTTCCAACTCCCTTTTTTCTGCCTCTCTCCTCATTCCAATTCTTCCTCTCTTTCTTCTCTTTTCCCGCTCTTTCTGCCCTTATTTATTTATTAGGGTTTATTTACCGCCTTTTTGAAGGAATTCACTCAAAGCGGCGTACAGTAAGAATAAATCAAACACTTTAGGGGTTATTCTCGTCCGTGCAGCCGTACACACGCATACATGCCATTGGTCTAAGCATGTATGTGAATGAGGAGGGCATGGGTAGTTCACAGAGTCTTCATACAGCAGCAATACTCATTCCACGCTCATGAAAAGTTATCCGGACAACTCAAGGACAGCAAAAAGGCTGGATAACGCTGTGGGTAACTGTTTTATCCAGGTATTCAGTGCCAGATACTGATTCAGAATAGTCAGAAAGTTATTAAGGGGCCCTTTTACTAAAGAGTTGCACAAGCCAATCTGGATGTACCGCAGAAGCCCAGCTGTAGTTTCCACCCCCAGCACGCGCCAATTCCAGCTCTACAAAATGCTTACAATTTTTGTAATGCCAGTGCTTCCCGTTACCGCCAAGTTAGCGTGGGAGCCCTTTCCGCCCCCTCAATAGGTGATGATAAGTGCTTCTCCCTGAAATGGCCACATGGCAAGTGCTTCACTTACTGCACAGCTATTTCTTTTGCCGAAAAAAAGACATCCTTTTACCCTCCGAGGTAAAAAGGGGCCTCAGCGTGCATCAAAAACACACGGTGATGCTAGCACATGCCCCCTTTTGCCGCAGCTTGATAAAAGGACCCCTAACTACAGTGGCCGGTGTTTGAAATAAAAAAAACACCAGCCACAGCGGCTCAATCAACAGGTCAAAAGGTACATGAACGGGGGCGTGTCCAAGATGGCGACTCACACTCGAGGCTGAACGCTCTGGTGCTGCTGGATGTTGTTATCTTTCCTTGAAAATACAAATCGGAAAAAAATCTAATGCCTCACACTAAGAGAAAAGGCGTGGTGAGGAATACGCCGTCGGTGCTCCTCACCTCTACGCCTCTCCAGACAACGCTGGATCGTTTTGTTTCGAGTTGCCCTAGAGGAACCGGCGTGGTGCAAGCCGCTGTGAATGATGCTGAAGGAGCGACACCATTCCAGGTTGTTGAAACATCTCTTTCACCGCCGGAGTGTAACACCCCGCCGTGTCCTGCTCGTGAGAGAGGGGGGATGTTGGACCTGATCTCATCGGAAGACGACGGAGACAGGCCCGAAAATGACGGCGCCACCCCAGACCGAGCAGAGGAATTATCTTTGGAGTTAACAACCCCACCGGTGGTAACGTTGGATTCAATTTGGAAGGCTATTCAGGCCCTGACAAAAATAGTGACGAATACTGCCCGGGAGACCAGACTTCTAGTGAGTAAAGTAAATACCTTAACAGAAATTGTGGAGAAAGTAAAAATTGAGTATATAACAAAGTTTGAGTCAATTGAAACAGATTTAACAACGCTGAAAGCAGTTAATATGACTATAATAAAAGATAAAACGTTGCTAATGAGGAAAATAGAGCAAATTGAAAATTATAATAAACGTTTAAATTTAAGGATTTTGAATTTCCCAGTGGTAGATGGCATTGCTCCAATGGAACTATTTCGAAAATATTTAATTGAGATTCTGCAATATTCCCCTTCACTTATACCTCCATTGAACAAAATCTTTTATATATTCTTGCAAAAGAAAAGTCAGGGGGAATTGAGGGAAGAAACTGAAGCTGAAGCTGGAAATAGTTTACAAAATTTAACAGCATTCTTGGAACAATCTTTGTCAGTGATATCTCAGCGTCAAACACTTTTAATTTCTTTTGTCTTCGAACAAGACAAGAATTCATTATTAAAACTATACTTTAAGAATTCTATGAAGATTTTCTGTGGCTCAAGGCTTTGGATATTTCCGGACGTTACAAAGACTACACAGGATAAGAGAAAAGCATTTCTATCACTGAGGGAAGAAACCAGGGCTTTAGGAGCCACTTTTTTGTTGGCGTACCCATGTAAATGTTTAACCAAATATCTGAATGTAAAATACGTTTTTTTTGAACCAGATCAGTTAAAGTTTTTTCTGGAACAGAAAAAGCTCTCCAATGTGAATCCAACATAGTTTGAACACACTGTTAACAAGGGATAAGAGGGTAGAATATGAGTCAGGCCATTTTTCTTTATTATATATATCTTATGTTCTCCTGGTTAAAAGACTAACCCCCCACATGTAGTGATCTAAGGAAGAGTAGAAATTATGATGTATAATTGCTTGGTTTATGAAAGAGAATTCTTTATTTGAATTTTACTATCTCTGTTTTTCCTGATACAATATGTATATTCGTGTAAATTGTCAAATTAAATAAATAATAAAAAAATAAAAAAAGGTACATGAACAATATTTCAGTTCTGAACATTTCTGTGGCCTGATTTTCAGCTGCAGCAATTTTTTAAAAAATCCAGATATTTAGTGCAGTATTCGGATAGTGGCCGGTGCTGTATTTCTTGATGGAGCAGGGGTTCTCGACCCAGTCCTCCGGACACACCAAGCCAGTCTGGTTTTCAGGCTTATCCACAGTGAATAATTGTGAGATACATGTGCATACACTGCCTCCAATGTATGCAAATTTATCTCATGCATATTCATTGTGGGTGTCCTGAAAACCCAACTGGCTTGGTGTGTTGAGATAGAAGGCAACCTCCAAAGTGGAGAAACTGGATCTGCTACGAGGGACAATGCAGAGACAGGGAAGTAGCGTGATCAGCAATACACTCCCAAAGACCAAGGAGATGAGGAATAAAGTAAAGTTCTTTAATGGTGGATAAGACTCAACACGGCACCGTGTTTCGGTGAACAATGCCTGCCTCAGGAGTCTGTACATGATAAACACCAGTTGAATATCACTGTGCCCCATTTGGCACGTTCTTCTGCAGTATTATTCAAGTTTTCTCGATCCACATCCCTTGCATTCCTACCAATTACAAGCCTTTTTAAAGGCTGTATTTGGTTCACTCTTTCATCAGTTACATCAACTTGCTTTTATCAAGTACAGACTCCTGAGGCAGGCGTTGTTCGCTGAAACATGGTGCCGTGTCGAATCTTATGCACCATTAAACAACTTTATTCCTCATCTCCTTGATCTTTGAAGGTGTCTTGTTGATCACGCTACTTCCCTGTCTCTGCAAACCCTGAGATAGAGCCACGACGGGTGTCATTATCCGGATAGTAGTGGTATTCAACTCACTATCCGGATGAGGTATTCAGACAAATTAGTACAAGCATTTTGCTATCCTTAATTATCAAGATATTGGGCTAAATAGCTATCCAGGAGCTGACCTTGCTCCACCCCCCCACCCCCCAGCACTATCCGGCTGGTGCTGCTGAAAATCACCAGATAGATCCGGCCAGTGACACTTATGCAGAAGTTATGCAGGTACCAGCCAGTATTCAATGCCAGCACATATATAGCTAAGCAGGCAAAAAATGGGACCGCCTTTTGTGAGGTCCTATCTGGCTATTTAGCTATGCAGGTAGCAGCACTGAATATGATTGGTGCCTTCCTGGCTCTGCCCACAGACCACCCTAACACTAACTGTGTGGTGCAGTGTTGCCAGGTGGGCGGTTTTACCGCCCAATTGGGCGGTTTTCCGCGACCCGCCGCGGGAAATTTTTGCCCGCGGCGGGTTGCGGTTTTTTGGGCTCCTTTTTGGCTTCGGGGCAGTTTTTTCGCCGGCTTTTGCGGTTTTTTCGCCGGCTTTTTTCGGCCGCGGTGGGCGGGGTTAATGACGTTTCTGGGCGGGGTTAGTGACGGGGAGGCGGGGTTAGTGACGGGGAGGCGGGGTTAGTGACGGGGAGGCGGGGCCGATGACGGGGGAGGCGGGGCCGATGACGGCGGGGGCGGGGTTGATGACGGCGGGGGCGGGGGTGATGACGCGGGGGCGGGGGTGTCAGGGGCGGGGTTTGAGTTTGGGCGGGTTTTGGGCTGGATTTTGGGCTCCTTTAGGCTGGAAAAAAATTTTCCACCTGGCAACCCTGGTGTGGTGACCAGAGCCAATATTCAGCACGCAGTACTGCTTGTGATTTAGCTAGGCAGAAGCATCTCCTCCCCAGTTAAATCACTGTGAATATCAAGGCCAATATTTGTAAAGCCCTAGATAAGGTTACACACTTACTACAACAGTCCAGGGTACGTGGTTAGAATTAAGCCAATGAGCAGGGATGTAGCTACAACTGAGCAAGACTAGCAAAATGCCCAGGGCCGCCCAATGGTAGGGGCTGCCTGCTGCCCTCTGCTCTCTGTCCTGCATGTCACCTTTCTGTCTTTTTTTCCTGACACCTTCCTTCCCCTCTGAGTGTGTAGAACATGGGCCAGTATCAGCCTGTGGCCTTGTGTGGTCCTCCAGAGTCCCGGTGGCTAACTGGCAGAGGCAGCAATGTAAACACTTCTCCCTGCCCCTGGCCCTTTGACATCACAGGAGGCAGGACAGCAGAGAAGGATCCGGGGGGGGGGGGGTTGCTATAGGGTGATGCAGACCCTGTGGGGAGGGAAAGCAGAAAGAGGTGCCAAATTCAGAGGGGGAGGGAACAGCAGAAAGAAATCCCTGACCTTCATAGGAATAGGGGATGGAGTAGAGAAAGAGGAGAAGAGTTACTGGACTTAGTAGGGAAATGGAGGGAAGACAGAGAAACAGAGCCCAGGACCAAAAGGGGGAGGAATAGAGGGTGAGAGATGCTGGCCCTGGGGTGGGGGTCAGATGTAGGAGGAAAGGAAGAGAGAGGAGAAACTGGGCATAAGAGAGACAGAGATACAGAGATGAGATGCAGGGCATGGAGGAAGCACAGGGACAGGGGACACAGGCAATGCTGGACACAGGGGGAGGGATAGGGAGATGCTGGATAGGGCGGATAAGGGATGCAGAGGGAAGATGAATGGTCAACATACAAAAGAAATGTGAAAAGGACAGAAGACCCTGGAAAGTGTTAAGGAAAAGCAGAAAAGAGACACAAAGACAAAAGCAATACTCAGAAAACAAAGGTGGACAAATAAAGTTTTCTGAATGTATTAGAGTATGCCAGCTTTGAGAAATGTGCATCTTTGATATCTTGTATTTCACTTTCTATTTCTGTTACTATGCCAGGCGTGGATGCTGTTCAAAAATACCATCCTGGAAGCCCAGGCCAAATATATTCCATGTATTAAAAAAGGAGGAAAGAAGACCAAACGATAGTCAGCATGGTTAAAAAGAGAGGTGAAGGAAGCTATTAGAGCTAAAAGAAAATCCTTCAGAAAATGGAAGAAGAAACTGACTGAAAATAATAATTAACAGTATAAGGAATGTCAAGTCAAATGCAAAGCGCTGATAAGGAAGGCTAAGAGGGACTTCAAAAAAAAAGATTGTGTTGGAGGCAAAAACACATAGTAAACATTTTTGTAGGTATATTAAAAGCAGGAAGCAAGCAAAAGAATCGATTAGACTGCTAGATGACTGAGGGGTAAAAGGGGCGATCAGGGAAGACAAAGCCATAGCAGAGAGATTAAATGAATTCTTTGTTTCGGTCTTCACCGAGGACGATTTGGGAGAGATACTGGTGCCAGAAATGGTATTCAAAGTTGATGAGTCGGAGAAACAATGAAATCTCTATAAACCTGGAAGATGTAATGGGGCAATTTGACAAATTGAAGAATAGCAAATCTCCTGGACCGGATGGTATCCATCCCAGAATACTGAACTTGAGAAATGAACTTGCAGAACTATTGTTAGTAATATGTCATTTGTCTTTAAAATTGAGTGTGGTACCAGAAGATAGGAGGGTGGCCAATTTAATGCCGATTTAAAAAAAAAAAAAAAAGGTTCAAGAGGAGATCTGGGAAATTATAGCCTGGCATCGGTGAAGAACAACATTACAGAGCATATTCAAAAGCATGGATTAACGAGACAAAGCCAGCAAGGATTTAGTGAAGGGTAATCGTGCCTCACCAATCTATTTCTTTGAAGGGGTGAATAAACATGTGAATAAGGGTGAGCCGGTTGATACTGTGCATCTGGATTTTCAAAAGGCGTTTGACAAAGTACCTCATGAAAGACTCTAGAAGAAATTGGAGAGTCATGGGATAGGAGGTCGTGTCCTATTGTGGATTAAAAACTGATTAAAAGATAGAAAACAGAGAGTAGGGTTAAATGGTCAGTATTCTCAATGGAGAAGGGTAGTCAGCGGGGTTCCCCAGGGGTCTGATGGGACCGCTGCTTTTTAACATTTATAAATGATCTAGAGATGGGAGTAACTAGTGAGGTAATTAAATTTGCTGACGACACAAGGTTATTCAAAGTTGTTAAATCACAAGAGGATTGTGAAAAATTACAAGAGAACCTTACGAGACTGGGAGACTGGGTGTCTAAATGGCAGATGACGTTTAATGTGAGCAAGTGCAAAGTGATGCATGTGGGAAAGAGGAACCTGAAATATTGCTATGTAATGCAAGGTTCACGTTAGGAGTTACCGACCAAGAAAGGGATCTAGGTGTTGTCATTGATGATACGTTGAAACCTTCTTCTCAGTGTGCTGAAAAATGAGGACATTGTAATACCTCCATAGTGCAACCGCACCTCGAATATTGTGTTCAGTTCTGGTCACCGAATCTCAAAAAAGATATAGTGGAATTAGAAAAGGTGCAGAGAAGGGCGACGAAAATGATAAAGGGGATGGGATGACTTCCCTATGAGGAAAGGCTGAAGAGACTAGAGCTCTTCAGCCTGGAGAAAAGACGGCTGAGATGAGATATGATAGAGGTCTATAAAATAATGAGTGGAGTGGAAAGGGTAGATGTGAAGCATCTGTTTACTCTTTCCAAATATACTAGGACTAGGGGACATTCAATGAAGCTACAAAGTCGTAAATATAAAATGAATCAGAGAAATTTCTTCACTCAACGTGCAATTAAACTCTGGGATTCGTTGCCAGAGAATGTGGTAAAGGCAGTTAGCTTAGCAGGGTTTAAAAAAGGTTTGGACAGTTTCCTGCATAACATGTTTTGTACTTTTTTGGAATCTTGCCAGGTATTTGTGACCTGGATTGGCCATTGTTGGAAACAAGATGCTGAGCTTCATGGACCTTTGTTTTGTCCCAGTATGGCAGTACTTATGCTTTCTATATAGGTCTAGAAAGTGTTTTCTTTTGCAAGGTTTTTTTACTGGAGCTTTGAAGCCCCTCCCCCCCGCCCACATCCCTACTACCTTGGGAGAGAGATGGTGTTATAGGGACCCATGTTAATTTGTCCACCCAAGACCCATTCAGTCCAAGCTACACCACTGCCGATGAGGTAATGAATCCCTGCTACTAATATCAGGAAATGTAAGAATTTTTCAGTGTGAAGCTCTGTTTATGTAATTAATGCAAAAGAAACCACAAGAGAAGTCTTGGCTGAGGTACATGGCTCAGACTCCAGCAAGACCTAAAGGATGATTGAAACTGTGTCTATTCATTGCAGTACATGTTGGAAATTTCTAATAGAAAAAATGCTAATGCTTTAACAGGCCGATAAATAAATATTGTACACTGCCCCGAAGCCATTTATTTTGACATTTGGCAGTATACCAAGCTTTTATAAATAAATTCTCAGAACTCTTGTGGTAAAGTCAACAAACCTGATCCCATACTGCCGGAACAGTGCAGAAAAATATCTCTGCAGTGCTCGAAGGAAATGATATTCAAATTGTATGCGCACTGTAGAACCGAAAGCAAAGGGGAGGAACGTGCTCAGCAGAGTTTTGTAGTAAGTGCAGCCCTTGTGTGCATCCACCAGGCAAACCCATGAAGCACACATTGGCGCCACTTCCTGCGCTTTAAGGTTTTCAACTTTTTTTTTCACTTGGAAGACTTATATGAAAGCACAGAAAACAGGCGCCAGTGTGTGCTTTTAGTTTCAGCGCACATTTGTTTCTCAGTACTGGCGCGCACAAGCTTCATTCCACTTCCAAAAGAGATTAAAACCGGCAGATTTTAAACTGGAAATCAAAAGAAATCCTCTATTCAAACCTTCCACTACCAGCTCTGAGCTGGCATTATTTTAACGGTGATGAGAAGGGTTTGTTTGTGCGCTGTTCTCTGAGCATTGGGAAGGTATAGCAAATGAAGCCATTAAAATACATTTGGCTACATTTAAATACAATGTGTGGCCCTCTCTGCTGTGTATGTGGTTTCCCACGCTAAAACCGTCTAAGTGTTCTGCCCAGATTTATCTGTGCTCTATTTCCACGCTAATTGGCCTTACCGCCAGCAATAGGCTTTGAGAATCAGCTTGCAAAAGCCTAATCTGGAGCTCCTCAAACCTGTCCTGGTTAATTCACAATCTTTCAGGGTTTAAGGATATCCACAATATACAAGAGATAAATTTACATATTCTGAGTCACCAAAGTATGCTAATTTAGTTTCAATATGTCCATTGTGGATATATAGAGAGGAGTAGCCCAGTGGTTAGAGCACTAGTCTTGACAGCCAGAGGTTCCTCGTTCAAATCCCACTGCTGCTCCTGGTGATCTTGGTAAAGTCACTTACCCCTCTATTGCCTCAGGTACAAAATTAGATTGTGAGCCCTCCAGGGACAGAAAAATACTCTCCTGAATGTAACTCACCTTGTGCTACTACTGAAAAAGGTGTGAGCAAAATCTAAATATCTGACTTACTTTGAGCAGAGTTGGTCGAAGTACTTAAGTAAAAATGAATGTAAATTTTAATGCTAAAGTAAAACTACAGTGAACAACACATTAAAAAATTTACTGAGTGAAAGTAAAAAAGTTATTGCCCAAGGGTCTCTTATCATGCCACACTAGCGGCTCCCGGTGTGGTAATGCGAACAAAGCCCATTCATGGGAACCGCTACCGCGACTTGATGAAAGAGACCCTAATATAATACTTTTTTAGTAAAAAAATAAAAGAACTGCATTAATCCACTTTGCTTTCAATAAAACTAAAACTTGAAAACAATTGTCACTCATGAGAGTGTGCCTGTGAGTCATTATTAAACCAGCACAGCTAAAAAGGTTCATCATCTGAACTAGCAGGATGTGGATTGATCAGTCTGATTAAAAAATAAAATAAAAGTTTCTTCAAATCAGGCCAGGCTGCAATATTAATGACATCAGTCTGCAGGTATTGATCAGGGGAATCTCTGTCTTAAACACTTAAGGCTTTTTTTTTTTTTTTTACAAAGCCTCGCTTCCGGTTCCCTGTGCGGTAAATGAAAGGCCATTCAATTCCTATGGGCTTCCTCTCATTTGCTGCGTGGGAATCGCTAGCGCGGCATTGTAAAGAAGCCCTTGATTTCCTTATGGCAAAGAATGCTTTATCATCATTTCAACATCTGCTTTAGAAGCAGTGCTGTCTAAATCATCACTTACATTTTATCTTCTTCGTCGTTATCATTGTCTTATAACAGAGAAGTATGGCCTATGTAGCTTGGTGCTTCCCTTCTTCTTTTTATTGAATGTTTAACCTGTTAATAAAGACTTCATGCAAATATAAAAAAAAGTTGGAATCATTGTCTGTTGTTGTTCTAACAAATTTTCTTCTGATAGCAAACAATTTGAATATCAATGCGAGAATGTCAAATGTGTGGGAATCCATAAGTTCAGACAAGGAGACATCCTCTCATTCCAATGGGAATTTTCCGCAGGATGGCCAGCAGTCGGATGTGATAAAGATATGTCTGTTCATTAAGAATTATAACCAGATTCAACTTTATCTCTGCTTCAAAGTGACCCAATCATCACTGTTCTGGAGACCAGTAACTAGTTCAAACACACACAGCGAACTCCACTGAACAGCAAAATTTAAGATGAAAAGCTACAAAAATGGTATGGGATTTGCGTTGCAAACCGTATGAGGAGAGACTTGCTGACCTGAACATGTATACCTTGGAGGAAAGGAGAAAAAGGGGTGACATGATGCAGATGTTCAAATATTTGTAAGATATTAATCCGCAAACAAACTTTTTCCGGAGACGGGAAGGCGGTAGAACTAGAGGACAAGAATTGAAATTGAAGAGGGGCAGACTCAGGAGTAATGTCAGGAAGTATTTTTTCACGGAAAGGGTGGTAGATAACGTGGAATGCCCTCCCGCGGGAGGTGGTGGAGATGAAAACGATAATGGAATTCAAACGTGCGTGGGATAAACACAAAGGAATCCTGTTTAGAAGGAATGGATCCTAGTGGAGATTGGGTAGCAACACCGGTAATTGGGAAGCAAAACCAGTGCTGGGCAGACTTCTACGGTCTGTGCCCTGATCGTGACTGAATAGATATGAAGGGGCTTCGACGTTAGCTTCAGAACATTTACTACAAGAACAGTGCTGGGCAGACTTTTACGATCTGTGCCCTGAGAAAGGCAAGGACAAATCAAACTCAGGTATACATATAAAGTATCACATAAAGTATTACATACCATGTAAAATGAGTTTATCTTGTTGGGCCGACTGGATGGACCGTTCAGGTCTTTATCTGCCGTCATTTACTATGTTACTAAGAAGAGACGATTCACTGTTTGTGTGCCGAGGTTTGAAATTGCAAAATCCTGTTCTCAGTTTTGTTGCATCATTTGGTTTACTGAGGAATCATCATTTACATCTTGCTTCTGCGTTTACTTTTTACTTTTAACTGCATCAGATGTAAGTGAGTGAAAGTAGTACAAATTGAAAAATTATTACTTAAGTAAAAGTAAATATATTTTTCCTGTTTTCTTTGCCTTCTCTCTAGTCTCGTAATCCTTTTCCTTTTCTTTCCCCAAACCCCTCCCTCTACCTTTCTCTTCCCCTGTCCCCCTCACCCCTATGCCCCAGAACTGTAAACGCCCAACCAATGGTAATGTGCTTACCTGCCCGTTGCCCTGCTGGTCCAGTGGAGAAATGGGCAGGAATGATGTCCACTCACACCTGCCTGTTGCGGTAGCCTCTCTAAAATGCCTATAGAGGCCATTAGCTGTTTTCTCAGCAACTGCTTTGAATTTCAATGAGAAATGTAGTCATCATAATTAAGTACAGTCTCGATTATCTGACTTCCACTAATCTGACCATCCAGCATATCCATCAGGCCCCCTCGTGACATCATTACGTTGCCGTTAAGAAGCGCTCAGCTTCTCTTCCTGGTTTTCGGCCTCACGCATTGCAAGGAAGCCATATTTTTGAACCGAGATTCTACTTCTCTGCAAGGGAACCTTGCGGTGCAGCTGATACTCCTTCATGCACCCCTCATCCGAGTTAAGAAGCGCATGGCTTCTTTTCCTGTTTGTAATATGAGCTTGTGCTTCTACGCATGAATTTTTGGATCTGGGCCCCCACTTTTGCAGCAAAGGAACCATTTTTTTGATTTGAGACCATGCTTTCATGCATTATCTGATTTTCTCAAAGAGAAAATTAGACTCAGCCCTGTATTCTGTATTGTCTGATGCCTTTTTAACTTTTGCTTTGCATTTCCCAAAAATGTTAGGTTACCGTAATCTAAATTCTACAATATCAGTGCTTGGACCAAGAGTCTAAATTTATTATTTCAAAAAAAACTTCTTACTCTCCTCGGTTTTCTAAGCAAGAAAAATGAGCTTTTAACGAAACATTGATATGCGAGTCAAGAAAAAGAGTGCAATCAATATAAACCCCTAAAATCTTAATTATAGAAGAAAAAGTATATTTGGTTTGCATAACCTAAATATAATCCAAAAAAGGATCAGGGTTATTAGACAGCAGCACAAACTTACCCCCTGTGTACTAAGCTGTACTAGCGGCTGCCGTGTGGCAATGCCGACATTCAAAGTGAATGGGCTGTGTCGGCATTACCAAACAGCAGCCGCTAGAATGGCTTAGTAAATGGGGGGGGGGGGGGGGGGGTTTAGTTTTCTCTGGGGCCCTTTTACTAAGGTGCACTGAAAAATGGTCTGCGGTAGTATAGATGTGTGTTTTGGATGTGCGCAGAATCATTTTTCAGCGCACCTGTAAGAAATGCCTTTTTAAAATCTTTGCCGAAAATGGACATGCGGCAAAATGAAAATTGCCACGCATCCATCTTGGGTCTGAGATCTTACCACCAGCCATTGTCCTAGCGGTAAGGTCTCACGCTGGGCGGTAATGGTCTACGTGTGTAAAATGCCGATTACCACCTGATTACCGCCCAAGCGCCAGAAAATAAAAATGTTTTCCAGTGCGCGCAGTGGCCACACATAAAAAAATGAAATTAACGCATGGGCCACGTGGTAGCCAGGCGGTAACTCGGAATTGCTGTGCATTGAGCACGCATAGGCGCTTACGTGGCTTTGCAAAAGGGCCCCTCTGTGTTTAATCTAAGTTTGTGATTCAATATCCAAGATCTAAACATTTATCAACTAGCAAAGTAGCTTGACTTATGGTCTGGTAAACAGGGATCATGACAGTAATGTCGTCAACATAAATATAAATCAAAGATTGATAGTCCCACAGAATTCAAGCCACAGAGGTATACGTGTCAAAATATAAACAAATATAAACAAAACCCAACGCGGCTCATTTCACACTAAGACACAGCCCAGTGCCTTGCTCATCTCATCATCAGCTTCAAGATAACGTCCAGAGTTCTTAGCGAATAACTTAAGAACTCTGCATATCTCGAATTTATCATTTTCAACAAATGTGAACAAGGTCTTTTAGCATATATCACTATAGTGACTGAAAAATAACATTGGATATGTTTTGTTTACTACTTGATTACTTCTTGCTAATTCAAATGCTATAGAGAGCAGACTTTAGACTCAAGGTTCTGACAATGAATTACAGGCTGGAAAGAGGAACAAAGGTCTCCATCTATTAGTAAGACATGAAACTGGGAGGAACAGCTCTGGTTAAGGTGGGGATGGAGCACAGGGAAGGATCTGTCATGTCTCAAAAGGGCAAAGCTGGATTCCTGCATTAACTGTTAGTAAACAGCTGCCGCTTGAAGCATTGGGATAGGATGGTCTCCTTGACTGAAAGCCCTTTTATGAGGCAGTTTTTAAAAAGGAGGAGCAGACCAGGTGGCTTGTTGAAGAATGGTGTCTAAAATGACTCGACGCAGTCCTGCGTTTCAGCACCACATGCACCTGCTTCAGGAGTCAAACAAATTATTGCAGCCACAGATGACAGATTGCAAACGAGGAGTGGACTAGTGGTTAGGGTGGTGGACTTTGGTCCTGGGGAACTGAGTTTAATTCTCACTTCAGGCACAGGCAGCTCCTTGTGACTCTGGGCAAGTCACTTAACCCTCCATTGCCCCATGTAAGCTGCATTGAGTCTGCCATGAGTGGGAAAGCGCGGGGTACAAATGTAACAAAAAAAATTCAGCACCCAAAATGCTAGCAAGCAAAGCACCAAGGCAAAAGAGGGCATCAACATAGACAAGCGGGTAGACTCCTTCAAGATTTTGGGGTTTAAATCATGGAGGAGTGAAGATCACAGCCATACCAGCAAGGAGCTCCATCAGGAAAGGATTATCAAGATAAATTCACTTTTGGATTATAATATACTTGTAATTATTGAAGTTCAGACAACAGTGGATCATAAAAAATTTGGAAGAACCAACAAGACGTTGATTGCACAATATACTGGTCAATAGGAGCAGTAGCGTTCCTAGTTTGTTCACCACTCAGGGCGTGTCACCGCTGCGCCCTTCCCTGGTGCATCACCCCCTAAAGCACGCCAGACCCTCCGAAATGGATCACCTGACCTTTCCTCCTAGCAAGGGGGTGCATGGAGAAGGGCACGCAGCTTTTGGCTGTGCCGGACCCCTGCCCGGGAACAGGATGTAACGTCAGAGGAGGCAGGGCAGGGCACCAGCAGAGCCAAGGAGGTTAGATTGAGAACCTCCTTGGGCAGAACAGACAGCTGCACACCTGCTCTATGTACCCCCTTGCTGCCTGCACCCGGGACCGACCACCCCCACCGCCCCACCCTTGTTATGTTACTGATCGTGAGACTTGTTTAACATCAGAGACGATTTAGTAGACTGATAGGCTGCTCCTCCAATAAGGGCCCCTGGTTTCGAGCACATTTCACTAATTTGTTTTTACAAATTGTTTGCAGTTATTTAAATCATTCACCCTGGCATAAAGTTTTTTTGATATATCATTTGATAGTTGTCAGGTATTTTTTATTTGCAGCCCTATAAAAAATGTTTTTGAGCATGCAGTGATGTTGCCATTAGTGTGCAGCCATTACAAACTTTTATTGCATGTGCCTTACCACCTCCCATTTTGTAGGCAATAAGATGGTTCATACGCTATTCCTACAATCCATGAAAGTATTCCCTCTGGGATCCTTTTAGAAAGCTGCGGTAACAATTTGCTGTAATGTTCTCCTACACGGGTCTTTCCCATGCACTAAGACAGAGGTTCCCAAACTGTGTGCCACAGCACCCTGGTGCACCGCTCTCAGTGGTGCCGTGGCATATTGCTCCCTAATTTCTCCTCCCACAAATCTGGCATCTGCCACTTCCTGTTTCTTGCCCTGCCGCCGCTGCAGTGCTTGCAGCTTACATTTTTGGGTGTCGGCAATTCACACAGGCACTGCGGGAACTTCCCTCTGCCACGTCCAGCCCTCGCAACAGGACATTGCATCAGAGAGGGACGGATGTGGCAGACTGGGAAGGCCCCGGGGTGCCTGTGCAAATCGCGGACAACCCGAAAATGTAAGCTGTAAAAGCACTGCGGCGGCGGGGGAAGGAAAAGGAAGCGGCAAAATTCTGGACCTGCGAGAAGGTAGCAGTGATGCTGGATTTGGGGAAGGTGTGCTGGTGAGAAAGGAGGGGGCTGCAGGAAAGGGAAAGAGAAACCTATGTGGCGGGGTGGGGGCATCCTGGACCTGCAGGAAGGAAGGTAGGAGCGATGCTGGATTTGGGGAAGGTGTGCTGGTGTGAGAGGAGGGGGCTTCAGGGAAAGGGAGACCTATGTGGTGGTGGGGGGGATCCTGGATATGCAGGAAGATAGGAGCGATGCTGCATTTGGGGAAGCTGTGCTAGTGGGAAAGGAGGGGTCTGCAGGGAAAGGTAAAGAGAGACCTATGTGGGGGGGGGGGGGGGGGGAGAAGATCCTGGACCTGCAGGAAGGTAGGAGCTATGCTGGATTTGGGGAAGGTGTGCTGGTGTGAGAGGAGGGGGCTGCCGGAAAGGGAAAGAGAGACCTATGTGGCGGGAGTGGTGTGGAGACCCATGTGGCTTGGTGGGTTGCGGAGACCCATATGGCTGGACCGGGAGAGTGCAGAAACCCACGTAGCTGGGGGGGGGGGGGGGTGCCTTGAACCGAAAATCTTTGGGGGGGGGGGTGCCATAAACCTAAAATCTTTGGGAACCCCTGTACTAAGGCCATTTTACTATACAACTTGCACAATAGTGGAACAACTTTTATTCTTCACCGTGAGGAACCCCAAGTACTCAAGTACTCTATTTATATAAACATTTCAAATTTGTTGGAGGAAAAGGCCTCAGTTTCAGCTTGAAAAACATATTTCAAGATCTGGGAGCTTATTCCGTGTCCCAACAACACCAGCGTTTTTTCTATCATTGGCCAGAAAAACCTCCTAACAGAGGCCCTTTAACTAAAGGGTTGCCATGCGCCAATCCGAAACTATCGCCGGGCTTCGGTGTGCACCATTTCCAGTGCTACAAAAATAATTTCTACTTTTTTAGCACTGGTGCTTACCTGGTGGGATCTTTTTCATGGAAGTGACGGCATATAAGACTAATGAATAGATGTAAATTCAAAGTGTGCCGAACTTGTGCGCTGATCAGGGAAAGCTTGCTGGACACATGTGCATAAAGGTTCTGCAATGAGGTAGCTTCATTGTGCAGATGGTCGAACAAAACCAAAGTGGCAGCCCCACATCTGCACATGAACTGCCCTCCTCTCCATGTCCAGTGATTTCTATTCTCTCCCCTGCCCTCCCCTCCATCCATCCATGTCCAGCAACTCTCCATTCTCCCCTGCCCTCTCCTCCATTCATCCATATCCAGCAATTCTCCTCTCTCCCCTGCCCACCTCTCCATGTCCAACGATTTCTCTTCTCTCCCCTGCCCTTTCCTCCATCCATCCATATCCAGCAAATTCTCTCTCCCCTGCCTCCTCCATCCATGTCCAGCAATTCTCCTCTCCCCTGCCCTCCTCTCCATGTCCAGCGATTTCTCTCTCTCCCCTGCCATCTCCTCCATCCATTCATATCCAGCAAATTCTCTCTCCCCTGCCTCCTCCATCCATCCATCCATCCATCCATGTCCAGCAATTCTCCTCTCCCCTGCCCTCCTCTCCATGTCCAGCGATTTCCCTTCTCTCCCTGGCCCTTCCCTCCATCCATCTATGTCCAGCAGCTCTCCATTCTCCACTGCCCTCTCCTCCATTCATCCATATCCAGCAAATTTCCTCTCTCCCCTGCCTCCTCCATCCATCCATGTCCAGCAATTCTCCTCTCTCCCCTGCCCATCCTGTTTCTTTCCATCCTCTTCCCCCTTCTATCCAGCGTCTCCCCCTCTCTCCCCCCCTTGGCAGCATCTCCCATCTCTCTCTCTCTCATTCCTATCCATTGTGTTCTCTTCCCCCTTCCATTCAGCATCTCCCCCTCTCTGTCTCCCCTTTGCAGGATCTTCCATCTCTCTCTCATTCCTTTCCATCCAGCGTCATCCCTCCATCAAACATCTCTGCCTCACCCCTTCATCAATGTCCTCCCTCACTCCCCTTCCCTGCCTCACCTGTCCTCTCACTCACTCTCTACCCCGCCCCCCCAAGCAAGGTTAGGGACATAGGCACCAAACTACTAGCTACTCCTCCCGGCTGCTGCTATGGCAGCCAGGAGGAACTGCAAGCTTCTGTGCTTTACCCTGCCCTTTCCTGTCTCTCTCTCACTCATTCTCTCCATCACCCCCGCACCCTACGCTGCTACAAAACAAAATAAAAACTTCCAGGCTCTTCCCTTTCCTTCCCTGCCTCTCACTCGCTCGCTCACTCACTCACTCCCTCCCCCTCTCTGGCAAAGCATAATGCAAACGCGTGCAGGGCCGTACTCCTACTGCGCGCGCCGCTGCCGGTTTCTCTCCTTTCTCCGAAAACAGGAACTTATGAGGCGAGTGAGGGAAAAGGAGGGAGGCCAGCAGCAGCATGCACAGCAGGAGTATGGCCCCGCGCACATTTGCATTATGCTTTGCCAGAGAGGGGGAGTGAGTGAGTGAGTGAGCGAGCGAGAGGCAGGGAAGGAAAGAGAAGAGCATGGAAGTTTGCGGTTCCTCCAGGCTGCCATAGCAGCAGCCGGGAGAAGAGAAGATAGTGGTGGGTTAGTCCAAAGAGGTTTGGGTAGGAGCAGCTCATTTGGGGGGCACTGCCCCCCTTGCCCCCCCCAAACTACACCCATGCATCTGCCCCCTTAACTCTCTACCTTTTGCTTTAGCAAGAGCTGACATATCCATGGGCTCCTCTTCCAGGTTCTCCTCTCTCTCTTTCTCCCCACCATCCCCTGATTGCCAATCCATGGGTTCTTCTACCCTACCTCCTCCCAGCTGCTCTTCATTCCCCTGATTGAACTTATTCAGAGTCTCCTCCTTCCCCTTAGCCCTCTGGGACTGGTAGTGTGAATAATTCTTACTTGCTCTACTCTTTGTCTCCCTCAGGGGCTGCTGGGAATTGTAGTCCCTGACTCTACTCTGTCTCCCTCAGGGGCTGCTGGGAATTGTAGTCTTTGGCTCTCGCTATTTCCTCTGAGGAAGGTGACCAACTGCTTTCCCTAACATGCTGGATCCTTGGGGACCGGAATGTACTGCGACCACCCCTACTGACGGACTCAGGCCACCCGGAAGGAGCCCTTCTCTCCCCTTCCCTGGCCATTTCCCACTCCATACCCTCATACTCTTCACAATGTGTAGAGCATGTTAACTCCTTTGCTGAACTCCTCTGCTCACTGTGTGCCCAGTAATGCGCATGTACACCTCGCGGTAACCACACGCTTCTACTTGCGATACCTTTCTGCATCGGCACCCGAGTATTCTAAGTCAAAAGGTCACATACCTATTCCTAGTAGCGTCACTAGAGGTCTCTGCTGTTCCTTCTGGGGGCAGAACCTAGGGGGTCCTTTTACTAAGCTGCGGTAAAAAGTGGCTTGCGATAGTGTAGGCGTGGGTTTTGGGCACACACAGAAATATTTTTCAGTGCATGTTACAAAAATACCTTTTTTAAAATTTTTGCCAAAAATGGACATGCAGCAAAATCAAAATTGCCACGCATCCATTTTGCGTGTCTGACCTTACCACCAGCCATAGGCCTAGCGGTAAGGAATATGCGTGGTAATGACCTACGCGCATCAGATGCCACTTGGCGCGTGTCTACTACACACGTCTGAAAATAAAATATATTTTCCAGATGCACGTAGCGGACGCAGGCCAAAAATGAAATTACCGCAAGAGGAACGCGGTACTCGGGCTGTAAGTTCATTTTACATAAGTACATAAATATTGCCATACTGGGAAAGACCAAAGGTCCATCAAGCCCAGCATCCTGTTTCCAACAGTGGCCAAATCAAGGTGACAAATACCTGGCAAGATCCCAAAAATGTACAAAACATCTTATACTGCTTATCCCAGAAATAGTGGATTTTCCCCAAGTCCATTTAATAACGGTCTATGGACTTTTCCTTTAGGAAGCCGTCCAAACCTTTTTTAAACTTTACTAAGCTAACCGCCTTTACCACATTCTCTGGCAATGAATTCCAGAGTTTAATTACACGTTGAGTGAAGAAACATTTTCTCCGATTCGTTTTAAATTTACTACGTTGTAGCTTCATCGCATGCCCCCTAGTCCTAGTATTTTTGGAAAGCGTGAACAGACGCTTCACATCTACCCGTTCAACTCCACTCATTATTTTATAGACCTCTATCATATCTCCCCTCAGCCACCTTTTCTCTAAGCTGAAGAGCCCTAGCCGCTTTAGCCTTTCCTCATAGGGAAGTCGTCCCATCTCCTTTATCATTTTCGTCGCCCTTCTCTGCACCTTTTCTAATTCCACTATATCTTTTTTGAGAAGTGGCGACCAGAATTGAACACAATATTCGAGGTGCGGTCGCACCATGGAGCGATACAAAGGCATTATAACATCTTCCTTTTTGTTTTCCATTCCTTTCCTAATAATACCTAACATTCTATTTGCTTTCTTAGCTGCAGCAGCACACTGAGCAGAAGGTTTCAACGTATCATCAATGATTTATTTATTTTATTTATTTGTTACATTTGTACCCCACATTTTCCCACCTATATGCAGGCTCAATGTGGCTTACATAGTACCGTAAAGGTGTTTGCCAATTCGGTTGATAACAAATACAAGGTTATATTGTGGTCAAATGAGGTAGGTATGAATCAGGTGTCATGAGGGTCGAAGGGAATGAAGATTGTAAATTGTCCAGTACGATCATTAGTTATGCTGTGTTGCTGGGTGTGGGGATTTACGTTGGATCGGTGGGATAGGCCTTTTTGAAGAGGTGGGTTTTTAGTGATTTCCTGAAGTTTAGGTGGTCATGGATTGTTTTCACAGCTTTTGGGAGTCCATTTCATAGTTGTGCACTTATGTAGAAGAAGCTGGATGCATAAGTTGTTTTGTATTTAAGTCCTTTGCAATTTAGGTAATGTAGGTTTAGGTATGATCACGATGATCCAATTCTGTTTCTGGCTGGTAGATCTATGAGGTCTGTCATGTATCCTGGGACTACACCGTAGATAATTTTGTGGACCAAAGTGCAGATTTTGAAGATGATCCGTTCTTTGATTGGGAGCCAGTGCAGCATTTCTCGCAGGGGTTTAGCACTTTCGAATCGTGTTTTACCAAATATAGTAACATAGTAACATAGTAGATAACGGCAGAAAAAGACCTGCACGGTCCATCCAGTCTGCCCAACAAGACAACTCATGTGTGCTACTTTTGTGTATACCCTACTTTGATTTGTACCTGTGCTCTTCAGGGCACAGACCGTATAAGTCTGCCCAGCACTAGCCCCGCTTCCCAACCACGAGCCCCGCCTCCCAACCACCGGTTCTGGCACAGACCGTATAAGTCTGCCCAGCACTATCCCCGCCTCCCACCACCGGCTCTGGCACAGTGTCACGTCCCTTACCTGTGCCGCCCTGCCCACAGTGATGCCTCGCTCCGCGAGCAGGAGAGAGCGGGGTATCGCTGGCTACGGGCGGCGTGTTCAGGGAATCTTGCCTGCCTCCTGGACGGTGCCGGTTCGCCGCTATAGTGCTGTGGCGGCTGGAGAGCGCCGGCCATTTTGGCAGCGCCGGCGCTCACAAGCTGGAGAGTCTCTTCCGGGCGCTGGACCCGGGAGCATGGAGAACGCCCCTTCTGGGTCCGGATTGGCTGGTCGCGGCTGGACTCCGCCCTCTCTCTGTGACCAGCCTATCCAGAGCCCTGGGGCTGGTTGTAGGCTCCACCCCCGGACAGCTGATGGTTGTCTTCCTGATGGAGGGGGCTATTTAAGTACAGACGCTGGCAGAACTCTTTGCTTCGGCTTCTGCTTGTGTGGATTCCTGAGTTCTGTGTGTTTGGATTGTATACCTGCCTTGAACCTCTGATTGGACCTGGACTTTGCTTTTGTCTGCCGCCTGCCTTGAACCTCTGATTGGACCTGGACTTTGCTTTTGTCTGCCGCCTGCCTTGAACCTCTGTTTGGACCTGGACTTTGCTTTTGTCTGCCGCCTGCCTTGATCCTCTGTTTGGACCTGGACTTTGCTTTAGCCTGCCGCCTGCCTTGAACCTGTTTGGACCTGGACTTTGCCTTAGCCTGCCGCCTGCCTTGAACCTGTTTGGACCTGGACTTTGCTTTTGCTTGCCGCCTGCCTTGAACCTGTTTGGACCTGGACTTTGCTGTTGCCTTCCGCCTGCCTTGAACCTTTGTTTGGACCTGGACCTTGCCTTTTGCCATCTGTCTGCTGTCCATCCTGTGTCCAGTACCGGCCTTCCTTAGGAAGTTCCTGTCCTGATTCTCCAGGTAAGATCAGAACTGTCTGGCTGCCAGACATTGTTTGGCACAGGGGCTCACAGATCGTGGTATAGGCCTGACACACAGACCGTATAAGTCTGCCCAGTGCTATCCCTGCCTCCCAACCTCCAGTCCCGCCTCCCACCACTGGCTCTGGCACAGACCGTATAAGTCTGCTCCGCACTATCCCCGCCTCCCAACCTCCAGCCCCGCCTCCCACTACCGGCTCTGCTATCCAATCTCGGTTAAGCTCAGTCTGGCTGCTGTATTTTGGGCGGTCTGGAGTTCTTTTGTGAGTTCTTTACATCCCACATAAATTCTGTTGCAGTAATTTTCATGGCTTAGGACCATTGATTGTATTAGGTTTCGAAAAGTTTCCCTCGGGAAGAAAGGTTTTATTTGTTTGAGTTTCCACATTGAATAGAACATTTTCTTTATTACAGTGTTTACTTGGCTCTCGAGAGTAAGGTTGCGGTCGATTGTGACGCTGAGTATTTTTAGGCTGTCTGAGATAGGGAGGGTGTGTCCTAGGGTGTTTATGGTTGCGGGTTTGTACTTGTTATGTTGAGATGAGATGATGAGGCAGTGTGTTTTTTCAGTGTTCAGTTTCAATTGGAATGAGTTTGCCCAAGAGTCCATGATGTTCAGGCCATCATTGATTTCATTGGTTATTTCTGTCAAGGCATGTCTGAAGGGAATGTAGATTGTAACATCATCTGCATAGATGAACGGGTTGAGTCCTCGACTGGATAACGACTTTGCCAGTGGGATCATCATCATGCTGAAGAGTATTGGTGATAGTGGTGATCCTTGAGGTACTCCGCAGGCTGCTTTCCACGGTGGTGATATGTTTGAATTTGATACCTAGATCCCTTTCTTGGTATGTGACTCCTAACGTGGAACCTTGCATTACATAGCTATAATTCGGGTTCCTCTTTCCTACATGCATCACTTTGCACTTGCTCACATTAAACGTCATCTGCCATTTAAACTCCCAGTCTCGTATGGTCCTCTTGTAATTTTTCACAATCCTCCCACGATTTAACTACTTTGAATAACTTTGTCGTCAGCAAATTTAATTACCTCACTATACTCCCATCTGGGGTATGCGTTGCAAACCATACGAGGAGAGACTTGCCGTCCTGAACATGTATACCTTGGAGGAAAGGAGAAACAGGGGTGACATGATACAGACGTTCAAATATTTGAAAGGTATTAATCCGCATACGAACCTTTTCCGGAGATGGGAAAGTGGTAGAACTAGAGGACATGAATTGAGGTTGCAGGGGGGCAGACTCAGGAGTAATGTCAGGAAGTATTTTTTCACAGAGAGGGTGGTGGATACATGGAATGCCCTCCTGCAGGTGGTGGTGGAGATGAAAACGGTAATGGAATTCAAACATGCGTGGGATAAACACAAAGGAATCCTGTTTAGAAGGAATGGATCTATGGAATCTTAGCAGACATTAGGTGGTGACGCTAGTATTTGGAAAATAAAACCGGTGCAGGGCAGACTTCTACCGTCTGTGCCCTGAGAAAGGCAGGAATAAATCTTACCTTTCCAGTTCCTCATGGTGATAGACTATGTCATTCGTGAAACAAACACATCAAACAATGGTGTCCAATGGCACGGACTGGATCGACTTACAGATGTGGATTTTACTGATACAACTTTATTGGGGGAGAGAGAGTTTACAAATCTTAACAACTAGATTAAAAGAGACTGCTGGAAAAGTAGGATTGATAATAAATAGTGAAAAAAAAAACAAGAATATGCAGTTTAGAATTAGTAGCCACAGACAAATAATTATTGGGAAGACACCATTTGAGGATATAGAACGATTTTCCTATCGGCAGTATATTGTCAAACAATGGTGACATCAAGGCAGATGCGTACTGTAGAATTGGAAAAATGGCAGCAGCATTTTGTCAACTGCGCTCAATATAGTCAGCAAAATCGATCAGTATCAAAACAAAATTGTACCACTCCATTGTTTTGCCAACTGCATTGTATGCCAGTGAAACCTGGGAAGGTATCAACCAAGACAGGAAAGAAACTGTATGTATTTCACCAGCGATGCCTGTGAAAAATCTTAGATGTGACTTATCGAGATCACATCACAAATAATGAGATACTGAGGAAAAGCAATTCCAGAAGATTTCAGGATTGTGTTACTGAACACAACAGTTTGAACTTCGTGGGTGTGGCTTGGATCTCTTTCAGGGAGAGAAAACTAACAACTTATAGCAGCAGCTTCAGAGAGCATTTTTCCATCTCACAGATAGGCTGCAGAGAATACCTTCTCCTGCTTTAGACTTACCCCTCTACCCACCCACCCCTAGAGTGACATGTCTTACATAACCTCCCTATCAACCCACTCATTACTTTTACCTCACCCATTTCTATTCTTCTATCACCTTCTCCCACTACTCCAACCAGAGTTACATCTAATCACACTGACCACCCTTCAACATCTTCAGTCCTTCTGTAACTGTTCTCTTGTGCTTGACTGCTTAAATATTTTAAATTTAAATGCTTTACTTTTTGTCTATTAGATTGTAAGCTCTTTGAGCAGGGACTGTCTTTCTTCTGTGTTTGTACAGCGCTGCGTACACTTTGTAGCGCTCTAGAAATGTTAAATAGTAGTAGTAAAATAGTAAATCAAACTCGGGTATACATATAAAGTATCACATACCATATAAAATGAGTTTATCTTGGACAGACTGGATGGACCATTCAGGTCTTTATCTGTCGTCATTTACTATGTTACTACTATGTTACTATCTCTAGGTCATTTATAAATATCTTTAAAAAGCTGCAGCCCCGGCACAGAGCCCTGGGGAGTAGTGGCCTAGTGGTTAGTGCAGTGGACTTTAATCCTGGGGAACTGAGTTCAATTCCTACTGCAGCTCCTTGTGACTCTGGGCAAGTCACTTAACCCTCCATTGCCCCTGGTACAAAATAAGTACCTGAATATATGTAAACCACTTTGAATGTAGTTGCAAAAACCTCAGAAAGGCAGTATTCCCCTTCCCCTTTCCCTTTCCCACTAACTATCCTTCTCATTTGAGAATACTGACCATTTAACCCTACTCTCTGTTTTCTTTCTTTCTATCTTGGTGCACGTTGGGCGCATGTAGAGCCTTCACACAGCTTAGTAATAGGGGCCCTAAGGGTCTCTACAGTTATAAATAATTCTGCCAATCAGAGGTGATGCATTTTAACATTGTAAACTACAAACTGGTCTTTCCATAGGTCATTTATGTGTCTCCTGAATCAGCAACTCACGCTTTGCACGGAAGGCTCTTAAAATAAAACTTCTGTATTTATTATAAAAGAAAGCAGATTTAGACCAGTAATTATAATATATGAGCCATTTTAGAAGTAAAAAAAAGTGCTGCATTATAGTTCATTGTTTCCATAATTAATCTATTATGTAAAGAGATTAGTGTTTAGATCCATGCTGGAACAAAGTAGGATTTGATTCTTTTTTGGGTTATTTTTGTAACTATTTCCACTCCTTACAGCAAGGGTTCTCAACTACTACTACTTATCATTTCTATAGCGCTACTAGACTCAGTCCTCAGGACATGTAGCCAGTCAGGTATTTAGGATATCCACAATGCCATTTGCAGAAAGGTAAGGAGGGGTGACAAAAGTTTCTTCAGGTATCTTAGTGAAAGGGAAATGACTAAAAAGGGAATTGTGAGACTGAAAGGTGCTGCGAACCGCTATATAGATAATGATGAAGAAAAGGCAAATTTGCTAAATAGATACTTTTGTTCTGTTTTCACAGAAGAAAATCCTCGAGAAGGACCACGATGGACTGGCAAAAGTACATATGAGAGAGGAGTGGATTTAGCACCGTTCACAGAAAAGAGTATGTGTGAACAACTAGGAAACCTAAAAGTGGACAAAGCCAGGGGACCGGACGGGATCCACTCCAGGATATTGAGGGAGCTCAGAGAGGTTCTGGCGGGTCCTCTTAAAGATTTGTTTAATAAATCCTTGGAGACGGGAGAGGTTCTGTGCGATTGGAGAATGGCGGAGGTGGTCCCTCTTCACAAAAGTGGTGATAGGGAAGAAGCTGGAAACTACAGGCTGGTAAGCCTCACTTCGGTTATTGGAAAAGTAATGGAAGCAATGCTGAAGGACAGGATAGTGAATTTCCTGGAAGCCAATAAGTTCCAAGATCCGAAACAACATGGTTTTACCAAAGGGAAATCGTGTCAAACGAATCTCATTGAATTCTTTGACTGGGTGACTGGAGAATTGAATCAAGGACGTGCTATAGACGTAATCTACTTAGATTTCAGCAAAGCTTTGACACAGTTCCCAACAGGAGGCTCTTGAATAAACTGGACAGGCTGAAGATAGGACCTGAAGTGGTTAACTGGATTAGGAACTGGTTGACGGACAGAAACCAGAGGGTGGTGGTTAATGGAATTCGCTCGGAGGAGGGAAAGGTGAGTAGTGGAGTGCCTCAGGGATCGGTGCTGGGGCCGATTCTGTTCAATATATTTGTGAGTGACATTGCCGAAGGGTTAGAAGGTGAAGTTTGCCTTTTTGTGGACGATACTAAAATTTGCAACAGAGTGGACACCAGGGAGGGAGTGGAAAGCATGAAAAAGGATCTGCAGAAGCTAGAAGAATGGTCTAAGGTTTGGCAATTAAAATTCAATGCGAAGAAATGCAAAGTGATGCACTTAGGGAGTAGAAATCCACAGGAGACATGTGTTAGGCGGGGAGAGTCTGATAGGTACAGACGGGGAGAGGGATCTTGGGGTGATAGTATTTGAGGATCTGAAGGCGACGAAACAGTGTGACAAGGCGGTGGCCGTAGCGAGAAGGTTGCTAGGCTATATAGAGAGAGGTGTGACCAGCAGAAGAAAAGAGGTTTTAATGCCCCTGTATAAGTCATTGGTGAGGCCCCACCTGGAGTATTGTGTTCAGTTTTGGAGGCCATACCTTGCTAAGGATGTAAAAAGAATTGAAGCGGTGCAAAGAAAAGCTACGAGAATGGTATGGGATTTGCGTTACAAGACGTAAGAGGAGAGACTTGCTGACCTGAACATGTATACCCTGGAGGAAAGGAGAAACAGGGGTGATATGATACAGACGTTCAAATATTTGAAAGGTATTAATCTGCAAACGAACCTTTTCTGTAGATGGGAAGGCGGTAGAACTAGAGGACATGATATGAGATTGAAGGGGGGCAGACTCAAGAAAAAAGTCAGGAAGTATTTTTTCACGGAGAGAGTGGTAGATACTTGGAATGCCCTCCCGCGGGAGGTGGTGGAGATGAAAACGGTAGCGGAATTCAAGCATGCGTGGGATAAACATAAAGGAATCCTGTTCAGAAGGAATGGATCCTCAGAAGCTTAGCCGAGATTGGGAGGTGGGGCTGGTGTTTGGGAGGCGGGGCTAGTGCTGGGCAAGACTTCTACGGTCTGTGCCCTGAAAATGGCAGATACAAATTAAGGTAAGGTATACACAAGAAGTAGCACATATGAGTTTATCTTGTTGGGCAGACTGGATGGACTTTTTCTGCCGTCATCTACTATGTTACTATCAGGCTTATTTTCGAAAGTGATCACCGGCCATTTCCCGACATAAATCGGGAGATGGCCGGCGATCTCTCAAAAGCGGCGAAATCGGCATAATCGAAAGTGGCTTTTTTGACAGCATCGCCACTTTCCCGTCGCCTCGCCGGTGAAAGTTCAAGGGGGCGTGTCAGCAGCTTAGCAAAGGTGGGACATGGACAGGCATGGGCGTGGCTACCAGATGGCCGGCTTTCATGGATAATGGAAAAAAAGCGGCGTTAATCAGTATTTCGCCGGGTTTACTTGGTCCTTTTATTTTCACGACCAAGCCTCAAAAAGGTGCCCCCACTGATCAGATGACCACTGGAGGGAATCGGGGATGACCTCCCCGTAGTCCACCAGTGGTCACCAACCCCCTCCCACACTAAAAAAATAAAAATAAAAACCTTTTTTTACCAGCCTGAATGCCAGCCTCAAATGTCATACCCAGCTCCCTGACACCAGTATGCAAGTCCCTGGAGCAGTTTTTAATGGGTGCAGTGCACTTCAGGCAGGCAGACCCAGGTCCATCCCCCCCCTACCTGTTACACTTGTGGTGGTAAATGTTAAGCTCTCCAAACCCCCCCAAAACCCACTGTACCAACATGTAGGTGCCCCCCTTCACCCATAAGGGCTAAGGTAATGGTGTAGAGTTGTGGGAAGTGGGTTTGGGGGGGATTTGGGGGGCTCAGCATGCAAGGTAAGGGAGCTATGCACCTGGGAGCTTTTTTTTGTATTTTTTAAACATTTTTAGAAGTGCCCCCTAGGGTGCCCGGTTGGTGTCTTGGCATGTCAGGGGGACCAGTGCACTACAAATGCTGGCTTCTCCCATGACCAAATGCCTTAGATTTCGCCGGGTTTGAGATGGTCGGCATTTTTTTCCATTATCACTGAAAAACAAAACCGGCGAACTCTGGCATTTGGCCGGGCTATACCATATTATCAGAAAAAAAGATGGCTGGCCATCTTTTTTGATAATACGGTTCCAGCCAGCTGTTGCGCCTCTGCCAAAATAGATCTCCGGCAATGTTCGATTATACCCCTCTATGTTACTATGTATTCTATGCAAATGTATCTCATGCTTATTCATTGTGGACTGAGTGGAGAACCCTTGCCTTACAGGTTTTCATTTGTGGTGGCATTTTATAAAATACTACATATGGATTAGGGATATGCATTCATTGCTGCTCATTTTAGTGTATCTGGGTTTTAAAAAGGTTTCAAACAAGTTCCTGGAGGAAAAGTCCATAGTCTGCTATTGAGACAGACATGGGAAGCAGCTGCTTGCCCTGGGATTGGTAGCATGGAATATTGCTACTCTTTGGGATTCTGAGCGGAATTTTGTCACTCTTTAGGATTCCAGAATCTTGCTGTTCTTTGGGGTTCTACATGGAATGTTGCCACAATTTGGGTTTCTGTCAAGTACTTGTGACCTGGCTTGGCCACTGTTTGAAAACAGGGTACTGGGCTGGAAGGACCAGTATGGCTACGCTTATGTTCTATTCAGTTCATTAGCACACTTTTAAAAATATAAAGTAGTGTGCACTGAATTGATTTAATATGCGTTAACCTAGGAATTAATGCAACATTAAAATGTTCTAATGCATATTAAGGGGTAAATATTCAGCTGGCATGGTTAGCATTTATTTGGCTGTTGCCAGCTTTATCCCCAGAAATTTAATGCTGTGCCATGTCCAGTTTTGGGGATTTAATGCGAAGTTTGTTTGTTTGTTTGTTTGTTTGTTTTTGTTTATGCTGAGAGCATAACAGTATATGCAACTTGTAAATCAGAATGGGAGGCGGCAGTTCTGTGCACAGGTTCAATCCGAAAATATTGTATCTACACATGTACTGGAATGTTGTTCTGTCCATAAATTTTATGTGCAAGAAATTTTTGCAAGGTTGGTATTTATGTGCAGAATGTATGCTGACCCTTTCATTTTACTCGGACATGTGCACATTTCTAGCTGCCTTGGTGCCAGGGGCGTAGCTACTATTGAGCGGCCCAGCAAGCTGCCCAGGCCACCCAAAGGCCTGTGGTGATGAACCCCCACTGCAAATCTGGCATCCCTACCTTTCTTAGCCACCAACCATCATCACCCCTGCCCACAGGTCTAGTGTCTCTCCAACCCTCCTCCCATTCCCCTGTGGCCTTGTATCTCTCTCTTACTACCCCTCCCCATGGTCCTCAAAATGCACACGGGCTGCCAGTAGAGGCAGCAAATGAAATAGGCTGCCTCTGCCTGCCCCCTCCTGGTCCTTTCCTGTGCCGCATCCCACCTAGTGTTACCATATGGCTCCAGAAAAAGGAGGACAGATTGAGCCAGCATGGGTTTTACTTCCATTGCTTTCAATGGAAGCAAAACCCAGACTGGATCAATGTGTCCTCCTTTTTCTGGAGCCATATGGTAACCCTAATCCCACCTCTATGATGTAACTTCCTACAGGTGGGAAGTGGCACAGGAAAGGCCCAGTTGGGGTCAGGCAGAGGCAGCCTGTTTCAATCATTGCCTCTACCGGTGACCACACATGTTTCATTCACATTTTAAGGACCGCAGGAGATGCCGGGCCAATGCGGTGGGAGGGAGGAGGATAGATAGATGCCATGCCTGCACAGGGAGAGGGGGATTTTAGAGAGATGCTGAAAGTGAGGGGGGAATAAGAGGAAAGAAAAAGAGGGAAAGGCCAGGAACAAATGGGAGGGTGAAGATGTGTAACTTATAGAGAAGAACAGAGGGAAGTGAGAAAGAGAAAGACCTGATGCAAAGGGGAGGAGGAGAGAAAGCGGTGGTGGTGGGGGGATAAATGCTAGACTTGGGAGGTGGTAGACGGAAAAGAGAGAGAGACTAGACCAAGGAGAGAGAGAAGGAGGAGAGATGCTGGACCAGTGGAAGGAAGGAGAGCGGGAGAGGCTGGACCAGGGGTACAGGTGCAGGAGAAAGGGAAGAGAGAAGGGAGAAGCTAGACATGGGGAGGGACAGGGACACAAAAAGGAAATGCAGACCATGGAGGAAGCATAGGGTTAGGGATACAGAGGAGAGATATAAATGATTGCGCCTACACTTGGCTGTTGCATGCGTAAGTTAGAATTCTATAACTTACACGTGCAACTGGAAGACACACCCATGACCCACCCATGTGTACTCCCTCTTGTTCACTATGGGCCAGATTCTATATAAGGTGTATAAAAAATCCATGCGGTAAACATATTTACACCTAAGTGTAATATATAAGCGGTGCCTAGATTTAGGCGCGGTATATAGAATATGCTTAGTTGATATCCCAGCACCTAAAACTATGCACCTCCATTACACCAACAAAAATGTGGCGTACGTTCCTGCACGTAGATTTACGCACATTGGGCCATATTCTATAACTATGCACGTAAATTTGGGAGTGTCACGAAAAGCACATTTCCCCACCCATAGCCACACCTCTTTTGAACTGCATACATTAGAATTTAGGCGCAGTTCATTACAGAATACACTTAGCAAGTTGTGCATGTAAATCACAACCAAAGCTTGTACCGGACACTAAATAATCTCTCCTCTCCTTGATTCCGATTGTAACTGAAACATATGTTCTTTACTCAACCATATTATCACCTATATTTGTTTCTTTACCGAACTGGCGAATACTTCTATGGTACTATGTAAGCCACATTGAGCCTGCAAATAGGTGGGAAAATGTGGGATACAAATGTAATAAATAAATAAACTAAATAAATTCTAATAATTATTACTGCTTGTTAAGTGCTGTTATCAATGCTGATTAGCTTGCTAAGCCAATTAAGTTACACCTATTATTATAGAATACACCTGGATTTTGGCACGGATCTCTAAGCATGCTATATAGAATTCAGGGGTTCAGCATTTAGATGCTAATTTTATAGAAGAATGCCTAAATGCAGTTATGCCCTTTAGCACAAAAATGTTTGCAAGACCCACAAATACAGGGAGTACCTGTGGGTGCCCATCATTTTAAAGTAGTGCTTATGCAGATGATTTGACTGCATTAGTTAACCCAGCTATCACTTTACCTAAAGCACTTTACCTAAAGCACTTGATTTACTACATATGGGACTTTAGATAATTACAGATGAATCAGAGGTACTCAGCTTAAGGGTTGGGCAGGCGAGAGATTGGTTGGGTACCTTCCCTTTGCGTTGGGCGAAATCAACTTTGAAGTATCCGGGTCTACACATTCCTAGTAATCCAGCCTGTTTATATGAGACTAGTGTACCAGCCTTGTTGCAGATTTCCAAGATCTTATGTTCCCGTTGGGCTTACTTGCCTCTGTCACTGTGGGAAAGGATCCATTTTGTTAAGATGGTTCTTCTTCCAAAGTGGCTCTTTCCTCTTCACATTTGCCTCTTATTTTGAAACCAGTGATTTGCGCAGCTGGAATACTATTTTGAGGTGCTTTTTATGGGGGGGAAGAAGTCTCTTGTGCCTCTGCACCATCTGCAGCTTCATTGCCGAGATGGAGGTTTGGGGTTTATTAGACTTGAAGGCATATAATATAGCCTGTCGTTTATGACAGATTTGGGATTGGGTCTATGGCACCTTGGAGTTTTGTAATTATTTGCATGAAAGATAGATTCATGTGGATTGGTCATTGGGTTATTTATTTCATGTAAAAAATAAGCATTTATCTCCCTGGTTGAGAAAGCATTCGTTATTGAAGTAATTGCATTGGGCATGGAATTATATTCAATAAAAAATATATGGGTTTCAATCTAATCAACCTGGTGTGGGTAAATCAGTAATTTCCAACAATTCCACCAGCTGGAATTATATTCGCCAGCATTTTCATTTGCATGCCCATTCAATTTTGGATAAGGCGCCCTTCTTCCAGAGTCGCATTGCAGCAGTTTTCAGTGGTGGGCGGATAAAGGAATTTCACTACTTCATTGAGTTCTTGAACAGGATGAGCCCATGATGCTTTCATTTGAATCGCTACGGCAACAATTTGGGCTTTTGTCTCGGGACTAGTATACTTATAGACTGTTACACCATTATGTACATTCATTGTTTTGATTGTCTCGGATTGATTTTGAGGAATACAGCTTTAATGAGCATTAGCCCCAACTGGCGACTTGATGGGTAGTTATTATGATGGCTTTCATAGTTATCACTTATTTTGGACAAATGGATTGGAGACTTTGGACCATATGCTATGGAAGACTTTTTGATCAGCTTGCAAGAGTGCTCTAAATTGGTGGAGAGTGTCCAATTATGAGAGTTGCACTATAAGTTTCTTTGCGTACCTATACAGTGGGGGAAATAAGTATTTGATCCCTTGCTGATTTTGTAAGTGTGCCCACTGAGAAAGACATGAGCAGCCCATAATTGAAGGGTAGGTTATTGGTAACAGTGAGAGATAGCACATCACAAATTAAATCCGGAAAATCACATTGTGGAAAGTATATGAATTTATTTGCATTCTGCAGAGGGAAATAAGTATTTGATCCCCCACCAACCAGTAAGAGATCTGGCCCCTACAGACCAGGTAGATGCTCCAAATCAACTCGTTACCTGCATGACAGACAGCTGTCGGCAATGGTCACCTGTATGAAAGACACCTGTCCACAGACTCAGTGAATCAGTCAGACTCTAACCTCTACAAATGGCCAAGAGCAAGGAGCTGTCTAAGGATGTCAGGGACAAGATCATACACCTGCACAAGGCTGGAATGGGCTACAAAACCATCAGTAAGACGCTGGGCGAGAAGGAGACAACTGTTGGTGCCATAGTAAGAAAATGGAAGAAGTACAAAATGACTGTCAATCGACAAAGATCTGGGGCTCCACGCAAAATCTCACCTCGTGGGGTATCCTTGATCATGAGGAAGGTTAGAAATCAGCCTACAACTACAAGGGGGGAACTTGTCAATGATCTCAAGGCAGCTGGGACCACTGTCACCACGAAAACCATTGGTAACACATTACGACATAACGGATTGCAATCCTGCAGTGCCCGCAAGGTCCCCCTGCTCCGGAAGGCACATGTGACGGCCCGTCTGAAGTTTGCCAGTGAACACCTGGATGATGCCGAGAGTGATTGGGAGAAGGTGCTGTGGTCAGATGAGACAAAATTGAGCTCTTTGGCATGAACTCAACTCGCCGTGTTTGGAGGAAGAGAAATGCTGCCTATGACCCAAAGAACACCGTCCCCACTGTCAAGCATGGAGGTGGAAATGTTATGTTTTGGGGGTGTTTCTCTGCTAAGGGCACAGGACTACTTCACCGCATCAATGGGAGAATGGATGGGGCCATGTACCGTACAATTCTGAGTGACAACCTCCTTCCCTCCGCCAGGGCCTTAAAAATGGGTCGTGGCTGGGTCTTCCAGCACGACAATGACCCAAAACATAGACCAAGGCAACAAAGGAGTGGCTCAGGAAGAAGCACATTAGGGTCATGGAGTGGCCTAGCCAGTCACCAGACCTTAATCCCATTGAAAACTTATGGAGGGAGCTGAAGCTGCGAGTTGCCAAGCGACAGCCCAGAACTCTTAATGATTTAGAGATGATCTGCAAAGAGGAGTGGACCAAAATTCCTCCTGACATGTGTGCAAACCTCATCATCAACTACAGAAGACGTCTGACCGCTGTGCTTGCCAACAAGGGTTTTGCCACCAAGTATTAGGTCTTGTTTGCCAGAGGGATCAAATACTTATTTCCCTCTGCAGAATGCAAATAAATTCATATACTTTCCACAATGTGATTTTCCGGATTTAATTTGTGATGTGCTATCTCTCACTGTTACCAATAACCTACCCTTCAATTATGGGCTGCTCATGTCTTTGTCAGTGGGCACACTTACAAAATCAGCAAGGGATCAAATACTTATTTCCCCCACTGTATATTTATTTTTATTTTGTTACATTTGTACCCCGTGCTTTCCCACTCATGGCAGGCTCAATGCGGCTTACATATTGTATACAGGTACTTATTTGTACCTGGGGCAATGGAGGGTTAAGTGACTTGCCCAGAGTCACAAGGAGCTGCCTGTGCCTGAAGTGGGAATCGAACTCAGTTCCTCATCTCCCCAGGACCAAGGTCCACCACCCTAACCACTAGGCCACTCCTCCACTATATACATCCCTCTTGTGCGAAAAGACATTTTAAAAGGAGATTTTGACAATATCATTTTGAAAAATAGATCGATGAGGAAGCTTAGTGGCATGATGTTGAAGTAAAGAGCCGCTTCTGATGGTCCCAAAAAATTCTTTTAAATTGTTAAAAGAATACTGGTGAATAGGTTATGAAATTGTTTGGTGTAGGCTTTTTCTAATTTCTATATACTCTTCCACCATTAAGATTGTTTTGGCCTATTAAAATATCATATTGAGAAAGCAGCATAAGACACTTTTATGTGGGTGGTCACTGCTTGGAATCTTGTAATACATAAGTACATAAGTAATGCCACACTGGGAAAAGACCAAGGGTCCATCGAGCCCAGCATCCTGTCCACGACAGCGGCCAATCCAGGCCAAGGGCACCTGGCGAGCTTCCCAAATGTACAAACATTCTATACATGTTATTCCTGGAACTGTGGATTTTTCCCAAGTCCAGTTAGTAGCGGTTTATGGACTTGTTCTTTAGGAAACCGTCTAACCTCTTTTTAAACTCTGTTAAGCTAACCGCGTTCACCACGTTCTCCGGCAACGAATTCCAGAGTTTAATTATGCGTTGGGTGAAGAAAAAATTTCTCCGATTTGTTTTAAATTTACTACACTGTAGTTTCAGCGCATGCTCCCTAGTCCTAGTATTTTTGGAAAGCGTGAACAGACGCTTCACATCCACCTGTTCCACTCCACTCATTATTTTATATACCTCTATCATGTCTCCTCTCAGTCGTCTCTTCTCCAAAGCACATACACTTACAAAAGTTACATCAGAGTAGTAGCCACTCGATATTATGGATGGGCCCAGAGCATAGGCGTAGTTTGACTGTTTCATTTGGGGGGGGGGCAAAGAATGGGCGGAGCATATTAGCATATCATTTGCATTTATACATATGCAAATGAATATGCTAATATGGAGGAAGTAATTGAAATTTACAGGCAAAATATCACAGATGCACATTTGAAAAACCTGACACATTTCAATTAATAATTATGAATAAAATACTTTTATCTACCTTTGTTGTCTGATCATTTAGTTTTTCTATTTGCTTTGGTCCCAGTGTCTTCTGTTTTATGTAGTGTCTTCTTTCCAGTAGGCTTCCCTCTGCTCCCCACCCTCCCAGTCCCATCCATCTCTTGCTCCTTCCCTCTGCTCCCGACCCCTCCCAGTCCCATCCATCTTCTGTTCCTTCCCTCTGCTCACCATCCCTCTGTCCCATCCATCTTCTGCTCCTTCCCTCTGCTGTGCCTGACCTCTCCCAATCCCATCCATCTCCTGGTCCATCCCTCTGCTCCCCACCCCTCGCAGTCCCATTCATCTCTTGCTCCTTCCCTCTGCTCCCCACCCCTCCCAGTCCCAACCATCTCTTGCTCCTTCCCTCTGCTCACCACCCCTCCCAGTCCCATCCATCTTCTGTTCCTTCCCTCTGCTCACCATCCCTCCGTCCCATCCATCTTCTGCTCCTTCCCTCTGCTGTGCCTGACCTCTCCCAATCCCATCCATCTCCTGGTCCATCCCTCTGCTCCCCACCCCTCGCAGTCCCATCCATCTCTTGCTCCTTCCCTCTGCTCCCCACCCTTCCCAGTCCCATCCATCTCTTGCTCCTTCCTTCTGCTCCCCACCCCTCGCAGTCCCATCCATCTCTTGCTCCTTCCCTCTGCTCCCCACCCCTCCCAGTACCATCCATCTTCCCTCTGCTCCCCACCCCCCCACCCCCCGCGAGGTCCAAGATGGTGACTCCGTTTACCCCTCTCTTCCTCCCTCCCTCCGGCGCAGGCAACAGTCTTCAGCTTTTTCAGCATTCCTGGCAGCGGTAGCGATGTACACGCTGCCTTTGGTCTGCCCCGGAAGCCTTCTCTTCAAGTTCCTGTTCCCACCTATGCGGGAACAGGAACTTGAAGAGAAGGCTTTGGGGCAGAGCCGAAGGCAGCGTGTACATCGCTACCGCTGCCAGGAATGCTGAAAAAGACTGCTGCCTGCGCCGGAGGGAGGGAGGAAGAGAGAGGGATAGACGGATACGCTCCTCTCCGTCCGCTTGGCTTCCCTGCCCTCTCTGTCTGCGTCCCGCCTTCCTCTGATGTCAGAGGAAGGTGGGACGCAGACAGAGAGGGCAGGGAAGCCAAGCGGACGGAGAGGAGCGGGTGCCTGCATGTGGTTTTTTTTTAAAAACTAATGGCGCGGCGGCGCCTCGTCGTCGTTTGGGGGGGCATTGCCCCCCCTCGCCCCCCCAGTCTACGCCTATGGCCCAGAGGTGAATTGGATGGGCCCTTCCACATGCACATGACCCTCCCCCCACCCACCCCCTAACCACACACCACATATATCTTCCTGGAGATATTTTTGAAGAACATGAGGGGTTTTTTCACCTACCCCACATCTTCTCCCTGTCCTCTGCAGCATCCCGGCATCTGTGCTCCTGTTTCTGAACTCTGTCCCTCCCCGATGTCGGTACAGGCATCCTCTGTGCCTGCAGCAATTCATTCGGTACAGGCTTCCATCTGTCATGTCCCACCCTCGCTGATGTCATTGCCTGTTCCTGTCTGGCAGAACACAGCAGATGGAAGCCTGCAGGGTTGGCGCAAGCAGAGAGAATGAATCACTGCAGGAGCCGAGGACACCTGTACCGACATCAGGGAGGGAAGGGGTTCAGAGACCAGAGTACAGATGCCGGGATGCTGCAGAGGAGAGGGGGGAAGAGAGCAGTGTGGAGCTGCAGATGGGTGGGCCTGAGCCAAGATTGGGTAGGCCTATGCCCACCCAGGCCCACCCATAGCTATGCCACTGAGTTACATATGTTTCAGTGTAACTTTGTAAGTCTATGTGCTTTGAAAATGAGCACCTTTATCAGCTCTATAACGTTGTGAAAAGCCCCATTGCCTCTTTCCCTATATGCCGAATTGCAACATCCCTAGCATCTGGAAATGAGCAGCAGAAGTGATATGATTTCTGCTCCTGGCATGATCTCACCAAGCTTTAAGGGCAACAAGCCAGAATTCCTTGCCCACACTTCAATTACCCCACTGCTTCATTTCATTATAACAAAACCACATTTGTGGCCAAGCTCCAAAGGAAGTAATGAAGGGAAAATATAATGACAAAGAACATAGAAATCTACTTTTGATGCCAGTATCTTTCATATATAGAAGGGAAGTCAAAGAATTTATGAATATGTTTGGGAAGTTTCATATATCAAATAAAATGAACCTTCAACCTTGATATGTGTAGCCCTCCTTGTCAAAGCAGAAGCAGGTTCTCCATTACATTCTGGGGATTCCTAGGATGGATGGATGCCCTTACATAGTAACATAGTAGATGACGGCAGAAAAAGACCTGCACGGGCCATCCAGTCTGCCCAACAAGATAAACTCATATGTGCCACTTTTTGTGTATACCTTACCTTGATTTGTAACTGTCCCTTTCAGGGCACAGACCGTATAAGTCTGCCCAGCACTATCCCCGCCGCCCAACCACCAGCTCCGCCTCCCACCACCGGCTCTGGCACAGACCGTATAAGTCTGCCCAGCACTATCCCCACCTCCCACTACCGGCTCTGCCACCCAAACTTGCAAAATCTCAACTAGAGGTTTAAGTTCAGAGAGCTGCAGTTAGGAATTCTGAAGGAATGAGTGGCAGAGACAACAGCTGGAAAATTCCAGCACCAAATGGCCCTCTTAGGCTGGGCCTGCTTCTATGCCCCTAGAGAATAATATAATACAACCATGGAATTCACCTCCTTCAGGTAGCCACGTGTGGGAATTACAGGGCTTTTTTAAAGGGTACTTGGGGGTACTGAGTACTGGCACCTTTTCCATTGTCTGCTAAAGTTGACCCATGGACCCCAAGTATTAATGAAACAGCTCAGGCTCTACAAACCAATTCTGCCTTGTCATACATTCTGTGACTAGTTGCAGGGGAGCCTGGGTATTGTGGGGTGGGTCTCTCAGTGATCACCCCACCCTTGAAGGGTGGCCTGGCATTTATTATTATTATTATTGTTTATTGCATTTGTATCCCACATTTCCCACCTATTTGCAGGCTCAATGTGGCTTACATAGTTTGTTATGGTATAGTCAATTCATGATGACAAAAACACTTAGTATTGTACTGAGATTAAGTAAAGGAAGAAAGAAGGAAGGTGTTATTCGGATGGTATGGAAGGTGGACTTTAATAATTGGGAATATTGGTGAGGTAATGTTGTGAGGCAGGGGGGTTCTCTTAGTAGGCCTTGTTGAAGAGATGAGTCTTCAAAGATTTGCGGAAGCTAGTTATTTCGTCAATTGGTTTCATGGCTGTAGGCAATGCATTCCACAGCTGCGTACTCATGTAAGAGAAGGTGGTGGCGTGTATCAGCTTGTATTTTAGTCCTTTACAGCTGGGGAAGTGCAGGTTGAGAAATTTGCGGGATGATCGTATGCCGTTCCTGGGAGGCAGGTCCACAAGGTTTAGCATGTAGATTGGGGTGTTTGCGTGAATGATTTTGTGTACAATCGTGCAGATTTTGAACGCAATGCGTTCCTTGAGTGGGAGCCAATGAAGTTTCTCTCTTAAGGGTTTTGCACTTTCATATTTGGTTTTTCCAAATATGAGTCTGGCGGCGGTATTCTGAGCTGTTTGGAGTTTTTAAATATTTTGTTCTTTGCAGCCAGCGTACAGTGTGTTCCAGTAGTCCAGATGACTTATTACCATTGACTGTACTAAGGTACGGAATATGTATCTCGGGAAGAAAGGTTTTACTCGTTTGAGTTTCCACATGGAGTGGAACATCTTTTTCGTTGTGTTCTTCACGTGGGCATCGAGTGTGAGGTTTCGGTCAATGGTAACTCCGAGAATTTTTAGGTTTTGTGCAATGGGGAGGGAGCAGTATGGTGTGGTTATGGTGGAGTAGTTGTTTTTGTTGTGTTGTGAGGTGAGTACAAGGCATTGTGTTTTTTCCGCGTTGAGTTTTAGCTGGAATGCATCCACCCAGGAGTGCATGGTTTGTAGGCTTTGGTTGATCTCGTTGGTGATTTCATTTAGATTGTGTT
Source organism: Microcaecilia unicolor (assembly GCF_901765095.1). Taxonomy (NCBI): domain Eukaryota; kingdom Metazoa; phylum Chordata; class Amphibia; order Gymnophiona; family Siphonopidae; genus Microcaecilia; species Microcaecilia unicolor. The sequence goes on from NC_044036.1 coordinate 192,688,826, forward strand.
TGAACGGGATGTAAATCGTGACATCGTCTGCGTATATGTAGGGATTAAGGTTCTGGTTGGCTAGTAGTATAGCTAAAGGTATCATCATTAGGTTGAAGAGAGTTGGTGATAAGGGGGAACCTTGAGGAACTCCACATTCAGGTATTCATGGGGTTGATATGTCCACGTTCGTTGTTACTTGGTATGATCTTGTAGTCAGGAATCCTTTGAACCATTTGAGAACTGTACCTCCTACTCCGAAGTATTCTAGTATGTGTAGTAGTATTTCGTGGTTAACCATGTCGAAGGCACTGGACATGTCGAATTGTAGGAGGAGTATGTTATTACCAGTTGCAATTGCTTGTTTGAATGAGTTCATTGCGGAAACTAGTACAGTTTCGGTACTGTGATTTGACCGAAATCCTGATTGAGATTCATGTAGAATTGAGTGTTTCTTTAGGTATTCAGAGAGTTGTTTCGTCACTATGCTCTCCATTAGTTTGGTTATGAGCGGGATAGATGCTACTGGGCGATAATTGGTTAGGTCTATTGTACTTTTCTTAGCATCTTTTGGTATCGGAGTAAGTAAGATGTTTCCTTTATCCATGGGAAAGAGCCCGTTTTGAAGCCTGTGATTTACGGGAAAGTCTCCTGATGAGATGTAATCGTTTTTTCTTACCACTGCTGCCACTTGTCCATTGCAGCAGCAGCAGAAAAACAACAAAAAAAAGCAAACGCGGAGCTGCAGCAGCCTTCAGGCATGCGCTGTTAGTTCTGCCGGTCCTCTGCCCCCGGAACTTGAAGTTGACGTCAGCGGGGGCAGAGGACCGGCAGAGCTGACAGCGCATGCCTGAAGGCTGCTGCAGCTCTGCGTTTGCTTTTTTTTTTGTCGCGGTAGCTGTACAGAGCAGAGGCTGCATCGTGGAGGGAGACCGTCAGGATGAAAAGTTGAAGCCAATGGTTGGTCTCCGTTTCTCCTTCAACAAAGCAAGCAAATGGTAACCTCTGAGCTGCTGCATCCACGTTGTCATCCTTATATTGTTGGTAGCATTTGTTTTTATTTATCTCACTTATATTTTCAAACATTGCTGGCTTGATGTCCTGTTTCGGTTATTGGTGAGCCCTTAGGTTCCCGGAGGCCCGCAAGACCTCAGAGGACCGCCGTGCACCCCGAATCTTCACCCGCGGCGACCGCCGTTCACCGAGGGTTGAGCCCCCAGCTGCAGGCGGCCAGCAGGACTGCTGGAACCGCGGGGTGACGGCCGGCCTGGCGGGTAGTCAGCAACACAGTCTCGGAAGGGCAACTAGCAAGGACGGCTAGCGCAGAAAAGGAATGCAGTCACTGAGGATGGCTAGCAAGGACGGCTAGCTGGAAGAGGATACAGTCTCTGAAGGTGGCTAGCAAGGACGGCTAGCTTGAAGAGGAACACAGTCTCTGAAGGTGGCTAGCAAGGACGGCTAGCTTGAAGAGGAACACAGTCTCTGAAGGTGGCTAGCAAAGACGGCTAGCTTGAAGAGGAACACGGTCTCTGAAGGTGGCTAGCAGGGACGGCTAGCTGGAAGAGGAACACAGTCTCTGAAGGTGGCTAGCAAGGACGGCTAGCTGGAAGAGGACGTAGTCTCTGAAGGTGGCTAGCAAAGACGGCTAGCTTGAAGAGGAACACGGTCTCTGAAGGTGGCTAGCAAAGACGGCTAGCTTGAAGAGGAACACAGTCTTTGAAGGTGGCTAGCAAGGACGGCTAGCTGGAAGAGGACACCGTCTCTGAAGGTGGCTAGCAGGGACGGCTAGCTGGAAGAGGACGCAGTCTCTGAAGGTGGCTAGCAAGGACGGCTAGCTTGAAGAGGAACACGGTCTCTGAAGGTGGCTAGCAAAGACGGCTAGCTTGAAGAGGAACACGGTCTTTGAAGGTGGCTAGCAAGGACGGCTAGCTGGAAGAGGACACCGTCTCTGAAGGTGGCTAGCAGGGACGGCTAGCTGGAAGAGGAACACAGTCTCTGAAGGTGGCTAGCAAGGACGGCTAGCTGGAAGAGGACACAGTCTCTGAAGGTGGCTAGCAAGGACGGCTAGCTTGAAGAGGAACACAGTCTCTGAAGGGCAATGCTCCGTACTCCACTGTGTCGGCTCCTGACAATAGAAATGGAAGCGTTGAGCCCTTCTTGTTCCGGGGTTTAAATCCCCCGCCAGTCCATCCCCTCCCTGGAGAGGAGCCAATCCCTTCAGCCCTGACAGGCCAGGAGGGCCTGGATAGGTGGACCTGCCTCGCAGGCGGAGTTCCTCCTTCCATGCACCAATCCGGCGCGAGTGGGCGGGACTTGCTCGCTGGTTAGCTCTGGCCGGGGAGACGATGACGCCGGCGCCGCCATCTTGGCCGGCGTCTTCCCTTCCCTGAGGCCGGCCAGCCTCGGGCCGACCCGCGGAAGCACTGGCCCCGTCGGCGGCTTGTCTCTGCCGCACTGGAGCCCGCGGCCCCCGTCGATCATCGCTCCCCGCCGCGGGAGCACAGGTAAGGACCCGGAACGGGACAGTATCCTCCCCGGGTGCCCCCTTTCCCCCGGGCCCGGGTTTGGAAGGATACCAGGCGTGGAAGGCTTTGACCAACTCTGGAGCATGTACATTCGCCGCGGGCTCCCAGGAGTTGTCTTCGGGGCCAAAATTCTTCCAGGACAATAAGTAATATAGCCTTCCCCGCCGCTTCTTTGAATCCAGAACATCCTCCACCTCATACTCTGGATCGGGATCTGCTTCAAGATCTTCGGTCTCCTGCCGTTGGGGGTGCCATCGAGATCCTCGAAAACTTTTCAATAGGGAAATATGGAAGGCATTATGCACCCGCAGGGTCCTAGGCAATCGCAACCGATATGTCACAGCTCCAATTCGTGATTGGATTGCAAACGGTCCAATATACCGAGGTTCCAATCTCCGAGAGGGCACCCGGAGTCGGAGATATTTCGTGCTTAACCATACCTTCTGTCCTGGTTGCAAGACGGGAGCGGTTCGCCGATGACGATCTGCGAAATCCTTGTATTTGGTAGCTGCCCTCTGCAGTTGTTCTCGGGCCATCTCCCAGACCCTTTGCAACTCTGTCAGAGTTACATTAACCATGGGGGTCGGAGATCCAGACGGGAAAGGTGCTGGCAGCCGAGGGTGTCGTCCATATACCAAGAAGAATGGAGAATCTCCCGAGGCCGAGTGGACGCTGTGGTTATATGCAAACTCGGCCCAAGGAAGTAGGGAGACCCAGTTATCTTGACGCTTGTTGACAAACGCTCGTAAGAACCCTTTTAATGTCTGATTCGTCCTCTCGACCATCCCATTGGTCTGGGGATGGTATGCTGATGAAAAATGGGTCTTCACCCCCAAAGCTGTACATAAGGCCCTCCAGAAACGTGAGGTGAATTGGGGGCCTCGGTCACTAATAATCCGAAGAGGCAACCCATGAAGTCGAAAAATGTGTTGAATGAAAAGTTGGGCTAAGGCGGCCGCCGAAGGAAGTCCCGGCAGGGGAACAAAATGGGCCATCCGGGAAAAACGGTCAATCACCACCCAAATCACCGTGTGTCCCCGGGAACTGGGGAGGTCGGTGATAAAATCCATGGAGAGCTCTGTCCAGGGGCCTGCCGGTATGGGCAGCGGTTGCAACTTCCCTATGGGGGTCCCGATTACCGGTTTCGTTCGGGCGCAGACAGGACAGGTGGTGACGAACTGAAGAATGTCCCGCCTCATCTGAGGCCATTGATACTGTCTGGCAATGAGACGCAGAGTCTTTTGATACCCAAAATGTCCTGCCCATCGGGACGAATGCCCCCATTGCATTACCTTTGCTCGATCAGCGGCCGGCACTAGTTCTTTCGTAGGAGCGACCTCTCCCACGGCCGCGCTGAGGCATGCCAGATCCAACATGGAATGGATCTCCCTGGTCTCCTCTGGAACCTCAAATGCTCTGGAGAGAGAGTCCGCAGGGGTATTCTGGGCAGCAGCCCGAAAGACCAGTTGAAAATTAAATCTGGCGAAAAACAATGACCACCGGGCTTGTCGGGGATTGAGCCGTTGAGCCTCTTGAAGATACAGTAGATTTTTGTGGTCAGTGATCACCGTGAACCGGTGTTCCGCTCCCTCCAGCAGATGTCTCCATTCCTGCAGGGCTAATTTCAATGCTAAGAGCTCTCTATCCCCTACTGTATAGTTACATTCTGCCGGGGAGAATCTCCGAGAGAAGAAAGAGCAAGGTTGGCGCCGGCCCTTGGGATTCACCTGAGAGAGGACCGCCCCGGCTCCCAATGCGGACGCGTCCACCTCCACAATAAAGGGTTTCTCTGGATCCGGGGCTACCAAAATGGACGCTGAGTTGAATGCCTCTTTTACCTGGCGAAAAGCCACTTGCGCCTCGGGCGGCCAGTCCCGGACCTTCGCATTTTTTCTAGTGAGCGCTGTCAACGGCGCCATCAGTTGTGAATACTGAGGAATAAACTGGCGATAGTAGTTTGCGAATCCCAAAAAGCATTGTAGTGCCTTCAAACCCAGCGGTCGCGGCCATTCTCGAATCGCCCGGAGTTTATCCGGCTCCATCTGTAGCCCCCCGGGTAACAGAATGTGTCCCAAGAATGGCAGCGACCGCTGATGAAAAGCGCACTTACTGAGCTTAGCGAACAGGCGGTATTGCCGTAACCGTTGTAGCACTGCGCGAACATGACTCACATGTTCCGCGGGGTTTCTGGAAAAAACCAAGATGTCGTCCAGATATACAATCACCGTGGAGTTCAGCAAATCCTCGAGCACAAAGTTAATAAGTCGCTGAAACACCGCCGGGGCATTACATAGGCCAAACGGCATCACCCGATACTCGAAATGTCCCTCGTGGGTGTTAAAAGCCGTCTTCCATTCGTCCCCGCGCCGGATTCGAACTAGATTGTAGGCCCCCCGCAGGTCCAACTTGGTAAACATCTGGGCTCCTTGCAGCCTGTCAAAGAGCTCGGGAATGAGCGGTAGAGGGAAGCGATCCTTTACCGTGATGGCATTTAACCCCCGGTAATCAATACAGGGCCTCAAGGAGCCATCCTTCTTAGTAACAAAAAAGAATCCGGCCCCGGCCGGGGACGTAGAGGGCCGGATAAAGCCTTTCCGCAGATTCTCCCGGATGTATTCCTGCATTACCTTGGACTCTCCTCGGGACAGGGTATACAGTCGGCCCCGCGGTGGTATGGTATCTGCCATCAAGTTAATGGCACAGTCGAACGACCGATGAGGCGGTAGAACGTCTGCCTCCATTGGACAAAACACATCTGCAAAGTCCCTATAGTCCATGGGCAGGGAGCCCAGCTCTATCCGCGCCCCCCCGGGCATACTAGTAAATGCAGGGCAGCTGCCGGTCCGGCCCTTACAACAATTCTCCCGACAGGAACTACCCCAAGCTCAGATACTTCCCTCGGTCCAGTCAATAACAGGGCTATGACTCCGTAGCCAGGGCAATCCTAGAACCACTGGATGAATGGTCCGGGATAGTACCAGGAATTGGACTTCTTCCCGGTGATCCTCCCCCACCTGCAATTCCAAAAAGGAGGTGATCTCCGTGACCGGCTGTGGTAATGTAGTTCCCTGGATGGAGGTTATTTGCAGCGCCGGCCGCCGCGGGAGCGTGGGCCAGCCCATCTGTTGTAGCAGTTTGTGCCCGATGAAGTTGCCCCCCGACCCAGAGTCCACTAGGGCCCGGGTCTGGATCGCAGTCTCGTGCCACCGTAGTATTACTGGCAGTGTGATCAGGGAATCCGGTAGGGGAGCGGAATGCCCCAAGACCCCTCCCCTCAAGGTGCCTTGGGGAAGACGTTTCCCGCCCGGGAGGGACAGGCTCGAATAAAATGTCCGGCCTCACCACAATAGAGGCACAGTCCGTCCCACAAGCGTTTCTTCCTGTCGGAAAGAGCCAGCCGTTGACGGCCCATCACCATCGGCTCCTCCCCATTCTCCTTGGAGTCCCGGTTCCCACGGCGAGGAGACGGCCCTTAGTAGTCCGGGACGTTCCCCGTGCCCACTTCTGCTGTTCCGCCCGGGCTCTCGCTCGCTCCTGGAACCGGGTATCTACTCGGATACAGAGCGAAATCAGGGCATCCAATTGGCCTGGGACCTCTCGCCCTGCCAATTCATCCTTGATTCGTTCTTGTAACCCTTCCGTAAAGATGGCCATCAAGGACTCCGGGTTCCAACGGAGCTCCGTGGCTAAAGTCCGGAAACGAATGGCATAATCGGCCACCGTCCCCTCACCCTGATGAATTCGCAGCAGTTCCGACGCCACGGAAGATGGTCTCCCAGGAAGGTCGAACACCATACGGAACCGGCGCTGAAATTCATTATAGTCATCCAAGATAGGGTCCTGTTGTTCGTTAAGTGGGGCCACCCAGGCCAGGGCCTTCCCTTCGCATAGGCCCATGATATATCCCACTTTACTTTGGTCCGAAGCAAATGTCTCCGGTTGCATCCGGAAGGCCAAGTTGCACTGATTGAGGAACCCCCGGCAACCTCCGGGGGCCCCATTATATCGTGCCGGCTCAGGGAACCGAGGTCCCGTGCGGAACCCTCCCGAACGGGGAGCCGCTGCGGCCCCCTGGACCGCAGCGGCCTGGTTCTGTACCTGAAGCGTTGAAAGTTGAGAGCATACGTTCTGGAGCGCCCCCGACAGGGCGTTCAGCTGCTCCTGCTGCTGCTGAAGTACCTTGGCCAGGTCCCGTAGATCGGGCTGCGTAGGCGAGCTCATGGCTTCCGTTTCCTGTCCTGTTTCGGTTATTGGTGAGCCCTTAGGTTCCCGGAGGCCCGCAAGACCTCAGAGGACCGCCGTGCACCCCGAATCTTCACCCGCGGCGACCGCCGTTCACCGAGGGTTGAGCCCCCAGCTGCAGGCGGCCAGCAGGACTGCTGGAACCGCGGGGTGACGGCCGGCCTGGCGGGTAGTCAGCAACACAGTCTCGGAAGGGCAACTAGCAAGGACAGCTATCGCAGAAAAGGAATGCAGTCACTGAGGATGGCTAGCAAGGACAGCTAGCTGGAAGAGGATACAGTCTCTGAAGGTGGCTAGCAAGGACGGCTAGCTTGAAGAGGAACACAGTCTCTGAAGGTGGCTAGCAAGGACGGCTAGCTTGAAGAGGAACACAGTCTCTGAAGGTGGCTAGCAAGGACGGCTAGCTGGAAGAGGAACACAGTCTCTGAAGGTGGCTAGCAAGGACGGCTAGCTTGAAGAGGAACACGGTCTCTGAAGGTGGCTAGCAAAGACGGCTAGCTTGAAGAGGAACACGGTCTTTGAAGGTGGCTAGCAAGGACGGCTAGCTGGAAGAGGACACCATCTCTGAAGGTGGCTAGCAGGGACGGCTAGCTGGAAGAGGACGCAGTCTCTGAAGGTGGCTAGCAAGGACGGCTAGCTTGAAGAGGAACACGGTCTCTGAAGGTGGCTAGCAAAGACGGCTAGCTTGAAGAGGAACACGGTCTTTGAAGGTGGCTAGCAAGGACGGCTAGCTGGAAGAGGACACAGTCTCTGAAGGTGGCTAGCAAGGACGGCTAGCTTGAAGAGGAACACAGTCTCTGAAGGGCAACGCTCCGTACTCCACTGTGTCGGCTCCTGACAATAGAAACGGAAGCGTTGAGCCCTTCTTGTTCCGGGGTTTAAATCCCCCGCCAGTCCATCCCCTCCCTGGAGAGGAGCCAATCCCTTCAGCCCTGACAGGCCAGGAGGGCCTGGATAGGTGGACCTGCCTCGCAGGCGGAGTTCCTCCTTCCATGCGCCAATCCGGCGCAAGTGGGCGGGACTTGCTCGCTGGTTAGCTCTGGCCGGGGAGACGACGACGCCGGCGCCGCCATCTTGGCCGGCGCCTTCCCTTCCCTGAGGCCGGCGTTCGCTCCCGCGGGTCGCCAGCCTCGGGCCGACCCGCGGAAGCGCTGGCCCCGTCGGCGGCTTGTCTCTGCCGCACTGGAGCCCGCGGCCCCCGTCGATCATCGCTCCCCGCCGCGGGAGCACAGGTAAGGACCCGGAACGGGACACTTGAGCTTTATATAGATGTACAGACGAAGTACAATAAGGGAATAACTTTTCATAGGTAGAGTAGTAATTTGTTAGAAAGTGTAACCAGTGTATCATCTGGAGGGCTGGTTATAGGGACACCCTAGCACTGTTATATTTTTGCAGAGATTTTTTTTTGCTCAAGGTAAACAGCCTCTAAAACAGACGTCATGTTATGAGAATCAGGTGTTCAACATTCAGAGTTTCTATTTATTTATTTACTTATTTATATAATTTCTGTCCCATATTAAACATGAATTGGTTTGAAACCTAGGAGCATTTAAAATCTTTTTTTCCCCTATGCCTGTCTACATCAAAAGAAATTCAAGATGACATAAGGTAGAGTGGGCGGGGTCAAGCCAGAGTGGGTGGAGCCAATGCAGAGTGGGCATGGCTGGGGCGTGTACTAAAATCTCCCTCTCAAAAATGGGGACTCCTTGGCAGATCTGGTATTTGTTAGAAAGAAAGTTTCCTAAAAAGATAGATGTTTAGTCTGAATTTGAACCTGACCAGTGAGTGTGCTTGACCGATTATGAAATTCTTTCACAGGCAGCCTTCACATTTCAAGAGGTGGCAGAAGAGAAAAGTTGAACCCTTGAAAGAGAAGGATAAGTGAGTAAGAAAAGCTTGATTTATAGCATTAGAGAGGGAGCCATTTTACTACTAATAATCATTTCTATAGTGCTACTAGACATTATATACAGGTACTTTCTCTGTCCCTAGAGGGCTCACAATCTATGTTTTTGTAGCTGGGGGGTGGGGGGGGGGGGCAATGGAGGGTTAACTGACTTGCCCAAGATCACAAGGAGCTGCTGTGGGAACTGAACCCAGGTTGCCAGGACCAAAGCCCACTGCACTAACCATTAGGCCACTCCTCCACTCCACTTTAAAGGCTGATTTACTAACCTGTGAAATTTATAATGGCTTTGCCGCCTAAGGTCCCTTTCACTAAGGTTTACTCTTCTTAAGAAATGACATTGGCTTGCGACTGAAGCACAAATTTCTTTCAAAACACTATCAATAGAAATCAATTTCCAAAAGTTTGTTCATTTGCTTTTTCACAAACAAACTTTCAAAACACTTAAAGGCCCTTTTCCTAAACCATGGTAAAATTTGCAGTTACTGCAGTCGAACGCGGGATTTTTTTCCCTAAGTAGCTGTAAATGTTAATGCGGCCGCAATTGGGGATGTTCTCACTATTTTGTGTGGCAGGTCGAGCGTAAACATTCAGATGAACATGTGGTATCTGCTCCCACCCCTAGTGTGCCATCATATCTGGTGCTACAAAAATATATTTATTTTTGTAACACCAGAGTGTACCCGGTGGTAATCAGGTAGTGCTGCTTGCTGCCCAGTTACCGCCAGGTTAGCGCAGAAGCCCTTACCGCCACCTCAAGGGTTCCCCCCTGAAATGGCCACGCGGCTAGTGCGTCACTTGCTGCACAGCCATTTCATGCAGGAAGCAGGGACTGTCATTTCTTCATGTTCAATTGTGAAGCGCTGGTTACGACTGGTAGCGCTATAGAAATGATTTATAGTAGTAGGAAAGTGAGACTTCCCTTTTATCCACTGTGGTAAAAGTGGGCCTCAGCGCATCAAAAACACACACCGACGCCAGTGGTAAATGGGGCCTTTAGCTTCTTACTCTCAGCTGGAGCCCTGCCTCCTGACTAGACAAGATAACATACCTAGTCTTAAAGTGGCTCCGATTCCATGAGGGAATATTCCTAAGGAAACCCCACCTTGGATCAACTACTCCCTCACATCTGCATTAGGGAGTTAACCTGATAAATGCAATGCTTTGTTTGCCAAACATCTTCCACACGTATTCTCCACCTGTCCCATGCCCCTTGATAGAAAAAGCAGTTAATGCTAAGTTTACGATGCTCTAATTGCGAAAATATTACAAAGCTCCTTAACACAGCAAAGCTTCCAGCTGGCAGAGCAGCCCCTCCCCCTACCCGGGCAAGCTTCATCCCCCCAAAGGCTCCAGTCGCCCCCTCCGCACCCCCTACAAGGCTCAAGCCCTACCTATCCCCACCCCCCACCCCCAAATAGCCCTAGACCCCCAAAAGGGCCTACTATTTATTAGGATTTATTTACCACCTTTTTGAAGGAAATCACTCAAGGTGGTGTACAGTAAGAATAGATCAAACATGAGCAATAAGCAATTACAGCAGTAAAAATATTCAACTAACAATACAGAGTATGGCATGGTATACTACTTGCAATGTCAACACAATAAATAATAGAACATTTTAATTGGTAGTGAAGGGTAAGGCAAAGCTGTAACATATAGATGGGTAAGAAAGCAGGAAAAATTAGAAAGTAAGGTGATTGATTTGAAGAAAGTTGCATATGATGTCAGAGAGATTTTTAAATATTATCTCAGCTAGGGTAGGAGTGGGTAAACATCTCCTACTGTAGTATATGTAGCCTGAATCACTCCTTATGTGTGTGAATGAGACTAACACGTTAGTTACTTCTTCCATTAAAGGCCTGGTTGAAGAGCCAAGCTTTCACCTGCTTCCTGAAGTAGAGATAGTCTTGTGTTAAGCGGTGCCTTTCAGGCAATGCATTCCAGAGTGTAGGGGCTACTCCGGAGAAGGCTCGCTTGCGGGTATCACATCGTGTAATGTCTTTTTGAGAGAGTGTAGTTAGTGAAAGGCCTTGGGAGGACCTTAGTGTCCTTGGCGGTGTGTGGAGGATCATCCTGTTCTTCAGATATTCGGGGGCATTCCCTTTCAGGGCCTTGAAGATCAAACATAGAGTTTTAAATTTAGCCCTGTATTGTACTGGTAGCCAATGAAGTTTTTGCAGAAATGGTGTGATGTGGTCATGTCGCTTGCAACCTTCTATGAGTCTTGCTGCAGCATTCTGAATCAACTGGAGCTGGTGCAGGCCCTTTGTAGTCAGTGCATTGCAGTAATCCAGTCTTGATGTTACCATGGCATGCACAACTGGGATAAGATACTATATCAATCATTGGTGGTCTAGGGGGTTAAGATTTAAAAGACTCCTGAATACATTAAGGTTTAGGATTTGAATATGACCACTGAGTTTTTAAGACTGATTCTGGAAATACCAAGCACCACCTCTTAGATTTTTTTTATTTTTTGACTTCGTGGTTTATCAAATAAAGTTGTTGATGATGATTATGATAAATATGTTGACCTTACACATTTGTTCTACAAAGGATCTTTTTCTGCTATTGATTGTGCTCTTAATGCAAATTAATTTTCTCTCTGCAGTAATGAAGAATTGAAGAAAAATCAAATAATCACTGGTAAGAGAACCATGTCCCTCTAATAGCATTCTTATGGACCTGTTAAAGAGCAGTCGTATAACAGGGCACCTGCTTTCTTATATAGAATATCAGCTGTATATTGTGAGGAACCCCTGAGGGTCAGGGAAGAAGGGATCCGGGAGAGGAGCAAGATGGGTAGGTTTCATACCCGGGATTCCAACTACAAGTCTCAGGATCCTAGGGGCTGTGAAGCCATGCCCCTACGGAGGCATACGTTTCCCAAGAGCCGGAGAAGGGAGGAGAACTATAGTTCCCAAGAATCCCTGCAAAGCCCTGGGGGCAAGCAAAGGGAGCAGCAAGGGAACTACAAGTCCCAGGATGGGGATTGGCTGAGGAGGAATAATCAGGAGGGAGAGGACCAGCTGGGAACCATAAAGAGAGAGGAGCCCATGGAATGGGAGGTGGAGAAAGAGGTTGGATAGGAGATCCAAGCCCAAGATGACTGGGGAAGTGAGCCCATGGAGTTTGCTGCTGTAGCTCAGGTACATGGGAAAAAGTTGAAAGGCTTCATAACAAACCTTCAAGTCTGAGGGAAGCTTGGAGGAAGAGTTAAACAGCTGTTCCACTCAAGGGGCAGACAGGTGCAGTGCTGTAAAGCAGTGAATGATTTCAGCTGTGGCCAGAGGTCAGACCCAGCTGGAGAAACAGGTAGACAGGTAGTGACTTGAACTGTGTCTAGAAGTCATGCCATGCTGGGGAAGCACTGAGTGATTTAAACTGTGTCCAGAAGTCATGCCCTGAAGCAGTAAGTAACTTAAACTGTGTCCAGAAGTGGTGCCATGCTGGGGAAACAGTGAGTGACTTAAAACTGTGTCCAGGAATCAGGCCATGCTGGGGAAGCAGTGAATGATTTAAACTGTATCCAGCAACTGTGGCCGGTGGGGGGAAGGAACAAGGGGTGATATGTGCTGTAACCAAGGACTATGTCTGGAAGAGGAAATGTCTTGGCCTTGCTGATGGAATAAAGTGGTTTTAAGCATATTTTGGGAGTCTGCTTCTGGGAGTGCTGTGTACAGGGAAGGGCCCATCCAGGGTTAGCCGAATTCATACCTGCAGGAAGGCCTGAAGGTGGTGGCTTGCTGTTAATATATATAAGTACATAAGTATTGCCATACTGGGACAGACCGAAGGTTCATCAAGCCCAGCATCCTGTTTCCAACAGTGGCCAATCCTGGTCACATATACCTGGCAAGATCCCAAAACAGTACAATACATTTTATGCTGCTTATCCTAGAAATAAATTCCAACAAATTCCAGAGTTTAATTACACGCTGAGTGAAGAAAAATTTTCTCCGATTTATTTTGTTTACCATTTTGTAGCTTCATTGCATGCCCCCTAGTCCTAGTATTTTTGAAAAGAGTAAACAAGCGATTCACGTCTGCCCGTTCCTCTCCACTCATTCTCTATCATATCTTCCCTCAGCGCGAGCGCTTAGAGCAGCCTACGGGCACCGAAATTCTACAGATTTGCAGTATTCTGTGATGCCCATGAAACACTCATGTGTATGCTCCCCCCCCCCCCTGCAAATAGGTGCTCTGCAAGATAGGTGTGTATTTACAGAATAGTGCATAGGGAGGCTGTTGGCAATAGGCATGAAAGAGTGTACACTATTATTAGCAAGTGAGAAAACATTAATTTTCATGTTCTTTCTTGCTCATTTTCATTTGATAATAACATCCAGTGACATGAGATACGTCATTGACTTTTCCCATATCGTTACATGGATGCCCATCTCTAGTGTGCACCTTTGTGCGTGTGGCTGCACATATGCATGTGTGTGCAAGTATTCTAAACATATTACGTGTGTAACATGTATGTAAATGATAGGACCTAACTGGTGCCTTACAGTGGGTATTAGTGCAAACCTGTGCCAATGGCTACCACACGCTAAAAGCAGTCAGTACAGTAAAACTTCCATGTTGTTTCGTGTATTTTATGGGCAGAGATAGGGTGAGGCCTAGCTTGAAAGCTAACATGCAGGGTTTTGCATACTGCAAAAAAGGCCAATCTGATAAAAAAGGGCAAGCACTCCTTATTTGCAGATTGATTTCTAATAGTAGTACTGTGAGATTACTGCTAAGGGTTGCTGGCATCATTTTGAACCCAGGACCAGCAGGGTAGGAGTGACTGGGGATTACTTCTGGCCCAAACCACTAGACACCAAGGATTTTACCAGGCAGGCCTTGGGGGGGGGGGGGGGGGGGCTAAATGAGGATGCAGCTTGTGTTGAAATGAGTCACACTGGAGAGGGGTTAATGGGAGGGGGGGTTCAGGAGGGGTGATGTGTTTGCAGGGAGTCTTTGGGGGAGGGAATTTGGAGGTTTCAGGAGGTGGGATGTAATGGGACATTGAGATGAGGGATGTATTTGTGAGGGCACTTTGAGGGAACGAGGACATTATGTCATGACTCTTGGAGCTTGGTAATTAGAAGCCCCAATATCATGGAGCATAACCCTGGCGCAGCAATCACCTGAAGTCTCTATTATTTTATAAAGTCTCTCTTATTGAATAAATCACAGATAATTTACTCACAGATAGATGTTCAGGATACAGAGACTTCTTAATCTGGAGGCTGTGGGAGGTGGAGATCTGAAGAGAGGTAGTTGTATTGCAGGGGGAGGGGAAAGTAGTTGAACAGGTAGAAATAGTCCAAAGCTGGGTGACTGCAATGTGCGATATCTCATTTAGAAGAAGATATTTACAGGGTAAAAAATCCAGGTTCGTTACAGGCATTTTCAGCAGGACAGAGCTGTCTGGAGCGAGATGGGGTCATCTCCATGCCCCTGGCTGGATGGTGTTAGCATACCTCATGGCTGAAAGGACAAAGAGGTGATGGGGCTTTTTACAGGCTCGGGGGGGGGGGGGGGTGCAGATAGAGGCCAATGGGAACAGAGCTTGCCATCGGGTGGCAAGGGGTGGTCCTAGAGATATGAAGGAAAGGTCATACCTGGCTGACCTCTTAGGACAGAGATAGTAAGGCTGAACAGGAAATGGTAGCAGGGAGACAGAGGAGCCAAGTTTGGCAGAGAGAGAGAGGGGAGGTCCAGGCAGCCTTACAACCAGTGGTAACAACTCTTGCACAACCAAGCAAGTGTGGCTGCACTGCCTGTGAACTACATTAACCACAGTGCCTTGCTCATATATCTTTACAATGAGAGACTGCAGTAGCGAAGTTCTTAGAAATGAGAATAACAGTAAAGACATTACACACATTTTAGGATCACGTTATGAACTAGTGCAAGGCTGTCAGGGAACAGAACACATTAAGCTTTTCTGGTTGGCCCCTTTAAGCTGTGCAATAGCAGCCCATGCTTCAGAGCACTATGAATAATACAGCTTGAGATGTTCATCACATGTTGCATTATTCATGTACCAGAAGAGTGACTAACTTGAAATACTAAGGGATCCTTTTACTAAGGTGAACTAACAGATTTAGTGCATGCTAAATGCTAAGAAACCCATTTCTACTTATGGGCTCCTTAGTGTTTAGCGCTCACTAATCGTTAGCACATGCTATTGGTGGGGGGGGGGGGGGGCATTCAGCAAGAGTTAGGGCTTTAAGTTGTGTTATTTGGCCTTTAATGTAATTTAAACAGACCTAACACTGCTTGATTACAAAGACTGCAGCAATAATTAAGGGCTCCTCCCTGAAATGACCATGCAGTGAGGGGTCCTTTTATGAAGCTGCAGCAAGCTGGGGCTTGTGCTGGTGTCAGCATAGGTTTTTGACATGCACCGAGGCCCCCTTTTACTGCAGTGGATAAAAGGGAGGTCTTTCTGTTTTTTAAAGAAACGGCCATGTGGAAAGTGAAGGTTACGCCACTTTGTAAAAGGACCCCTAAATGCTTCACTTACCACACGGCCATTTCCATGCTGCAGTAAAAGGGGGCCTCAGCATACATCAGAAACACCAGCTAAAGCTACCACAGCTTAGTAAAAGGGCCCCTTTGATAAGTTGCCCTCTTGATAGGTGCATCTTTTACATTTTTCAAATATTCTACAAATAATTTTTAAAAAGGCAACACCAACAGCTCATCATTCGTTCTAAAATCTTTTCATTATTTAGAAGAGCAAAAAGAGCAGAACAAGAAAGAAGACACAGAGAAAGAAAGAAAGAAATGATCAATCTTTGAAGTGCAGGATGAGAATGAAAATGAAACCCAAAATGAAATAAAGAAGTCATCAGAGGATCTAAATGAGAAAGAGGAGCATACAGCTGAAAAGGAAATTTGGGGAAACAATGAACAAATGGATGATTTTGTACATTATATATCATTATTTAGTTTATATTGAATTATAAAATTTATATCTAAAAAAATTAAATAAAAACTGAAAAACTAAAAATAAGAATAAAATATAAAGGGCACTGTAGGTGCGCAAACTTTTTAGCGCACACTAAAAATTAGCACACACCCAGTAAATAGTGCCCAAAATAAATAATAACAAAATATAATATCTGGAAATGAATGAAATATTACATACAAAAAATATAGTAAAACATAAAAAATAGTTAAAATATAAAATGATATATTCAATAATAAAAATAATTATAAAAAATAAAAATAACATAAAAATCTTTAAAATAGATGAAAACATATATTAAACTACTTTAAAACAATAAAAAAATAAAAAATTGAAACAAAAACAAGAAAAAACAAGAAAACAAAAAAAGCTATAAAATTGCAAAAAGAAATATAAAATAAAATGGAAAAAACCCACATTAGGCCCTGTAGGTGTGTGCTAAAAATGTCAGTAAACAGAGCCCATTGAATACCCCTTTTACAAAGCCGCAGTAATGATTACAGCATGCCAAATGTGACAAAGCCCATAGGAATTAAGTGCACTGATAATCACTAGCCTGGCTTAGTAAAAGGAACCCTACATGAAAAAATGAAAAATAAAATAAAAAGCACAAAATAAAGAAAAATGTTAATAAAAATAATACAATATTTTAAAAATGTATGTTAAAAAATTTGTATTTGTATTCTATTCATAAATGTTTGCATATCTTAAGAATATTGATTATTGTTTTTTCATTTATAATTTCCATAATTTTATGTCAAATTTGCTACATTTTTATGCATGGATGTATTACTTCAGGGCCTTTCTACCTAAGGGGTTCTTTTACTAAAGTATAATAAAATATGCACTTACCACATGGTGTAAACGAGAAGGCTCTCTATAGAGCTTTACCTTCGCAACTGCGGCGAACTGCGATCACAACTATTCATTTCTGGGGCATTGAACCTACACCACGTGTATGTCATAGAACTATTCTTTGACCCCTGAGGCAGGTGTTGTTTAACGCCGAAACATGGCCCGTGTCAGGTCACTCATCAATAAAGAACTTCAATTGTCCCAGTCTTGAAGGCCCAGTGTTGCTTTTTTGTTTGCATACTTTCTATGTATGCTGTATTACCCTCTCTATTTGTGTAATACAAAAAGGGGTCCTTTTACTATGCTACAGTAAAATGTCTCTGCAATAGTATCAGTGGCCGTTTTTGCCGCATACTGAGGGCCTTTTAACCGCAGTGGGTAATAAAGTCGAAAAAAGAAATGGCCATGCAGTAAGATTGTACTTACTGTGTGGCCATAGGTGGGGAGCACTTACCATCTCCCACTGAGGTGATGGTAAGAGCCCCCATGCTAACCCAGCAGTAAACAATAGGGACCTATTTTCCCTAGCACTGGAAAAAGCACTTGCTGGGGGTGGACTTTCCAGCGGTAGTTCCAAATTGCCACACAGTAAGTGTCACGTTTGTGACTGTTTCCTTGTCTGTGCTCACCTCGCCTTCTGGTGGCCAGAACCGGTGGCTGCTATGAACTGTCACACATTCCAGACTTCAGCCCAGCCCGGTCCGGATCTTTCAGGCTACCAGACTTGCTTCTCTTGTTTGTGCCTGAAGAGCACCCGTAGCTGCCGTGTGATTCCTGCAGCTGAACTTCAGCAGCTGATGGGCTTTATTAATCACCTGGAAACTTCTGTGTTTGCTTTTGCATCGTCTAAGGTCCCTGGTTTATTGTTGCTTTGTTGCACTTCTGCCTAGTCTGGTTTCTTGTATAGTTCCTTGTCTGTTTCGTTAGTCTGTGTGTAGTTTAGCTTAGGTTTATTGCTTGTTTCCTAGTCTTGTTTCTTGTTTGTATTTCTGTGTCTAGTTCTTGGTTGTCTGTGTCTCTTGCTCAGTGGCTGCTCTGCAGCTTTCAGTCCTGTCTCTTGTCTGTCAGTATTTGTACCCTGTTTCAGTGGCTGCTTGGCAGCTTTCAGTTCTTGTCCTTTAGCTTGTCCATTTTCCTGCCTTGTGTAGTATTGTCTGTCTGTGAGTCCTAGCCCAGTTTCCTGCCTTGCTGCCTATGTAGATTCCTTTCCCCTCTGACCCTCAGTCTCTGCTCAGCCTAGTTGGTATCCAGTTCCTGCCCTGTCCGGTTAGTCCTGCTGGCCGCCTGCATCCAGGGGCTCAACTCCTGAGGAACGGCGGTCAAGTGCAGGTGTAGTCTAGCTGTTCCTGTCAGAGTTCTGCCTTGTCTCTGATTTAGGGGTGGTTTTGCCTGCCACTGCTGCTCCTCGGCAGTGGCCCAAGGGCTCACGAACCTAGTTTCTGCCTTGAAAACCTGACAGTAAGCCTGCAGTAAGCTTACCGCTGCTTAGTAAAAGGGCCCCAAAATTACAGTTAAGAAAGTGCAAAGGCTGTGCGGTGAATGCATATGGTATAGCATCATCTACCTGCATTTATCACACAGGGCAGAAGGTTACTACAGAGGCATTACGTTATATGCAGTGCCTGAGATTGCAGGAGCACCAGCAGTAACGATCCTAGGTCAGCTGCCACCTGGGGCAGATCACCGATGCGCACCCCCCCCCCCTGGGTGCAGCACGACCCCCCTGGTGAAATGACACCCCCCCCCCCCCCGGGTGCATCTTTAGCTGTGGGGAGCAGCCGTGCGGCTCTCGGCTCTACTGGCTCCCTGCTCCCTCTGCCCCGTAACAGGAAGTAACCTGTTCCGGGGCAGAGGTAGCAGGGAACCAGCGGAGCCAACAGGCGCGCGGCACCCCCCCCCCCCCCCCAGGAGCGTGCACCCAGGGTGGACCGCCCCCACCGCCCCGCCCTTGGTATGCCACTGAGCACCAGCACTATTGAGACAAATAAAAAGTAGAGGTGGGCAATAATTACAAATTTTAATCACAATTAATTGTGCAATTAAATTTTTTCATCCTTTTGAACAAATGCTGAGCATGTCTGATTATCCAGCATATGCTTTTCAAAAATTTTTTAGGGGCCCTTTTACTAAGCTGTGTAGGTGCCTACGCGCACCCAACATGCGCCACTTCAGAGTTACCACCCAGCTACCGCATGGCCCATGTAGTAATTTCATTTTTTAAGCGTGCCTGCTATGCGCACCAGAAAATATATTTAATTTACTGGCGCATGGCAAAAATCATGTAGTGACTCCGACTTGATGTGCGTAAGCAATTACCGCACAGTTAACACGAGAGACCTTACTGCTAATTCAATGGCTGGCGGTAAGGTCTCAGACCCAAAATGGACGTGCAGCAATTTTAATTTTGCCGTACATCCATTTTCAACAAAATCCTTTTGCTGGCGCGAAAAATGGATCTGCTCGTGCCCAAAACCCACGCCTACACTACCGCAGGCCATTTTCAGCATACCATATTAAAAGGATCCCTTAACATTGGCCCAAACATCCTTTTTAACAAATGCTGAGCATGGCTGCTTTATCCATTTATCCTGCACAACAATATTTGTAATGCTTTGGGGGCAATTGGGCAATTGGATCATATTGGTTAAAGCTTTAACTCCTATATTTATTTATTTATTTATTTGCTGCATTTGTATTCCACATTTTCCCACCTATTTGCAGGCTCAATGTGGCTTACAATTTTCCTTCATGGCATTTGCCACTCCAGAGTACAAAGGTACAGTTGATATTAAATAGAGAACAGGATGACATAATAGATTAAGTGAATAACATAATGGATCATCATTACAGAGTAAAAGAGACAATTTTATTTATTTATTTGTTACATTTGTATCCCACATTTTCCCACCTTTTTGTAGGCTCAATGTGGCTTACATAGTACCGAAGAGGCGTTTGCAGACTCCGGTGTGAACAAATACAAAGTGGTGATGTGGTAAGATAAAGTTTATGTGGCACAGACAAATAAGAAAGTTCTCTAGAATGAAGAATTTCTTGAGTCAAAAGAAGAACTTTGGATTGAACACGCCAAAAAAATAGGCAGCCAATGAAGTTTAAAAAGCAGAGGGGTGACCGAGTCAAAACGTCTAGCCGTAAGAAGCATTCTCGCTGCCAAATTTTGAAGAGTTTGTAAATGTCATAATTTTATTTATTTTGATTTTTCTCACACCTTTTCCAGTAGTAGCTCAAGGTGAGTTACATTCAGGTACACTGGGTATTGAAATTTAGGAAGACCAGCATAAATAGTGTTATCAATACGTGATAGGACAAAAGCATAGAGAAGAGTGTGAACCGAAGCTAAGCCCAAGTAACATCTCACTGAGCGAATCTTGACGCAACAAGAAAAGTCCTTTTTACCACACCTGAAATGTGTTTGTCAAGACAACTCGGAGCCCATGATAAAGCCAAGAAGAAACTGATACATCTTGATTTTCTATACATAAGGACTGTGTGAATGTAAGAAGGAATATCAACCCCTAGGTCCACTGAACAGATTCAGTTTCTGGTCAGACAAAACTGATAAAGGAATAAGTCCTAATTCCAGTGGCTCACAAACTTGTGAAGAGAACTGACACCCAGTGTGGTTTCCACGATATCCACAATGAACATGCATGAGAGATTTGCAAACACTATGGTATTCCTGACTGCTCTTTGCTTTATGAGGGCTGTTAGTAGTGCTTTGCTGGTGACTACAATAGATCCCTGGAAACAGTGTATGCAAATCTGTTTCAAGCATTTTTGTTGTAGATATCGACATTACCTAAAGAATATTGATGACCTGGTAGATTAAACAGATAGATTAATAGCACGTCATTTCAGAGTATAGATGCAGTTTGTATGATACAGAGAATATAGATGATCTACAAGAACTAAACAATAAGCATAAGGAGAAAACATTTGGATATCAAGTGAGAGGTGTTGTGTTGTATTACAGTTCCTAATATGGGTCATTGTGGTATGTCTAGTTGAAGAGATAGGTCTTCAGTGATTTGTAGTGTGGCTGAATGGTGAAGTGAAAGGTTTGAATGAGAGAGTTCCAAGTACTGCATAGAAGGGTATAGGATATAAGTACATAAGTACATAAGTAATGCCATACTGGGAAAAGACCAAGGGTCCATCGAGCCCAGCATCTTGTCCACGACAGCGGCCAATCCAGGCCAAGGGCACCTGGCAAGCTTCCCAAACGTACAAACATTCTATACATGTTATTCCTGGGATTTTGGATTTTTCCAAGTCTGTTTAGTAGCGGTTTATGGAGTTGTCCTTTAGGAAACCGTCCAACCCCTTTTTAAACTCTGCTAAGCTAACCGCCTTCACCACATTTTCCGGCAATGAATTCCAGTGTTTAATTACACGTTGGGTGAAGAAAAATTTTCTCCGATTTGTTTTAAATTTACTGCACTGTAGTTTAATCGCATGCCCCCTAATCCTAGTATTTTTGGAAAGCGTGAACAGACGCTTCACATCCACCTGTTCCACTCCACTCATTATTTTATATACCTCTATCATGTCTCCCCTCAGCCGTCTCTTCTCCAAGCTGAATAGCCCTAGCCTCCTTAGTCTTTCTTCATAGGGAAGTCGTCCCATCCCCGCTATCATTTTAGTTGCCCTTCGCTGCACCTTTTCCAATTCTACTATATCTTTCTTGAGATGCGGCGACCAGAATTGAACACAATACTCAAGGTGCGGTCGCACCATGGAGCGATACAACGGCATTATAACATCCTCACACCTGTTTTCCATATCTTTCCTAATAATACCCAACATTCTATTCGCTTTCCTAGCCGCAGCAGCACACTGAGCAGAAGGTTTCAGTGTGTTATCGACGACGACACCCAGATCCCTTTCTTGGTCCGTAACTCCTAACGTGGAACCTTGCATGACGTAGCTATAATTCGGGTTCATTTTTCCCACATGCATCACCTTGCACTTGCTCACATTAAACGTCATCTGCCATTTAGCCGCCCAGTCTCCCAGTCTCGTAAGGTCCTCTTGTAATTTTTCACAATCCTGTTGCGAGTTAACGACTTTGAATAACTTTGTGTCATCAGCAAATTTAATTACCTCGCTAGTTACTCCCATCTCTAAATCATTTATAAATATATTAAAAAGCAGCGGTCCTAGCACAGACCCCTGAGGAACCCCACTAACTACTCTTCTCCATTGTGAATACTGCCCATTTAACCCCACTCTCTGTTTCCTATCCTTCAACCAGTTTTTAATCCACAATAGGACATTTCCTCCTATCCCATGACCCTCCAATTTCCTCTGTAGTCTTTCATGAGGTACCTTGTCAAACGCCTTTTGAAAATCCAGATACACAATATCAACCAGCTCCCCTTTGTCCACATGTTTGTTTACTCCTTCAAAGAATTGAAGTAAATTGGTCAGGCAAGATTTCCCCACACAAAAGCCATGCTGACTCGGTCTCAGTAATCCATGTCCTCGGATGTGCTCTGTAATTTTGTTTTTAATAATAGCCTCTACCATTTTCCCCGGCACCGACGTCAGACTCACTGGTCTATAATTTCCCGGATCTCCCCTGGAGCCTTTTTTAAAAATGGGCGTTACATTGGCCACCCTCCAATCTTCTGGTACCACGCTCAATTTTAAGGATAAGTTGCATATCACTAGCAGTAGCTCCACAAGCTCATTTTTCAGTTCTATCAGTACTCTAGGATGAATACCATCCGGTCCAGGAGATTTGCTACTCTTCAGTTTGCTGAACTGCCCCATTACGTCCTCCAGGTTTACCGTGAAGTCAGTAAGTTTCTCCGACTCGTCCGCTTGAAATACCATTTCCGACACCGGTATCCGACCCAAATCTTCCTCGGTGAAGACCGAAGCAAAGAATTCATTCAGTCTCTCCGCTACGTCTTTGTCTTCCTTGATCGCTCCTTTTACCCCTCACATATTTATGTGTGTGTTATGTCATAAAAAAATTAATCCATTGAAAAAATCAAAAAGAGTACGGTGGTAAAATAGTATACAAGACGTGTGCTCTTAGTTAATTTATTTTCCCCTTGTATGAGTTTAGTATTTATTTATTTATTTTAGGCCATTTATACCCCGCCTTTTGCCACAGTTGTGCATATTGCAAATACCATGCCATACTTCGTATTGTTAGTTGAATATTTTTACTGCTGTAATTGCCTACTGCTCATGTTTGATCTATTCTTACTGTACACCGCTTTGAGTGAATTCCTTCAAAAAGGCAGTAAAAAAATCCTAATAAATAAACAAATAAAATAAATACCCTTAGGCGGAAATCGTAGCACCTAAATCTGTATGCCTCCATTTACACCAACAAAAACATGGTGTAAATCCGGGCACATAGATTTAGGTGCAGAAGGCCATATTCTATAACAGTGTGCGTAAATTTTGGAACGCCCATTTCCCCGCCAATAAACACCCCCCCCCCCCATATTGCCTGTGCGTGTTAGAACTTAGATGCACTGTGATACAGAATACGCTTAGTGAGTTGTGCGTGTAAATTCTAATTATTGCCCATTAGTACTCATTGCTCGTTAAGACCTGTTAGCAATGCTGATTAGCTTGTTAAGCCAATTAAGTTACGCACATTGTTATGGAATATGCTTAGATTTCAGTGTAGATCTCTAGGTGTGATATATAGAATCTGGGGGCTTTTGTGCTTCACACTAGTTTCTAATCTGTTGCTATCTGTAATAGCTTGAAGGTATTGTAGGCTGTCTCACATGCTGTTTTTTTTTTTGTGCGTTCTGCGCGGGGGCGTATCTGACCTTCAGCGGTAGGGGGGGCCAGAGCCGAGCTGAGGGGGCACATTTTAGCCCCCCTCCCGCCGGCACCCCCCGCTGCCGCCATCATCATTGCTGACACCCTCACCACCACCGCCGACCCTCTCGACCCCCCCGCCCGCCTGCCCGCTCGCCGTTGCCTACCTGTGCTGTACGTGCAGGACATCAGACAGAAACCTGAAAGGAAGGAAGGAAGAAGACTTCGGCTGGCGGGGGATGGGGTCCCCGCCAGCACAGGTAGGCGACGGCGACGCCAAGCAAGCGGGCAGGCGAGCGGGCGGGGGGTTGAGAGGGTCATCGGTAGGGGGACCAGGGCCAAATCTACGGGGGCCCAGGCACCCGTGGCCCCATAGCAGCGACACCCCTGGTTCTGCATCGGCAAAGAAATGCCTAGTGATTTACCTTCATTAAGGGGCCCTTTTACTAAGCCTATTCGTGTCCAACATGCACCAAATTGGAGTTACTGCCTGGTTACTGCATGGCCCTTGCGGTAATTTAAATTTTGGCGCGCGTCCACTACATGTGTCCGAAAAATATTTTTTATTTTCTGACGCACGGCAGCTACAGGCTTCAAGTGGCATTTTATGCACATAGACCATTACCGCCCTGCTACTGCGTAAGACCTTACTGATAGGTCAATGCTTGCGGTAAGGTTTCAGACCCCAAATGGACATGTGGCAATTTTCATTTTACTGCGCGTCTATTTTCGTCAAAAATTTAAAAAAGGCATTGTTTGTAGGTACGCTGAAAAATAATTCTGCGCACGCCCAAAACAAGTGTTTATTTATTTATTCAGAACATTTATACCCTGCTTTATACCACTGAAAGCAGCCTCAAAGCGGCTTACAAAGAACTGAAGAAGCAATTACAATGTCAGTAGAGAAAAAGGCACAGAGGAAGAAGGGAGGGGAAGAAACAGAAAAAATACAGATAAAGATGGTCCGCAAATATGATGACTGCAGGCGTTATGATGAAGCACAGGAATAGGCTGAATCTCTGAGTCTGCCTGTACAGACTCCGACGATGAGAAGGCCATGACTCTTCGAGTGAGTGACGAGAGCTGCCGAGTCAAAACTGCAGGCAGCAGAAGGAGAAGACGAAAGTTGCCCATCAACCGACCAGACCAGCTCCCCAGACGTCAGGCACAGCAACCAGGAGGCGCAGATCCAAAAGGCCCAACGGCCCAGCTGCAGCGATCAACGATCGAAGAGCGGATCAACGGATCGCACTCAAAGAAGGAGGGGCCCAGGATGCCAACGGGCCCAGCAACAACACCGCCCATGTTGCCCGGAGCAGAGGCTGCCATCTCCCCACAGCAACCAGAACCAGCAAGGCAAGCCGGGAAACCCCCGTTGAACAGCTGGTGCAAGGGATGCCGGCGATCCCCGGCTGAGTCGATGCGAAGGTGGAGCTTCACAACAGTAACTGAGCAGGTACAAGCCACATGCTCCTCCTCTCCAAGCACCCTACACTACTGCAGGCCATTTTTCAGCGCACCTTAGTAAAAGGACCCCTAAATTTTTAGTTCACCGATAGGACGTTAACACATTTTTCACTTTCAGGGCTCTATGGCACATATTTAGATCATTTGTGCCTGGTACAACTTTCATTCTACCTTTTTGTATAACACCTTTGGCAGCAATGTGTACTAGGCCATAAAGATAGCAGCTTTTTAACATTTCCTATTAGGGTGGTTTTGTTACTTGCCCTGAGTGCAGAATATGACAGAAGAGATTACTATACACAGACAATGAGTCAGGTAGCTGTCGCAAACTTCAGGAAAGGTCAGATTATTTTTTTAATTTTTCTATTTTTATTGTAATGTTTAGTTATCATAGAAAGAATATTACTTGTATGGAAGTACTAAAAACATAAAAGTAAATAATATTACTCAATCAAAAATACAACATTATTTGAAATTAGGAAATCAAACATAGTCCACAGTCTGTGACATCATGGGAAGGAAAGACAAGTAGAAAATCAAAAAGAACAAAAGGTAATCAAAATTACCAATATCCTATCGGAAAGGTGGAAAAGCAACATAGTTGCCTTCGACTGCGATACTCAAATCTCAGCCCTGACCGGGGAACTAGAGACCAGCCTCCTACCACTGATAAAGGCAGATAATTATGATGGCTCATAGAGAAGCCCTTTTATAAAGGCGTGGGAAGGCTAACGCATGGGTAGGGCATGTCCAATTTACACTACCACTGGGATAGTGCTTGCACCCAGCAGTCATTCTGATTTTGGCGCATGCCGAATCCGCGATAGAAAAGAATTTCTGTTTTCTACCGTGGGGGCGTTCCTCGCAGTAACCGGCAGCACGCCCACATTGGCATGTGCTGCATATTAATGTGCTGTTTTCTGTTAACGTTGTAAAAATAAAGTCATTTTCTGGCATGTCTTGTGAGCCCAGTTCATTATTGGTTTTATTTTTGGGAAAAGTGATTGCAGAAAGGAATGAGGGGGATAGTGAATAGGGGAAGAGGAAAGGATTGGGAAGATCTCAGAGCAAAGAAATAGAGAAGGGTTCTTGGACAAAGGGAAAGGGGATGGATGGAGAGAAGGAATGCAGAGGGAAGGGAGGATAGGGAGAATCAGAAAGCAAAAAATGTAGAAGAAAAAGGGAGGGAGATCATGGAAAGAGAAGGAGAAAGAGGGGATCCTGATCATACTCCATAGTCTCTCAGATCTCCCCACACCCCATGGCTACCATTGAGTGGGCTGCCTAGTGCTGGGAGCCACCTTCTGCTCTCTGCTGTCCATTCCACTTGTCACCTCTTTGTCTCCTTTCCTGACACCTCCCTCCCCCCCCCAACCTGGGTGTCCAGTATGTGGGCCAGCATCAGTCTGTGGCTACTCCCCCCCCCCCCCCCCCCCCGGTGGTCCTCCAGAGTCCCAATGGATGACTGGCAAAAGCCAACATCACTTCTTGTGGCTTCTTCCGTCCACCGGAAGTGACATCACAGGAGGCAGGACAGCACAGAAAAGGCCCAGCCAGTCAACCACAGGAACTCTGTAGAATCCTAATGGAGGGGTGGGGGGGGGGGGGAGAGGACAGCAGAGAAATTCTGGACCCACGGAAGGGTAGGAGATAGATGAGAGACCCACAAGCGGGTAGGAGGAACAGAAAGAGGTTCTGAACTCATACGGGGGGGAGGGAGCAACAGAAAGAAATCCCTGACTTGCATAGGGACAAGGAGAGAGTGGAGTGGAGAGAGAGGAGAAGAGATACTGCTCATGGGGAAATGGAGGGAAGACAGAGAAACAGAGACCAGGACCAAAAAGGGGAGAAAGAATGTGTTTGCTTTTGCAAGATTTGTTTACTGGAGCTCTGAAGGGGTTTACCCTCCCACCACCACCACCACTACCACCACCATCACCCCCCCTACTGGGAGAGAGATTGTGTTATAGGGGGCCCATTCAGAGCTTGTCACCATTCCCTCTTTGTACTGTCCATTCAAAACCTTTCTGAGCTCCTCACTCACACCTTGCAACCTCTCTCATTTCCTCATTCATTCTCCTTCTTCTCCTCCACAAAATCCACAACTGCTTCAAACCCCTTACTCCCCATGACACTCTCACTCTCCTGCTATCCCTCGAATCCCCTTCCTCACTATTCTTCCCCTCACTATTTTTCTCTCTGATTCCATCACTCATACTCCATTCTACTTGTGAGGAGAAGGGACAGTAAACACTTAGCACTTCAAGCTGTGTACTCCCGTCTGCTCCTTGAGGCCAGTGTCATGATTTGCTGCAGTTATGCTTCTCCTTCTCTTACAACCCAATTAATATGGGTTTCTATCTCAGTTGATAACACCCTCATCCTCCCCGTCTCATCTGCCCGCAACCTCGGAGTCATTTTTGACTCCTCCCTCTCCTTCTCTGCGCATATCCAGCAGATAGCCAAGATCTGTCGCTTCTTCCTCTTTAACATCAGCAAAATTCGCCCTTTCCTCTCTGAACACACCACCCGAACTCTCGTCCACGCTCTCATTACCTCTCGCCTTGACTACTGCAACTTACTCCTCACCGGCCTCCCACTTAGCCATCTATCCCCCCTTCAATCTGTTCAGAACTCTGCTGCACGTCTTATATTCCGCCAGAACCGATATACTCATATCACCCCTCTCCTCAGGTCACTTCTCTGGCTTCCAATCAGATACCGCATTCAATTCAAGCTTCTCCTTCTTACCTACAAATGCACTCAGTCTGCTGCCCCTCACTACCTTTCTACCCTCATCTCCCCTTACGTTCCCACCCGAAACCTCCGTTCACAGGACAAATCCCTCCTCTCAGTACCCTTGTCCACCACCGCCAACTCCAGGCTCCGCTCATTCTGCCTCGCCTCACCCCATGCTTGGAACAACCTTCCTGAGCCCTTACGCCAAGCCCCCTCCCTGCCCATCTTAGTCTTTGCTTAAAGCCCACCTCTTCAATGCTGCATTCGGCACCTAACTCTTACCGTTCAGTATTCCAGACTGCCCCAATTTGATTGCCCCTTTCGGACTGACTGTTCACTTGTCTTTTAGATTGTAAGCTCCTTGAGCAGGGACTGTCCCTCTATGTTAAATTGTACAGCGCTGCGTAACCCTAGTAGCGCTTTAGAAATGTTAAGTAGTAGTAGTAGTAGTCTGCAGAGGCAGTGGATAGGAATGTACCAAGGGCATCAGTTCCCCAACCTTGCTTGGACATCTGGTCTCCTGCAGGATTTTGTAGAATCCAACCAATTCAATGAGAAGGGTTGACGTTTGTGGCACTTCCCGCAGTGTCAGAATTGTGGGACATCAGGGGTGCTGCTGGACACTTAGGTTGTCATTTTGGCTTGCTGATTTATTTGCACTGGAGGAGTAGCCTAATGGTTAGTGCAGTAGGCCAAGAACCAAGCAAACCAGGTTTGATTCCCCCTGCAGCTCCTTGTGAGGCTGGGCAAGTCACTTAATCCTCCATTGCACCTTGTACAACTCCCCCCCACCACCACCACCAGGGACAGAAAAAGTACTTGTATATATAATATGTAAAGTGCTTTGACTGTACCATAGAAAGGTGGTATATCAAATCTCTTCTCCTTTCTGTCTTAAGGAACCGATTATTTCAATGAAACAGTAAAATCAGGACTGGGTGACTCTGCGTTTTATTACATGGAGCTAGTTAGTAACCTTAATTATATCCCTACTGTTGTTTCTCTTAGCCTCTGATTGCATGGACACATCGGATTAAAACCAGGCCTAGCTTGCTCTTTCCAAATGACATGGAGCCAACAATTAACTTGACTCTAACCCTCAGCATTGCTCATTGTGGTCATTACACAGTGCCCTGGTTTTTAGTTCTGGAAATACAAAAACAGTAATCTGATTCCAGTCATAAAACAGAAGGATCTTTGTAGTAGGGTTGAGTGTTCCTGTGTATTATCTGCTATAAGCTGGCAGGGATTCCACGGAAGGGTGGAGGTGCTGAGTCTGAGATATTATGCTCCTCCTTGCTCCCATTCCCACAACTGGAGTCAGAATATCTCCATGTCATCTGTTGCTACAAGCACGAGACTCATGCACCTCTGGGTGAAAGCAGATGACAAGCTAAGAAAGGGCATGGGAGAGTTTTCAAACACAGCCAACAGTACAAAACCTGCTGTGGCTTGAAGTATCTGGGACTGAAGCTCTGGCAGAGAGAGAACTACGCAGGGATCAGCTCCTGGCCTGGATTCCCAAAAATGGCAGCCGATCTGGGGTCTATATGAGAAGAAATAGATGCTTGATGGCACATTGTCACAAGCAGTCCTGGTCCAGACCGGGTCGCTGTGTAGCAGTGAAAGAAGAACACATCTCCACTGAAACAGCAAATGAAATAAAAAGCTAAGCGGTCCTGGACCAGATTGAGACTTTTTTTTTTCCTTTACATTCTCATAAGCACCAATCAATGTGAGCAGAAGCATCCTGTCAAGCCTTCCCACCTAACATATAGAGCAGTGGTACTCAGATCACTGCAAAATATAATTGCTACTGACCCACACCTATACCTTTAAAAGGAGGGGGGGGGGTCTAATGTCAAAAAAATGCTGTCATAAGAACATAAGGACATAAGAGTTGCTGTCACCGCTATTGTTTATTTGTCAGTCCACTAGCACTGCTTATTCAATCATCGGGTATCAGTTCATATTCTTATGCTGATGATTCATTATGTAGATCTATCAAACATAGATTTAAAGCCTATATAAGAATGTCTCAGCAAGGTTGCTAGCTGACTTTTAAGGACAAACTGTTACTAAATCCTGAAAAGACAATAGCCTGTTGGATAACAGGTCATAGTTCAATACCAACTCTAATCTCTACTTTGTTTGACAGGCAAATTGTCCTGGTACAATCTGTCAAATACTTAGGTGTGATTATAGACTCAGGTCTATCGCTTAATGATCAGATATCAGATGTAGTAAAAAAAATCCTTTTCTCATCTAAGACAATTACATTCTATCAGAAATACAATACACAATAACTCATTGTGTATTTTGGCTTATGCTTACATTACAACATGCCTTCATTATTGTAATCATTTATGCGGGCATTACTAAACTCAATTTGAAATGCCTACAAACTATTCAAAACACAGCCACTCGTATAATTTGTAGAGCCTCAAGATATGATAAGGCTACGCCTTTAATACACCAAATTCATTGGATCCCGATCTATCTGAGAATTTCATTTAAGGTTCTTATCCTTGCATTTAAAGCGCTATACTTAGCGACACCATCATATCTTGCAAACTTAACTATTCCATACACACCCTTGCGAACTTTATGCTCACTTACTGATAATAGGCTGGTAATTCCACTTCCCTCGAGAGCTAGGTGGGAATCAACTCAGGCCTCAGCATTTTTCTTTCTATCACCATTTTTCTATCACCTTTCTGAGAAGTTCCGAGAAAAGAACATTTCTCTGATAAGTGAACGCTATTTTGCTTTGTGCTTTGGGAACTTAAAGATTGGGGTTTAAAGGAGGAATTGTGGGTTAGTGTTAGGCAAAGTAAAAATATAAAAAGCAAATTTTATCAACTAATCTCCATAGTCTTTTCCACTTAGTTTTAAAAACTTTGTACCACAGCATTAACAGAATCTAACAGGCACTACGGCAGGATCTAGTTTAGTCTTCCCGCCCACCCCTAGGACAACTCTTCATTTATAGTCAGTTATTGTAATTAAGGTAACAAGCAAGGAGTACTCTTATAGAGTTTTAAATACATTTCATTACCATCTAAGGAAACACTAACTAAATCATACAATATACTATCATGCTTATAATCGAACGAGAAAAAAGCCCAAGTTCCGACCTAAATTGGGAGATGGACGTTTATCTCACAAAAACGAATAACGCGGTATAATCGAAAGCCGAACTTGGACGTTTTCAACTGCACTCCATCGCGGAAGCGTACAAAGTTGACGGGGGCGTGTCGGAGGCGTGGTGATGGCGGGACTGGGGCATGGTTATCACCCGAACAGAGATGGGCGCCTTTCGCCGATAATGGACAAAAAGGTACATAGAGGAGACCTACAGGGATGTTGTAGAGACGTCCCACCTCCAGTCTGGCAGCCCTTGTACTACCTTGGAGGAGGGAGGTCTCCTAGAAGAGAGCATCACCCTGGTGAAGTAGGAAGTACTCCTGTAGCTAGGACCTGCCCACCAGGGGATGTACTATCCTCTTGCACTGAGGATTATGTCTCCAAGTGCTGCTCGGGAGGGAAAGGTTAGGACAGCTGTTGTAGTTAGTGATTCGATCATTAGGCATATAGATAGCTGGGTGGCTGGTGGACGTGAGGATCACCTGGTGACTTGCCTGCCTGGTGCGAAGGTGGCGGATCTCACGCATCACCTAGATAGGATTTTAGATAGTGCTGGGGAGGAGTCGGCTGTATTGGTACATGTGGGTACCAATGACATAGGAAAATGTGGGAGAGAGGTTCTGGAAGCCAAATTTAGGCTCTTAGGTAGAAAGCTCAAATCCAGATCCTCTAGGGTAGCATTTTCTGAAATGCTACCTGTTCCACGAGCTCCGGAGTCTCAATGCGTGGATGAGACGATGGTGCAGGGAGGAGGGTTTTAGATTTGTTAGGAACTGGGCAACATTCTGGGGAAGGGGGAGCCTATTCCGAAAGGATGGGCTCCACCTTAACCAGGGTGGGACCAGGCTGCTGGCATCGGCATTTAAAAAGGAGATACAGCAGCTTTTAAACTAGAAACTGGGGGGGGGGGGGGGGGGGGGAGGCCGACAGTCGCTCAAAAGCGCATGGTTTGGGATAAGTTACCTTTCAAAGATATCACCAAAACAGGGAAGATAGGGTATCCTGATAGTGAGGTTGCAAAAGAGACCATGGTAGATCAGGTGTCCCTAAATAAAAATAAAAATCAGACAAAAGATTGCAAATTAGTACTGTCAAGTACTAAGCATGCTGTAAATAGGAGCAACAAACACAGTTTGAAATGTCTATATGCAAATGCCAGGAGCCTAAGAAATAAGATGGGAGAGTTAGAATATATTGCACTAAATGAAAAATTAGATATAATAGGCATCTCTGAGACCTGGTGGAAGGAGGCTAACCAGTGGGACACTGTCATACCGGGGTACAAATTATATCGTAGTGATAGGGTGGATCGAATTGGTGGAGGGGTAGCATTGTATATTAAGGAGAGCCTTGAATCAAATAGATTGAAAATTCTGCAGGAAACAAAACACTTCTTAGAATCACTGTGGATTGAAATTCCATGTGTAAAGGGGAAAAGGATAATGATAGGAGTGTACTACCGTCTGCCTGGCCAGGATGAACAGACAAATCATAAATGTTAAAGGAAATTAGGGACGCAAACAAACTGGGCAACTCAATAATAATGGGTGATTTCAATTACCCTGATATTGACTGTGTAAATGTAACATCGGGACACGCTAGGGAGGTAAAATTCCTCGATGAAATCAAGGACAGCTTTATGGAGCAGCTGGTACAGGAACCGACGAGAGAAGGAAATATTCTAGACCTAGTCCTTAGTGGAGTGCATGATCTGGTGCAGAAGGTAATGGTGCTGGGGCCGCTTGATACCAGTGATCATAATATGATCGGATTTGATATTAGCTTTGAAGTAAGTATACATAGGAAATCAAATACGTTAGTGTTTAACTTTAAAAAGGGAGACTATCCACCTTATAATTGAAAGAGAAAAACGCCTAGATTTCGACCCAAATCGGGAGATAGACGTTTATCTCACAAAAACGAATAAATCGGTATAATGGAAAGCCGATTTTGGACGTTTTCAACTGCACTCCATCGTGGAAGCGTACAAAGTTGACGGGGGCTTGTCGGAGGCGTGGCGAAGGTGGAACTGGGGCGTGGTTATCGGCCAAGGAGAGGTGGGCGCCTTTCGCCGATAATGGACAAAAAGTATGCGTTTGTAGCTAGAATTTAGGGCACTTTTCCTGGACTCTGTTTTTTCATGAATAAGGCCCCAAAAAGTGCCCTAAATGACCAGATTACCACCAGAGGGAATCGGGGATGACCTCCCCTGACTCCCCCAGTGGTCACTAACCCCCTCCCACCACAAAACATGATGTTTCACAACTTTTTATTTTCACCCTCAAATGTCATACCCACCTCCCTGGCAGCAGTATGCAGGTCCCTGGAGCAGTTGTTAGGGGGTGCAGTGGACTTCAGGCAGGTGGACCCAGGCCCATCCCCCCCCCTACCTGTTACAATTGTGATGCTTAATGCTTAGTCGTCCAACCCTCCCAAACCCACTGTTCCCACATGTAGGTGCCCCCCTTCACCTCTTAGGGCTATAGTAATGGTGTAGACTTGTGGGCAGTGGGTTTTGAGGGGGATTTGGGGGGCTCAACACACAAGGGAAGGGTGCTATGCACCTGGGAGCTCTTTTACATTTTTTTTTTTGTTTTTGTAAAAGTGCCCCCTAGGGTGCCCGGTTGGTGTCCTGGCATGTGAGGGGGACCAGTGCACTACGACTCCTGGCCCCTCCCACGAACAAATGCCTTGGATTTATTCATTTTTGAGCTGGGCGCTTTCATTTTCCATTATCACTGAAAAACAAAAACGCCCAGCTCACAAATTGTCGAATAAAACATGGACGTCTATTTTTTTTTGAAAATACGGTTCGGTCCGCCCCTTCACGGACCCGTTCTCGGAGATAAACGCCCATGGAGATAGACGTTTTCATTCAATTATGCCCCTCCACGATAAAATGAGAAGAATGGTGAAAAGAAAACTTAGAGGAGCGACTGCGAGGGTCAAAAATTTACATCAGGCGTGGATGCTGTTCAACAACACCATCCTGGAAGCCCAAGCCAAATATATTCCGCGTATTAAAAAAGGAGGACGGAAGACCAAATGACATCCGGCATGGTTAAATAGTGAGGTGAAGGAAGCTATTAGAGCTAAAAGAAAATCATTCCGAAAATGGAAGAAGGAACCGACTGAAAATAATAAGAAACGGCATAAGGAATGTCAAGTCATATGCAAAGCGCTCATAAGGAAAGCTAAGAGGAACTTCGAAAAAAAATTGCGTTGGAGGCAAAAACACATAGTAAAAAAATTTTAGGTATATTAAAAGCAGAAAGCCAGCAAAAGAATCAGTTGGACCGCTAGATGACCAAGGAGTAAAAGGGGCGATCAGGGAAGACAAAGCCATAGCGGAGAGATTAAATGAATTCTTTGCTTCGGTCTTCACCGAGGAAGATTTGGGTGGGATACTGGTGCCGGAAATGGTATTCGAAGCTGATGAATCAGAGAAACCTAATGAATTCTCTGTAAACCTGGAGGATGTAATGGGGCAGTTCTACAAACTGAAGAGTAGCAAATCTCCTGCACCGGATGGTATTCATCCCAGAGTACTGATAGAACTGAAAAATGAGCTTGCGGAGCTATTGTTAGAAATATGTAATCTATCCTTAAAATCGAGCATGGTACCAGAAGATTGGAGGGTGGCCTATGTAACGCCGATTTTTAAAAAAGATTCCAGAGGAGATCCGGGAAATTATAGACCGGTGAGTCTGACGTCGGTGCCGGGCAAAATGGTAGAGACTATTATAAAGAACAAAATTACAGAACATATTCAAAAGCATGGATTAATGAGACAAAGCCAACATGGATTTAGTGAAGGGAAATCTTGCCTCACCAATCTACTATATTTCTTTGAAGGGGTGAACAAACATGTGGATAAAGGGGAGCCGGTTGATACTGTATATCTGGATTTTCAGAAGGCGTTTGACAAAGTACCTCATGAAAGACTCCAGAGGAAATTGTAGAGTCATGGGATAGGAGATAGTGTCGATGGCACCCTCATTCTCCCCGTCTCATCTGCCCGCAACCTCAGAGTCATCTTCGACTCCTCCCTCTCCTTCTCTGCGCATATCCAGCAGATAGCCAAGACCTGTCGCTTCTTTCTCTATAACATCAGCAAAATTCGCCCTTTCCTCTCTGAGCACACCACCCGAACTCTCGTCCACTCTCTCATTACCTCTCGCCTTGACTACTGCAACCTACTCCTCACTGGCCTCCCACTTAGCCATCAATCCGTTCAGAACTCTGTTGCATGTCTTATCTTCCGCCTGGACCGATATGCTCATATCACCCCTCTCCTCAAGTCACTTCACTGGCTTCCGATCAGGTACCGCATACAAACTTCTCCTACTAACCTACAAATGCACTCAATCTGCAGCCCCTCATTACCTCTCTACCCTTATCTCCCCTTACGCTCCTACCCGAAACCTCCGCTCACAGGACAAATCCCTCCTCTCTGTATCCTTCTCCACCACCACCAATTCCAGGCACCGCCCTTTCTACCTCGCCTCTCCCTATGCCTGGAATAAACTTCCTGAGCCCATCCCTTCGAGAAAGGCTTCACTGGCTCCCCATCAAAGAGAGAATATACTTCAAGGTCCATACAATGATCCATAAGATCATATCATTTGAAATTTGAAATAGAACAATGTCATCGCGAACATACCTCAATCTACACCTCTCAAACTGCAAAGGTGTCAGTTTCTCCTTTCTGAGTAGTCAACTTTGGAATGCTCTCCCAAGACCCATCTGAGCTATTAATAACTATTTATCTTTCAGGAAAATGTTAAAGTCCCATTTTTTCAAGCAAGTTTACCCTAATGGACCAGCTTAATTCCACCAGATCACCTACGATACTCCTGCTAAGACGTCGATGCTTACTCTGACCCCAATGTTATACTCAATCCCTCATCTTCTTCCCGCCATCCTTTACCATTTCCCTCCCATTCTCCTCCCCTTTCACCTATCATATCCTTGTCTACCTTCCCTATTCTAGTTCATTACGTTCTTTTCACATGTCCTTTGTAATGCCTTTCATAATGTAAGTAGTTATGATCATCACAATTTATAATACTGTTCCTACATTTCCTTGTTTTTACTGTATTCTTTACCATGTAAGATGCTTTCTTTTACTATATAAGCCGCACTGGACCTGCTGTATGTGGGAAAGAGCGGGGTACAAATGTAATAAATAAATAAATAAAATAAATACGCCAAGCACCCTCCCTGCCCATCTTCAAATCCTTGCTCAAAGCCTGCCTCTTCAATGTCGCCTTCGGCACCTAACCATTATACCTCTATTCAGGAAATCTAGACTGCCCCAATTTGATTGACTGCACATTTTGTCCATTAAATTGTAAGCGCCTTTGAGCAGGGACTGTCCTTCTTTGTTAAACTGTATAGCGCTGCGTAACCCTAGTAGCGCTTTAGAAGTGTTAAGTAGTAGTAAGTAAGTGTTCTATTGTGGATTAAAAACTGGTTAAAAGATAGAAAACAGAGAATAGGGTTAAATGGTCAGTATTCTCAATGGAGAAGGGTAGTTAGTGGGGTTCCCCAGGGGTCTGTGCTGGGACTGCTGCTTTTTAACATATTTATAAATGACATAGAGATGGGAGTAACTAGTGAGGTAATTAAATTTGCTGATGACACAAAGTTATTCAAAGTCGTTAAATTGCCCCCCTTCAATCTCATTTCATGTCCTCTAGTTCTACCGCCTTCCCATCTCCAGAAAAGGTTTGTTTGCGGATTAATACCTTTCAAATATTTGAACGTCTGTATCATATCACCCCTGTTTCTCCTTTCCTCCAAGGTATACATGTTCAGGTCAGCAAATCTCTCCTCATACGTCTTGTAACGCAAATCCCATACCATTCTTGTAGCTTTTCTTTGCGCCGCTTCAATTCTTTTTACATCCTTAGCAAGATACAGCCTCCAAAACTGAACACAATACTCCAGGTGGGGCCTCATCAACGACTTATACAGGGGCATTAAAACCTCTTTTCTTCTGCTGGTCATACCTCTCTCTATACAGCCTAGCAATCTTCTGGCTACGGCCACCGCCTTGTCACACTGTTTCGTCGCCTTCAGATCCTCACCCCAAGATCCCTCTCCCCGTCCGTACATATCAGACTCTCACCGCCTAACAAATACGTCTCCTGTGGATTTCTACTCCCTAAGTGCATCACTTTGCATTTCTTTGCATTGAATTTTAATTGGCAAACCTTAGACCAGTCTTCTAGCTTCTGCAGATCCTTTTTCATGTTTTCCACTCCCTCCGGGGTGTCCACTCTGTTACAAATCTTAGTATCATCCACAAAAAGGCAAACTTTACCTTCTAACCCTTTGGCAATGTCACTCACAAATATATTGTACAGAATGGGCCCCAGCACTGATCCCTGAGGCACTCCACTACTCATTGGGGATCAGGGGTGTAGCCAGACCTAGATGGGAGGGGGGGCTGGACTCCAAGGTGAGGGGCTCATTTTGACCCACCTCCATGCCGCTGCCTTCCTGCTGCCCTTTCTGTGCCCCCCCCCCCCCCCCATGGTCGCTACTGCCGCCCTCCTGCTGCATGCTGGTCTTACATTGCCTGGCGCCCTGTTCTGTTGTCAGTCGCTGTGCATGCTCGTTTTAATGAAACTGAGCATGCGTCAAATCAC
The DNA here is from genome assembly GCF_901765095.1 of Microcaecilia unicolor. Lineage (NCBI taxonomy): Eukaryota > Metazoa > Chordata > Amphibia > Gymnophiona > Siphonopidae > Microcaecilia > Microcaecilia unicolor. The sequence continues at coordinate 192,726,128 of NC_044036.1, forward strand.
AGGAAGATTGTGAAAAGTTGCAGAAAGATCTTGCGAGACTAGGAGACTGAGTGTCTAAATGGCAGATGATGTTTAATGTGAGCAATTGCAAAGTGATCCATGTGGGAAAGAGGAACCCAAACTATAGCTACGTCATGCAAGGTTCAGCGTTAGGAGTTACGGAACGAGAAAGGGACCTGGGAGTCATCATTGATGATACGTTGAAATCTTCTGCTCAGTGTGCTGCTGCAGCTGAGAAAGCAAATAGAATGTTAGGTATTATTAGGAAAGGGATGGAAAACAAAAATGAGGATATTATAATGCCAATGTATCAGTCCATGGTGCAACCGCACCTAGAGTATTGTGTTCAGTTCTGGTCGCCGCATCTCAAAAAAGATATAATGGAATTAGAAAAGGTGCAGAGAAGGGCGACGAAGATGATTAAGGGGATGGGACGACTTTCCTATGAGGAAAGGCTAAAGCGGCTGGGGCTCTTCAGCTTGGAGAAAAGGCGGCTGAGGGGTGATATGATAGAGGTATATAAAATAATGAGTGGACTGGAACAGATAGATGTGGAGCGTCTGTTTACGCTTTCCAAAAATACTAGGACAAGGGGGCATGCGATGAAGCTGGAGTGCAGTACGTTTAAAACAAATAACAGGAAAATTTTCTTTACTCAGAGCGTAATTCCACTCTGGAATTCGTTCCTGGAGAATGTGGTTAAAGCAGTTAGCTTAGCAGAGTTTAAGAAAGGTTTAGACGGCTTCCTGAAGAAAAAGGCCATTGAATGTTATAAGGTTGCTAGGCTGTAAAATCGAAAGCCGATTTTAGGTGCCTGCAACTGCACTTCGTCGCGGGAACGAACAAAGTTGACGGGGGCGTGTCAGAGGCGTGGTGAAGGTGGGACTGGGGCGTGTTTATCGGCCGAGCAGAGATGGGCGCCTTCGGCCGATAATCAAAAACAAATGGCCATTTTTAGCGCGAATTTAGGTCACTTTTTTTTTACCCTTTTTTTCACGAACAAGTCCCAAAAAAGTGCCCTAAATGACCAGATGACCACCGGAGGGAATCGGGGATGACCACCCCTGACTCCCCCAGTGGTCACTAACCCCCTCCCACCAAAAAAAAAAACAACTTTAACAACTTTTTTTCCAGCCTCTATGCCAGCCTCAAATGCCATACCCAGCTCCATGACAGCAGTATGCAGGTCCCTGGAGCAGTTGTTAGTGGGTGCAGTGGACTTCAGGCAGGTGGACCCAGGCCCATCCCCCCCTACCTCTTACACTTGTGGTGGTTAATGTTGAGCCCTCCAAAAAACCCCCAAACCCACTGTACCCACATCTAGGTGCCCCCCTTCAGCCATAAGTGCTATGGTAATGGTGTAGAGGTGTGGGCAGTGGGTTTTGGGGGGATTTGGGGGGCTCAACACCCAAGGGAAGGGAGCTATGGACTTGGGAGGTATTTTAAATTTTTTTTTTAACTTTTTACAAGTGCCCCCTAGGGTGCCCGGTTGGTGTCCTGGCATGTGGGGGGGACCAGTGCAATACGAATTCTGGCCCCTCCCACGACCCAATGCCTTGGATTTGTTCATTTTTGAGCTGGGTGCCTTCGGTTTCCATTATCACCGAAAAACGAGACCGCCCAGCTCAAATCCGCACATATCCGATGCATTTGCCGGGCATAAACCGTATTATCAAAAAAAAAAGGTGGGCGGCCATTTTTTTCAAAAATACGGTCTGTCCCGCCCCTTCACGTACCCGTTCTCGGACATAGACACCCATGGAGATGAGCGTTCACGTTCGATTATGCCCCTCTTTGATTTTCAATGTGATTATCAGCCTGTCTATTCACACAAATTTCTTATACATGCACAGGCAGATCACCTTTCTCACAGGTCTGTCTACCCTGTACCTTTAGCTCCTCTGCTCCACAAAATTCCACTCACTCTAATTCACCAGCAGCTCTGGTTCAGCTCTGGTTCTCTAGCACACAGGCAGAGCCCCTTTTTCACTGGTCTGTCTCCTCCTGTGTCTTTAGTTCATCTGCTTTCATCAAGCACCCCTTTACTTAAGTTTTCTCTCCTGTATAAATCAATTCTCACTCATTCCCAAGCACAGCACCTTTCACACAGGTCTGTCCTTCTCTGTGTCTTCAGTTCCTCTGCTATAGTCAGACAACCTTTAGTTTAAGCTCTCTCCCCTGTGCATATCCAAATATTCTCACACACACTAGCAGAGCAACTCTCACACAGGTCTGTTCACTGTGGGGTTTTCAGTTCCTCTGACCTGGTCACCAGCAATGTTGCCAATTAACCAGTGTCAAAACCCGCCCAAAATTTCACATCCCGCCCCTGCCGTCATCAACCCCGCCCCCGCTGTCATCAGCTCCACCCCCGCCGTAATCAGCTCCACCCCCGCCATCACCAGCCCCTGCCCCCGATGTCACCAGCCACACCCCCGCTGTCACCAGCCCCGCCCCCGATGCCACTAACCACGCCCCCAATGTCACTAACCACGCCTCCATACCGCAGCGCCGGCGGAGAAAACCCACCCGGGAAAAAAAGCAGCCCAAAAAAACGCAATCCACAGCGGTCAGAAATTTCCCGCAGCGGGTCGCGGAAAACCGCCCAATTGGGCGGGAAAACCACCCATCTGGCCACCTTGGTCACCAGCTCCGTCCCCCCCTAGCAACAGGACTGCAGCTTGGCCATCTGACCAAGCAGCACCAATCAGACGCTAGCTTGTGGGATGTTAACCAACTTTTACAGTTTGGAAACTTTTCACAATCTCCATTTTGAAATCCAATTTTCCATTAAAGTGTATGGGAAAATGGATTTCCATACAAAATACAAGGTAAATTACATTACACTTTAATAAAAATTATACCATCATCCAGGTCACATTTTCCTGAATCCCATCCATGTTTTATTTTTTTAAAAACCATTAATAGGCACCATTTCACATTATTTTTACATAAAAACCCCATTAAAAATTAATGGAATTTCCCAAAACTTTCCACATATGTGAGGCAACATGTGCGCTCCTAAACCCCATTGTTGGATTTTTAATAACCTTTATTAGAGCAGCGCACGATGCTCCGCACCAAAAATACCCCCAAAAACCCCTTCAAAATCAACTTTAAAATTTTTAAAGTACCCAGTCCGACTAAACGTACCCCCCAGACCCCCAACCATAAAAATAAAATTCCTAAAAAATTCAGGGAAGGCCCGACAAAAATCACTCCAAATAACTCAAAAATAAACCCCAATTAAGTCAAAATAAGGCCATAGGATCTTTTACCTTACCCCTCTAACGTCCATCTTGGGGTCCTTTCACTTTCAGAGGGTCCAGTTCCCCTTCCAATGCTCCTCCTCATTTTCTTCGGGCCAAAAATCAAAATCGAGGCCCAGACTGCATTTTTTGGCCTACCAGCGTTTTAGCTTAATCACACGTGCGCACGCACCGGAGGCAGCCGACTTTTCTCTCTCCCCAGCTCCTCTGGCTTGATTTTGGATGGTGCCTCTCTCCTCCGCCATCTTCAGCCCCAGGACTTGCTCCGGTCCCGAAACGGGACCCAAGAACGCCGGAGCAAGCCTGGGGAAGCCTGCAGAACGCTGGGCACCAGTGAAGGAAGCCCCGGGTGGGCTAAAAAAAAACACCCGAAAACATCCCTCAGACCCATACGAGGGTCAGAAGAAACCCAGGGCACAAATCCAGACCCCGGGTTTGTCCAGCAGACCCCGGAGCACCGATAAGCCCCTTAAAGGGGCAGACATTAATTTTATTTTTTCAGTATCCCATTTACAATAGCTTCCTTTACCTCACTTTTTAACCACGCCAGCTGTCGTTTGGTCTTCCGTCCTCCTTTTTTAATACGTGGAATATATTTGGCCTGGGCTTCCAGGATGGTGTTTTTGAACAGCATCCAAGCCTGATGTAAATTTTTGACCCTCGCAGTCGCTCCTCTAAGTTTTCTTTTCACCATTCTTCTCATTTTATCATAGTCTCCTTTTTTAAAGTTAAACGCTAAGGTATTTGATTTCCTATGTATACTTACTTCAAAGCTAATATCAAATCTGATCATATTATGATCACTGGTATCAAGCGGCCCTAGCACCATTACCTCCCACACCAGATCATGCGCCACTAAGGACTAGGTCTAGAATTTTTTCTTCTCTCGTTGGCTCCTGTACCAACTGCTCCATAAAGCTGTCTTTGATTTCATCAACGAATTTTACCTCCCTAGCGTACCCCGAAGTTACATTTACGCAGTCAATATCGGGGTAATTGAAATCACCCATTATTATTGTGTTGCCCAGTTTGTTTGCGTTCCTAATTTCCTTTAACATTTCTACATCTATCTGTTCATCCTGGCCAAGGAACAGAAAATAACTGCCTTTTAGAACATGAGTTTTGGGCTGTTTAGTTTCTACCTCTAGAAAAGGTTTCCGTTTAAAACTATGGGAAAAGGGTTTGTACACTATCAGGGTCATTTTCAAAAGAGAAGGGCACCCATCTTCCGACACAAATCGGGAGATGGGCATCCTTCTCTCAGGGTCGCCCAAATACTGCAGTCCATCGCAGGGACGACCAAAGTTCACAGGGGCGTGTCGGAGGCATAGCGAAGGCAGGACTGGGGTGTGCTTAATTGATGGGCATCCTCGGCCGATAATGGAAAAAAGAAGGGCATCCCTGACGAGCATTTGGTCGACTTTACTTGATACATTTTCTTTCACAACCAAGCCTCAAAAAGGTGCCCAAACTGACCAGATGACCACCGGAGGGAATTGGGGATGACCTCCCTTTACTCCCCCAGTGGTCACAAACACCCTCCCACCCTAAAAAAAAATTTTTTTCTAATTTTTTTGCCAGCCTCAAATGCCAAACCTCAAAGGTGCAGCGAAGTGCGACTAAAATGATAGCGGGGATGGGACAACTTCCCTATGAAGAAAGACTAAGGAGGCTAGGGCTTTTCAGCTTGGAGAAGAGACAGCTGAGGGGAGACATGATAGAGGTATATAAAATATTGAGTGGAGTGGAACAGGTGGATGTGAAGCGTCTGTTCACGCTTTCCAAAAATAGTAGGACTAGGGGGCATGCGATGAAACTACAGTGTAGTAAATTTAAAACAAATCGGAGAAAATTTTTCTTCACCCAATGCATAATTAAACTCTGGTATTCGTTGCTGGAGAACATGGTGAAGGCGGTTACCTTAGCAGAGTTTAAAAAGGGGCTAGACGGTTTCCTAAAGGACAAGTCCATAAACCACTACTAAATGGACTTGGGAAAAATCCACAATTCCAGGACTAACATGTATAGAATGTTTGTACGTTTGGGAAGCTCGCTAGGTGCCCTTGGCCTTGATTGGCCGCTGTCGTGGACAGGATGCTGGGCTCGATGGACCTTTGGTCTTTTCCCAGTGTGGTATTAGATTGTAAGCTCTTTGAGCAGGGACCGTCCTTCTATGTTTAAATTGTACAGCGCTGCGTAACCCTAGTAGCGCTTTAGAAATGCTAGTTAGTAGTAGTATTACTTATGTACTTATGACATACCCAGCTCCATGACAGCAGTATGCAGGTCCCTGGAGCAGTTTTAGTGGGTGCAGTGCACTTCAGGCAGGAGGACCCAGGCCCACCCCCCCCCCCCCCCCACCTGTTACACTTGTGCTGGTAAATGTGAGCCCTTGAAAACCCACCATAAACCCACTGTACCCACATGTAGGTGCCCCCTTCACCCCTTAGGGCTATGGTAGTGGTGTACAGTTGTGGGGAGTGGGTTTGGGGGGGGATTGGGGGGCTCAGCACCGAAGGTAAGGGAGCTATGCACCTGTAAGCAATTTGTGAAGTCCACTGCAGTGCCCCCTAGGGTGCCTGGTTGGTGTCCTGGCATGTGAGGGGGACTAGTGCACTATGAATGCTGGCTCCTCCCATAACCAAATGGCTTGGATTTGATCATTTTTGAGATAGGCGTCCTCGGTTTCCATTATGGCCAAAAACCGTGGACGACCATCTCTAAGGTCAACCATCTCAACATTTAGGTCGACCATCTCTAAGGTCGACCTAAATGTTGAGATTTGGGCATCCCCGACCGTATTATCGAAACGAAAGATGGATGCCCATCTTGTTTCAATAATAGTGGAGGAGTGGCCTAGTGGTTAGAGCACCAGTCTTGCAATCCAGAGGTGGCCAGTTCAAATCCCACTGCTGTTCCTTGTGATCTCGGGCAAGTCACTTAACCCTCCATTGCCTCAGGTACAAACTTAGATTGTGAGCCCTCCTGAGACAGAGAAATATCCAGTGTACCTGAATGTAACTCACCTTGAGCTACTACTGAAAAAGGTGTGAGCAAAATCTAAAACAGATAAATAAAATAAAAATATGGGTTTCCCCGCCCCTTTCCCGGGACATCCTTAGAGATGGGCGCCCTTAGAGATGGTCGTCCCCGTTCGATTATGCCTCTCCACGGCAACTAGTTAATGATGCTTGCTTTTCTCTCTCTCTCTCTTTTTATTCTCCCCTTAATACTAAACTAGGTCCTGCTTGCTTTTCCCGCTCTCTCTCTCTCTCTTTTTATTCCCCCTTAATACTAAACTAGATCCTGCAGTGCCTGCTAGATTCTATCTGTTAATGCTGTGGTACAAAGTTTTTAAAACTAAGTGGAAAAGACTATGGAGATTAGTTGATAAAATTTGCTTTTATATTTTTATTTTGCCTATCACTAACCTACAATTCCTCCTTTAAACACCAATCTTTAAGTTCCCAAAGCACAAAGCAAAATAGTGTTCACTTACCAGAGAAATGTCCTCTTCTCTTGGAACTTCTCAGAAAGAAAGTTCAGTGGGACCTTTCCTCTTTATATAGTTTTGAATCTAAGGGGCCTTTTTTAAACAGGCTCTTTGAAGCTGACTCAGCAACCTATGCAAGTATTCTACTTCCCCACACCTTAATTAACACTTAATTGAGGTCAGCCAAGGAACAGAAAATAACTGCCTTTTAGAACAAGAGTTTTGGGCTGTTTAGTTTCTACGTCTAGAAAAGGTTTCAGTTTAAAACTATAGGAAAAGGGTTTGTACACTATCAGGCTTATTTTCGAAAGAGAAGGGCGCCCATCTTTTGACACAAATTGGGAGATGGGCGTCCTCCCAGGGTCGCCCAAATCGGCATAATCGAAAGCCGATTTTGGCCATCCTCAACTGCTTTCCGTCACGGGGACGACCAAAGTTCATGGGGGTGTGTCGGAAACATAGTGAAGGCGGGACTGGGGTGTGCCTAACACATGGGCGTCCTTGACTGATAATGGAAAAAAGAAGGGCATCCCTGATGAGCACTTGGGCGACTTTACTTGGTCCATTTTTTCTTACGACCAAGCCTCAAAAAGGTGCCCGAACTGACCAGATGACCACTGGAGGGAATCGGGGATGACCTCCCCTTACTCCCCCAGTGGTCACCAACCCCCTCCCACCCTCAAAAGAAAACTTTTAAAATATTTTTTGCCAGCCTCAAATGTCATACCCAGCTCCCTGACAGCAGTATGTAGGTCCCTAGAGCAGGGCCGTGCCTAGGGTCTCCGGCGCCCCCCTGCAGTTGGCCCTGCCGGCGCGCCCCCCCCCCCCCGAAAACGATCGCTACACTACCTGCCCTCTTCTCCCCAGATCCTTTTTCTTTTTGTTTAAATTTACCTCTCCAGCGGGCGGCAGCGTAGCGTTAGTGAGAAGGAGGCGGCGCTCCCCCACCCCGACGTGTCTTCTTCCCTTCGCTCAGTGTCCCGCCTTCTTCTGACGTCATTTCTGACGTCAGAAGAAGGCGGAACCGAGCGAAGGGAAGAGACTGACACGTTGGGGCGGGGGAGCGCCGCCTCCTCACTAACGCTATGCTGCCACGTGCCAGAGAGGTAAATTTAAACAAAAAAAAAAAAAGGACAAGGATCTGGGGAGAAGAGGGCGAGGTAAGCATGGTGCGGCGGGGCGCCCCCCAGAGGATGGCGCCCTCCTGCCATGCTTACCTCGCTTACCGTGTCGGCACGGCCCTGCCCTGGAGCAGTTTTAGTGGGTGCAGTGCACTTCAGGCAGGCGGACCCAGCCCCCCCTACCTGTTACACTTGTGGTGGTAAATGTGAGCCCTTCAAAACCTACCACAAGCCCACTGTACCCACATGTAGGTGCCCCCCTTCACCCCTTAGGGGTAGGGTAGTGTTGTACAGTTGTGGGGAGTGGGTTTTGGGGGGCTCAGCATCCAAGGTAAGGGAGCTATGCACCTGGGAGCAATTTGTGACATCCACTGCAGTGCCCCCTAGGGAAGACTGTGGGGAAATGTATGCTTACTGTGATTAGGACAGCTTGAATGAAATAAACATAAAGGAATCCTGTGCTGAAGGAAGGGATCCTCAGGAGCTTAGCCTAGAATGGGTGGCAGAGCTGGTGGTTGGGAGGCGGGGCTAGTGCTGGGCAGACTTATACGGTCTGTGCCAGAGCCGGTGGTGGGAGGCAATGATAGTGCTGGGCAGACTTATACGGTCTGTGCCAGAGCTGGTGATGGGAGGCGGGGTTGGTGGTTGGGAGGCGGGAATAGGGCTGGACAGACTTATACGGCCTGTGCCCTGAAGAGGACAGTACAAATAAAAAAGTAGCACATATGAATTTATCTTCTTGGGCAGACTGGATGGACCGTGCAGGTCTTTTTCTGCCGTCATCTACTATGTTACTATGTTATATGCTCTGCTTCATTGGTCTCTGCATGTAAGGAAGAAACACATATTAACATTACATCTGTGGTTGTACAATATGATGCTTATGAATTGTTACTAAAATAAATAAAATATTTTAAAACTGTGCACATATCATGAGTCCCCCCAACTGTGTGCCTGAACTTGTGAACACGTGGGTCGTGTAATAATATGTGTCTTGTTGTTACCGTATGTAGTCTCTGAGGTCCTTTTACAAAAGTTCTTTTAGGCCTATAAAAAGGTCTTTATGGGCGAAAAATTCTTTAAAAAGAATTTGCCCCTTAGAGGGTAATTCATTTTGTAACAGGGTGCCTCAAATTACCCCAGCTCCAAGGCAATCCTAACTTTTCCACCTAAGTCTGAAGTTTTATTTTATTTATTTGGATTTTGCTCACACCTTTTCTGAGTAGCTCAAGGTGAGTTTCAGTCAACCTATCATGCAACTCCATCTCAATATCTGCCTACAGGAATGTCTATCCCCCCCCCTGTTTACTAAGCTGCGCTGGGGGCTGCCACACGCTAATGCCGACACAGCCCATTCACTTTACATGAGCTATCTTGGCATTGCCGCGTCGGCTTAGTAAAGAGGGGGGTATATTTTCTGTATAAAATGATGCACTGTGCATTCACAGCACATACTTTAATGTGTGTAGACCTCAAAGACAGTTTTCTAAGTGTCTGTGGGCCCTTTTACCAAGCTGCTACAAAAGGGGGCATCATCGGCGCGTGTTTTTCACATGTAGTGGGTAAAAGGGTAAGTCTTTCTTTTTGGCAGGAAATGGCAGGTAAAGCACTTGCCGCGTAGCCATTTCGGGGGGGGGGACCTCTAACCACCACCCATTGAGGTGGTGGTAAGGGCTCCCGCACTAACCCAGCGGTAACCAGGTGGCATATTTTTGTAGCACCGGATATGACGGCGTGCTGGGGGTGGGAAGTACCGCCAGGCTGCTGCGGTAGCCCAGCAATTCTTCCTGTTTAGTGAGCGGTAAGCCCGTGTTGGGCTTATTGCCACTTTGTAAAAGTGACCCTCTGTCTGCACACAAAACACTTCTAAAATACCCCCTAAGGGATCCTCTATCTTTCTCTCATGCCTTTTTGAACTCCATCACTGCTTTGTCTTTTACTGCAGGCGAATGACCTTAAAGGTTGAGATTTATTACACACACACCCTTTAGTCCTTTCCCTGCAATGCCTGGAAATCAGTGTTAATGTCTTTTCTTCCTAGTTTGGCTTTTAATGGTATTACTTTACTCACTACAGTAAATAGTTTCAATTGCTAAAGGTCATCGGAAAGCTGTAAAAATACGATTATTCTCCTACTACAAAATAAAGAACATCCAGGAGGATATACAACCTTTCTGAAACTTGCAAAAACACTCCTCAGTTTCTCTCTGATAAAAATGAGGTTGAAAGCTATGCTATGTAGGATCCTTTTCTAACATACCTTCGACTCGTAATGTACAGTTTACAGTGGCAAAAACAGGCCAAGTTTAGTCAGCTACAGAAAGAGGAGATGGAGAAAGCCAAGCAATTACTGCAGACTCCTTGTAAAAGATTAACGCAGCTAAACTGCAAAATGACCTTGTTGAATGCTCTGCAGTCATTTACTAGGTCCTTTCACAACCTTCTTGTGGCTTCCTTTTTCTCATTCAGAATAATGCTGTTATTTCCCTTCCTCTCATCCCTTCATTTCCCTTTTCCTTTTCTCTCCCATATCTTCTTTTCTGCCTATAATGTGCTTTAGCTTGTTTCCTCCCGTCTCTCTGTTTATTTTTTCCTTTTTGTAAGTCTCACTTCTTGTTCCTTGTCTCTGCTCACTCTCTCTCTCTTCCATTTTTCTTTCTTTCATCCTCACACTTGGTCATTGCAATCATCCATTTCTCCCCATTCTTTCTACATGATGCATGAAGTTTGGACCTGTCAGAATGAGTCACATCCTGCTCTGAATGGTGATATTGCTTGAGGTGTCCCTTCATATGGTTTGATAAATCATTTTGTCAACATGACATCTTTGGACATGGCATGAGCAATTTCTCCAAGTCATCCTTCTTACCATGCTTTAATTTGTTGAACTTTCCCAAACACACTCTCAAGTCTTCTCCTATAAACAGCACCCTCTTCCTTACCCCAGTGATCTTCCACCCCTAGCCTCCTCATGATTCATGTAATGGTCTTTTTTTCTACTTGAATTGTTGTAGAGCTTACTGGGCCTTTGAAACTCCTTTCCCTCCCTCCGTAAACAGTAAGGAACAGACCAGCTCTTATCAGCTCCTTTCATCTGCTTTGTCATATGGGAGTGAACTGGCCCTCACAGCCTACTTTGCTCAGTCTCATTCAAGGGGGGGAGGGGGAAGTGGAGCAGGCCTGGAATTCAAATACACAACCTGACTTTGTCTGCTCAAGTGAAAAGATGCTCTTCTTCCTTCCCATTCACACACCCTTCGATCTGCTCAAAACCACAGCCCCTCTGATCTCATGTACTTTTTTTCCCCACTTCCTGCAATCCTCCTGCGCCTCATCTGATTCCCTCACTCACAGCCTACTCTGCCACTCTTACTCATCGTACCCCACAGTCTCTGTCACCCCTGCACTTCCTCGATTTCTTATGTATTTATTAGTTAAAATTCATAAAATAGCATTAAACCACTTATAGTATAACATGAGAAAAACAGCAACTTCCCTCATATTGCCTCACTTTCCATGTCTTCCCACCAATCCCCTCATCACTCACACCCCACTGTATCTCCTCACTCTTACCCCTTTCCCCTCCTACAGTGGGGTCACCAGCAGCAGAGGCAGTGGGAGCTGGGAAGTCAACATAACAAGCTGACATGCCTGGCAGTGGGAGAAGCAGTAGAGCTGATGGGCATTCAGTGCATCAAGAGACGAATTTTCAAAGCACTTAGACTTACAAAGTTACATAGGAACCTATGGAACTTTGTAAGTCTGTCTGAGTGCTTTGAAAATGAGCCCCATCATGTCTCTTCGACTTTGTTCTCCTTCATGGCCTGTTTGATTGTGCTATGGAAATGTGCAAAAATCAAGACCATGTAGGCAATCCTTTGTCAGAGTAAGCAGCTCCAACCCTTCTGAGTCTGTTCTGCCTCCTCAGAGGCACTGGCAAAAGTTCAAATCAAAATGAGCATTGAAATTTCCCAAAATGCACGAATGGGAATATTGTACCGTTAAGTCTAGAATGAGTTCAACTTTGGAATTCCAGTGATCAGAAGGCATCATGGGGGGTTGGGAGGCAATATAACAACAGAAAATAAATTGGGATTGTTGAAAAGCCAATCGACAAAGAAAAAATTCCATATTATATTGACTGGATGCTAATACTTAAAAGGAAAATGAAGCACCATAAATCAATGCCACAAGTCCCCCATGACGTTTTCCCCTTAATCTAAAGAAAAAGCTAATATAACGGTTCTCAAGCCAGTACTCAGACATCCTCAGCTGGTCAGGTTTTCAGGATCTCCACAATGAATGCGCATAAATTTGGGTCTTGTGCCTTCATTATCACCGGATTTAAATATTCCTGCTTTCAAATATCAACACATATAAATATTGTTGGTAGGTAAATAGCTTACATGTCTTTCTATTTTTTTTAAGTGCCAATGGAGGCAGCTTTAAGGAAAATATGTTATCAAACCCATCGTACATCCTATTGGGTAGAAAGCTGTGAAAACAGCATATGACCATCTAAACTTCAGGAAATCATTAAAAACCAACCTGTTCAAAAAGGCATACCCCACCTACCCAACATAACCACCTACACACTGCAACACAGCAAAACCAAAGATCGTAATGGACACTATATACCCTTCCTCTCCTCGATCCCCATTGTAATGGACACTATGAGGGGCATAATCGAATGTCGCCGGGGAACTATTTTGGCGGCGGTGCTAAAGCTGGCTGGAACCGTATTATCGAAAAAGATGGCCGGCCATCTTTTCTTTCGATAATACGGTTTAGCCCGGCCAAATGCCAGAGTTTGCCGGGTTTGAGATCGCCAGTTTCATTTTTCAGCGATAATGGAAAAAAATGCCGGTCATCTCAAACCTGGCGAAATCCAAGGTATTTGGTCATGGGAGGAGCCAGCATTTGTAGTGCACTGGTCCCCCTGACATGCCAGGACACGAACCGGGCACCAGTGGCGTAGCCAGACTGCCAATTTTGGGTGGGCCTGAACCCAAAGTGGGTGGGCACAAAATTTTCTCTCTACCCCCCTCCCCCAGGAAATATTTAGTCACACTTTTCAGTGAGCTTTCAGAGGCCAAAACCTCCTGCCTCAGGTCAGTATAATGCTGTTACGGTATCCTCTCCTGACCTAAGGAAGGAAGTATTGGTCTCTGAAACTTTATTAACACAGGTACCATATTACTTTATCCTAAATTAAAAATAAAATTATTTTCTTTACCTTTGTTGTATGGCCATTTACCTTTTCTCATTGTGTTGCTCCCAGTCTCTAGATTCTGCTTTCCTTCGTCTTTCTCTTACCAGGGTTTCCTGTCCATTCATCACCTATGGCTTTTAATCTTTTCCTCACCCTTGTTCGCCACATGCCCCTTCCTCTTATTCTCCAGTCTTTCCCTACTCTGTCCTCTCCCTCTTTCCATCCAGCAGCTCCCCTCTTTCTTTTGCATCCAGCGTCTCCTTTTTCTCCCTACCCTTCCATCCAGTGTCTTCCCTCTTTCTCTCCTTATCCTTCCACTCATCTACCCTCTCTCCTGATCCTTCCATCTAGTGTCTCTATCTTCCCTCTCCTTCTATCCAGTGTCTATCTCTCTACCCTTTTCTGTTCAGTCTCCTCCCTCTCTCCACATCCTTCTAGTTTCTCCCCTTTCTCTCTGCATCCTTTCATCCATCTCCCCTCTTTCTCTCCCTATCCTCCCATGTCCAGCAGCTCTCTTCCCTCTAGTCCCTTCTTCCTCTTCCTTCCTTGTCCAGCAGCTCTCCAGCCCCGTCCTCCTCTCCCTCCCATGTCCAGCAGCTCTCTCCCTTCCATCCAATCCCCTCCTCCTCTCCATCCCATGTCCAGCAGCTCTCTCCCTTCCCTCTAGTCCCTTCTTCCTCTTCCTCCCTTGTCCAGCAGCTCTCCAGTCCCTTCCTCCTCTCCCTCCCATGTCCAGTAGCTCTCTCCCTTCCCGCCAGTCCCTCCCATGTCCCAGTAGCTCTCCCTTCCCGTCAGTCCCTTCTTCCTCTCCCTCCCATGTCCCAGACGCTCTCTCCCTTCCCTCCAGTCCCTTCTTCCTCTCCCTCCCATGTCCCAGCAGCTTCTCCCTTCCCTCCAGTCCCTTCTTCCTCTCCCTCCCATGTCCCAGCAGCTTCTCCCTTCCCTTCTTCCTCTCCCTCCCATGTCCCATCAGCTTCTCCCTTCCCTTCTTCCTCTCCCTCCCATGTCCCAGCAGCTCTCTCTTCCTTCCCTCCAGTCCCTCTCCCTTCCATGTCCCAGTAGCTCTCTCTTCCTTCCCTCAAGTCCCTTCCTCCTCTCCCTCCCATGTCCCAGCAGCTCAGCCACTTTCCCCCCAGGCCCGCGAATCCACATCCTTCCCGCGCTGTTGCAGCCCTTTTGTCCCATGGAGGCAGCGTTTCCTTCCTGCCCTGTCTTCTCCCCAGGCTCCGCTGCATCGTCCCTGCAAGAGGAATCGTTTTCCTTTTCGGCCATCGCGCTGCGCTGCCATACACACAGGCAGCTTCGCTCCTCCCCCGCCACGTTCATCCGGCCCTAACAGGAAGTGCATCAGAGAGGGCCAGAATGAACGCGGCGGGGGAGGAGTGAAGCTGCCTGTGTGTATGGCAGCGCAGCGCGACGGCCGAAAAGGAAAACGATTCCACTTGCAGGCAGGGACAATGCAGCGGAGCCTGGGGAGAAGACAGGGCAGGAAGGAAACACTGAACGCTGCCTCCGCGGGACAAAAGGGCAGCGACAGCGTGTGAAGGATGGGCGGGCCTGGAGGGAAAATGGGTGGGCCTGGGCCCGTCCAGGCCCACCTGTGGCTATGCCCCTGCCGGGCACCCTAGGGGGCACTTCTAAAAATTTTTAAAAATACACAAATAGCTCCCAGGTGCATAGGTCCCTTCCCTTGGGTGCTGAGCCCCCCAAATCCCCCCAAACCCACTCCCTACAACTCTACACCATTACCATAGCCCTTATGGGTGAAGGGGGCACCTACATGTGGGTACAGTGGGTTTTAGGGGGGTTTGGAGGGCTCAACACTTAGCACCACAAGTGTAACAGGTAGGGGGGATGGGCCTGGGTCTGCCTGCCTGAAGTGCACTGCACCCATTAAAAACTGCTCCAGGGACTTGCATACTGCTGTCAGGGAGCTGGGTATGACATTTCAGGCTGGCATACAGGCCGACAAAAAAGGTTTTTATTTTTATTTTTTTAGTGTGGGAGGGGGTTGGTGATCACTGGGGGACTAAGGGAAGGTCATCCTCCATTCCCTCCAGTGGTCATCTGGTCAGTTCAGGCACCTTTTTGAGGCTTGGTCGTGAAAATAAAAGGACCAAGTAAACCCGGCGAAATACTGATTAATGCCGCTTTTGTTTCCCTTTATCCGCGAAAGCCGGCCATCTGGTAGCCAAGCCCATGCCTGCCCATGTCCCGCCTTCGCTAAGCCGCCGACACGCCCCCTTGAACTTTCGCCGGCGAGGCGACGGGAAAGCAGTGATGCTGTCAAAAACGCCACTTTCGATTATACCGATTTTGCCGCTTTTGCGAAATCGCCAGCCATATCCCGATTTATGTCAGAAGATGGCCGGCGATCACTTTCGAAAATAAGCCTGAATATAACCTTCCTCTCCTCGATCCCCATTGTACCTGAAACACATGTACCTATATTCGACTATATCACCTTGTATTGTTTCTCTACCGGACTTGGCGAATGCCTTTAAGGTATTATGTAAGCCACATTGAGCCTGCAAATAGGTGGGAAAATGTGGGATACAAATGTAACAAATAAATAAAATAAAATAAAATAAATACTAAGAAAGGGAAGCTGAATGGATATTGGAAAAGCAAATGGATGGTCATCCAACTGCAGAAGAGCTGCTGGAATCAGATAGCAGCAA
Source organism: Microcaecilia unicolor (assembly GCF_901765095.1). NCBI lineage: Eukaryota > Metazoa > Chordata > Amphibia > Gymnophiona > Siphonopidae > Microcaecilia > Microcaecilia unicolor. The sequence goes on from NC_044036.1 coordinate 192,741,904, forward strand.
AACCAACTGTGTGATGAAGAATACCTAGAAATATCTTCAGTGATTCTCATGCATATTCATTGTAGATACCCTACAAACCTGACTGGCTGGGTGTGTCCCAAACTACTGCTCTTAGGATGTCTGACAGTAGCATTTTATTGAAGACAAGGTTGTGATGCCAGTTTGAGACAGCACAGTCCTTCTCGTACTGCCTGTGTCCTGCTTGGTCCCAGAGTGCATGCAATTGCCACGCTGTGTATCCAAAATAGCATATCTCGTTCTTACCATGTGCACAGCAGTGGTGACATGGCACTTACACTATCTTTTGGGCCAATGATCAGAAGCAAGCACGGGCGCTACAGGCCAATAATGCCGTACTATCACCTGCATTTGCTTCTGCCCGATGATCAGAGCTAACGAGCTCATGCAACAATGTGCTCGCTGGCTCTGAACACAATGAGCATTCAAATGCATGCTAAACAGGGCATTACCTATTCAACCCCAATGCTCTGTAGGCAGCATGCCAAACATTGGCGCTGCTCCTGCAGCAAACCCTACACCAGCTCAGAGCTAGCGTTAGGGTTTGTGGAGCATTGGGGAGGAATGGGGATCTCTGTTCAGCATGCATTTGCATACCAGCAGGCTTCCCCATCCCCCCACAGGAGCCCTGAGCCCTCTGCAGGATCCCCAAGCCCCCCACCCCGACATGGGAGCTTTCCTATTGACCCCCCCCCCCCGACACAGGGGCACGAAGGCTGCAGATATGATGGATCTCCAGCCCCCCTAACCCACCCGTCACAATCAAAGAATAAGACCCTGGTGGTTGAGTGGGCCACAAGCCCAACCCCCCCCCCCCCCCCACCTGATGGTCTAGCGGCCCCCTCTCCCCCTGTATCTTTGTGCAGCGCTGAGTATGCTTTGTAGCGCTATATAAACCCTAAATAGTAGTAGTAGTAGTAGAGGAAGGGGTAGCATACTCCCTCCTCTTCAGCGCTGACAGCCCTGCCCAGTGCATCCTGGGATTTAACCCAAGGAGAAGAACTGTGTGTGGGTGTGTGTGTGGGGGGGGGGGGAGGGTGGATAATTCTATAAATGGGCATCTGGTAATATAATGTGCTGGAAACCCAGATGTTTGTTAAGTTCTTTTGTGTTAATTTCAAAGCATCTTATCTTTATAACTTCAAAGGCTTATCTTAGTGGATTGTTTTAGAGTTTGCATACAATGGATTGCTTATATATGTTATATACCTCATGCATATTCACTGTGCTAATTCTGAAACTTGACTAGCCTGGTGTGCCTCCAGGAGAGGGTTGAGAAGCACGGCACTGAATTATGATTCTTCTAAGTTTGCAATGATCTTCTGATCAATCTTCACTTTTGCTTTAAGAGAAGCCTTCTCACATTCTGCTCCTGTAGGTTTGTAGGGTATCTGGGTGTCCCAGGGCTTTGTATATTTGAATCGGTGCAGACTGATCAAGGAGGATTCTTGGCAATGTGGGACTAACTAAAATTTCAGCGGCCGGGTGCTATGAGGCAGAACAGGACTGGAGTTGGCGTGTCATTCATTGAAATATTACCCTTTTTGCTGTCTAAATTACAGTACTGGGCAGCTGTCAGCCGTAAGTGTGATTCGTTAGTTCTACCAAGTTACTTGGGGTGGAATCGTAGATTAAAACCAAGTAACGACATAGAGAGATATGTCAGGTCTAATTCTTGGTGATCCTAGACAATACTACCTCCCTGTGCCTCAGTTTTAATCCCAACTGGATTATAAATATTCTTATTAACTGCTCCTGTGCCCAAGAAAGTACCACACAGATGTTCCAGTTAATGCCTGGTGTGAAAATGACACGGCAAAAGACAGAACAGCAACCCTTGCAATCACACAAACAAGTCAAACACAGCAATTTGCACTGTGTAGCGTTTTAGCGCTCACAATTCTTTTGAGAAGTTCTAACAGCAAGGTATAAGACATTACATGTGTTTTATAGAAGACATCTAACAATTTGATACATCCAATAGAAGACTCCTGAGGAAGGTCTTTCTTGGCTGAAACACGACTCATGTCGAGTCTCGGATGTTGCAACAAAGCTTCAACATTGTCTGCTGTTCCCATCATTTGTCACCCTTGGTGTGAAAATGAACCAGGGAAATGGTCAGGAAGAAGAATTTATTTGTTCTGAATACTGGAAGTGGCTGAAATTATACAGAAACCGTTCTATTTATCTTGTGCTGGATCATTAACATGCGGAATTTGAAGGAGGCAGAACCTACACACATTCTGGTCAATATTCAGCTGTCAGCGGTCAATGTTTTTTAAAGCACTGACCGTCACCAGCAAAATTAGGTCCAAAGTTACCTAATGCTGGGGTCCACCTTGGGGGTCAGCAACCAAGAAAAAGATCTAGATGTCGTTATAGATAATACATTGAAATGTTGTGCTCAGTGTGCGTCGGTGGCCAAAAACACAAACAAGATGCTAGGAATTATCAGGAAAGGGATGGTGAATAAGACCGAAAATAGTATAATTCCTCTGTATCGCTCCATGGTGTGACCTCACCTTGAGTACTGCATTCAGTTCTGGTCGCCCTATCTCAAAAAAGATAAAGCAGAATTAGAAATAGGTTCAAAGAAGAGCGACCAAAATGATAAAGGGGATTGAACTCCTCTCATATGAGGAAAGGCCAAAGAGGTTAGGGCTCTTCAGCTTGGAAAAGAGATGGATGAGGGGAGATACAATCGAGGTCTACAAAATCTTAGGTGGTGTAGAACAAGTAGAAGTAAATCAATTTCTTACTAGGGGACACTCAAGGAAGTTACATGGAAATACTTTAAAACAAATAGGAGGAAATATTTTTTCACTCAACGACTTGTTAAACTCTGGAACTCTTTGCTGGAGGATGTAGTAACAACGGTTAAGGTATCTGGGTTTTAAAAAGGTTTAGATAAGCTCCTGGAGGAAAAGTCCGTAGTCTGTTATTGAGATGGACATGGCAAAAGCACTGTTTGCCCTGGGATTGGTAGCATGGAATGTTGCTACTATTTGGGTTTCTGCCAGGTACTTGTGACCTGGCTTGGCCACTGTTGGAAACAGGATACTGGGCTAAATGAACCATTGGTCTGGACCATTCTTATGTTCTTATACATACTGAGATTTGTGAATGGTGTCCTTGCTTTTGGCATGCAGGCCCTATCCTATACTATCAGTTTGGTTATAAATGGTAATAAGCTTGACATCATGGCACTCTTAATAGTTGAAGCATTTTAATGTCTTCCTATATGTCATGGGTAAAAAGTGAAAAACCAGAACCACTTCAAAAGTGCAAAACAAACAAAAAAAAAAAGTGGCATACACTCAATCTAAAATATCCACTCAGCTTTTCAATTTTTCAAACAAAAATTTTTTAAAGGATTTTTCAATATTTTTTAAAATGTAGCTTTGACAACTTGAATTTTTCACATAAAACTGAAAGGAGTAAAGGAGGAAAAAGACCTCAACAGACTGTGGCTCAGCATTCAAAGGGAGCTAAAAGCACCCCATATCCGGGGATAAAACTTCCCACACCACAGTTCAGAGTATAATCATTGGTCTATAAAGACTTTGAAAACTTATATAAAACTAGTAAAAAAAAAAGGCCCGTTTCTGTTTGAAAGGAAATGGGCGCTAGCAAGGTTTTCCTCTGAGTGTGTATGTTTGAGAAAGTGACTGTGTGAGAGAGACTTCTGTTCCTGCTGCTGTGCATTCCCCGTGTTGTGCTGATTTGCTACTTTCTGTATCGTGGCTCCGCCCCTCTCCCTTCTACTGGCCAATCTGGTGTGGGTTGTGTGACGTCACTATTATCTACTACAACATGATCCAGACCACCTCCAAGGGATCCACAGTTCCAGGCAGCCTCAGAATGTTGGAGGTGAGAATTATTATATAGGATTTATACTCAATTCAGTTCAAATCAAAATCTTTGATTACATTCTCCCAAAATGTGAAAATATAATCATATGAAATTCTAACAAAATATTGTTACTCCACTGGATGTATATACCAAGAAATTGTACTTAGCTTGGGCAGTGTACGTGATCCCAACGGGGAGCTGTTTCACCTGGCTACCAAAAATCATAACTGTGAAACAATATTATTCTAGTGATATAGAATGAGGACTAAACGTGATGCTACAGGATACCAACAAATATATAGTAACAAAGCAGATGGCGGCAGAGAAAGACCTACTGTATATGGTCCATCCAGTCTGCCCAACAAGATAAACTCATATGTGCTGCTTTATGTGTACACCTGACCTTGATTTGTATCTTAATTTAAATAATCTGGGGTTCTATTCACATATGGTTTCTTCAAATATATTTCAATAGACTTAGAAACAGAAACCTAATAACTTTCATACTGACATCAAACATTTATGTGATAAATCTCATATTGTGCTGATGAGAAATGTGGCTGTGGCTGTGATAAGAATATATAAATTGTTTTGTAAACCGTGCTCAGAACCAGGTGCTTGTATTGAGCTATGGAGCAGCTGATAATCATAACACCATCTAGCGCATCACAGCACTGACCTCCCTCCCTGCCTTTAACTTCTGATAGTACTTCTGTAATATTTAACGTGATGGTACTTAGCTTTGGGAGTGCCGTCCAGATGGAGTGTGCTGCTCACATAAGTTTCAACTCTTTAGCCTTTATTTTCTCAGCCACTTGCTTGGAGAACCATATCGGTTTCCTTTTTCTCTTGCTTTTATTTACTCTCCTTACATAAAGGTTTGTGGCCATATTTATAGCTTCTTTCAGCCTGGACCACTGTCCTTCCAGTTCTCGTACGTCCTCCCAGCTCATCAGCTCCTTCCTCAGGTATTCCCCCATTTTACTAAAGTCAGCATGCTTGAAATCCAGGACTTTGAGGTTTGAGTGGCCGCCCTCCACTTCAGCTGTTATATCAAACCAAACTGTTTGATGGTCACTGCTGCCCAGGTGGGCACCCACTCGGACATTTGACACACTATCCCCATTTGTGAGCACTGGATCCAGCATCACTTCCTCCCTCATGGGTTACATCACCATTTGTCTGAGCAGAGCACTTTGAAAAGCATCCACGATCTCTCTACTTCTTTCCGATTCCGCAGAATCTTCCAATCTACATCTGGCAAGTTGAAATCTCCCAGCAACAGCACCTCTCTCTTCTTTCCCAACTTTTGAATATCTGTGATCAGATTTTATCTAGTTCCTCCGATTGTGTCAGAGGTCTGTAGACAACACCCACGTGGTCCATATCGTTTCTTCCTTTCCCTAGGCCCCTATCATTTCAGTCTCTGCGATATCATTTCTCACATACAGAGCTACCCCTCCACCTTTACGACCTTCTCTATCCTTCCTAAATAGATTATAGCCTGGTATGTTTGCATCCCATCCATGGGAACCATTGAGCCATGTCTCCGTGATTGCAACAACATCTAAGTCTGCCTCCAACATCAGGACTTGAAGGTCATGAACTTTATTGCTTAGACTGCGAGCATTTGTGGTCATCACTTTCCATCTACATTTCAGTGGAATTTTTATCTTCTGTTTAGTTTCTTGTTTAGTCTCACTTCCTGCTGTGTTTGTAAGAAGTGATTTGCTAAGATTGTTGTTTTCATTGCTTTCTTTTCTACTGTCGTATCTTGTCTTTAGGTTTAGCTGGGGGTGACCACTTGAAGTGAACTGCCTCCATATGCCACCCCCGTCTTCTAGTTTAAATGCCTAGAAATACATTGTCTGAATTTCTCCCCAAGGATTATTTTTCCTGCCACAGTGAGATGCAGCCCATTGTTACAATATAGTCTTTTGTTTTTCCATGTATTGCCCCATCCTCCTATGTACCTAAATCCTTCTTGGTGACACTAGGCTTTGAGCCAGCTATTGAAATTCTCAGTACTTTGCAATCTTTTCTGTCCTTTTCCAAAGGTAAGTAGTATTTCAGAGAAAGCTATTGTTTGTACCTTTTGTCCCCACCTCTTTAATTTCCTTGCCTCTTGCTTGTTCTGTCTGTCTATCCTATTTAGATTGTAAACTCTTTGAGCTCGGACTGTCTCTTCATGTATGGTGTACAGCACTGCGTATGCCTTGTAGTGCTATAGAAATGATAAGTAGTAGTATCAAAGTTTTAACCCCTCTCCCAGCTCCTGAAAAGCTCTCTGCATGGCAAGTAGGGTTTTACTGGACAAGTCATTTGTTTCCAGGTGGATAACAACATCAGTGTTTGACTCCTTAGTTTCTTCTCTGATTATAAAGATTATTTGCTTGGTACTCCTGGTAGCTGAGGAGCCTGAAGGCATTTCACTTTGCATGGCCCCTTGAACTGCATTTCAAAGTTAATGCCTCTGATAATGGAATCCCCTAGTAGCAACAGTTTCCTGGTATGAGTTTCGACATGTGACCTGCATGTTCTCTGTGACCTACTCTAGCACAAGGAGTGCAAAAAGGCATCAGCATTTAAAAGGATGCCGACACGTGCGCAATGCCAGTGCCAGTGTCAGCCAAAGAACAAATCAGCAAAAAGCAAAATAAAAAAAGTGCCAACCATTCAATCATCCCGTATTATATCATTCCAAGTAGTGATATCTTATACATGTTAATCCAACATTTAATTTGTTATTTTTTACATGTTTTAATATATTTATCTTTTCGGGGGTCTTCAGATATCAAATTCATTTCCACCATATAGAGGATTTTTCCCCCAAAATTCTTAATGGTGTGTTTCAATTCTTCATTGACCAACCCGATTTTTATGATTTTATTCTTATAAATATTATCTTATACTATCTAGTACTTAATATTACTTAGCTTCAGTTTCAGTTAATAGACAATGAAGCAGCAAATTTTCTTTCCATTCAAACCTCCGCCGACTTGGCCAGGTTTCGTTTGTACTTCGTCAGGGAAGAGGTTTGCATTGTATATTCACTTCCGTGTCCCAAAGAAAATGGCTGCCATTTTCTTTGGGACACGGAAGTGAATATACAATGCAAACCTCTTCCCTGACGAAGTACAAACGAAACCTGGCCAAGTCGGCGGAGGTTTGAATGGAAAGAAAATTTGCTGCTTCATTGTCTATTAACTGAAACTGAAGCTAAGTAATATTAAGTACTAGATAGTATAAGATAATATTTATAAGAATAAAATCATAAAAATCGGGTTGGTCAATGAAGAATTGAAACACACCATTAAGAATTTTGGGGGAAAAATCCTCTATATGGTGGAAATGAATTTGATATCTGAAGACCCCCGAAAAGATAAATATATTAAAACATGTAAAAAATAACAAATTAAATGTTGGATTAACATGTATAAGATATCACTACTTGGAATGATATAATACGGGATACAAAATATATGTGTTAGGGATTACATATGGATTGATTGAGAGGATTCCCCACACTATTAATTGGGTCTAATTAATAAGATTAACCATTCAATCATAGCATTTAAACCCTCGGACTCAACAGATCCTAGCCGATGAATCCAACGCTGTTCAAGGAGTGGCCTAGTGGTTAGGGTGGTGGACTTTGGTCCTGAGGAACTGAGTTTGATTCCCACTTCAGGCACAGGCAGCTCCTTGTGATTGTGGGCAAATCACTTAACCCTCCACTGCCCCATGTAAGCCGCATTGAGCCTGCCATGAGTGGGAAAGCGCGGGGTACAAATGCAATAAAAATAAAAAAATATTTCCCCTCCCCCCCCATTCATTGGGAGAAACGGCATCTATCACCCAGCAAGACAATGGGACACCAGAGGTGCTCCTATGCATTGCTGGCTGGTACTATTTCTATGTTCATTCATCCTCACGTTCAGTCTTCTGATAGTTTTGCCAACATAAATGTTGTGACATGGACATTCTAAAACATAGACTACACTGACAGATTTACAGTTGGTCCTCATTTTTGAGCGATAGATCTTGTGGTCTGTGGGATTAACAGACCTGTTACTTTGAATGGCTGTTACTTTGAATGATAATATGGCAAGTTTTGCAACTGCAGCATTTAATATGTCCCGGAGGAGATTGAAACCCTGTTAGATATCCAATCTATCTTTTTGAATATCGATTGAGTCCAGCTAAGAAAAGTTTTTTTAGTGTTAGACTATGAACCTCAGCCGTGCCACACTGCGTCCACACACTCTAACGCAGAGACTTATGCACTCGCTTTGTCATCGGCGCGACAGCCTCCACCATTCTCAAATGCTTGATTTATGTTACAATATAAAGAAAACTGAATAGCTTGTCTTTCTTATTAAATTGATTAAATTTAAATAATACTCATCTTAAAGATGAAAGCTTCTTATATAGTCGGCAATAAGGGTACAGTGCTCCGACATGGCACGTGTTTCACAAATGTTTATCAAGGAGGTCCTATAACAATCATCTTTTACCAGTCTGCCGACACCATGCCCCACAGTCTTGATGTCAGCAGGCTGGTAAAAGATGATTGTTAGGGGACCTGAACTTCAGTCAGCTGTGACTCGACCTCATGTATATAGTCAGCTCGATTATGGCCTACAATGGCTCCCCCCTTGTCAGTTTTTTTGATTACCAAATTATGAGATTTTAACTTGTGAATCGATGCCCGTTCCTCCTGTGTAAGGTTGTCTCCAAATGGCATCTTTTTGCTGTGTAAACACAAACTAACCAGAGAGGGTATACAGCATACATAGAAAGTATACAAACAAAAAAGCAACACTGGGCCTTCAAGACTGAGACAACAGGAGTCTTTATTTCACAAATGACCCGACACGGCCCGTGAAATAAAGACTCCTGTTGTCTCAGTTTTGAAGGCCCAGTGTTGCTTTTTTGTTTGTATCTTTTTGTTGTGTAACATCTGTCAGATGTCCTTGATGACTAATTGTTTAAATACCCTGACCACAGGGGAACAGGGGGCGTCCAACTAGGTTTCAAAAAGACATGTGATCTGTCATATCCACTTTCTTTTCAAAATATATCTTCAATTGTAATTTACGAATGAATTTCTCTAGATCAATGAGGAACTGTACTTTTACTAATTCCACTATGTCTTTTTTGAGATGCGGTGACCAGAATTGAACACAATATTTGTGGTGCAGTCGCACCATGAAGCAATACAAAGGCATTATAACATCCTGATTTTTGTTTTCCATTCCTTTCCTAATAATACCTAACATTCTATTTGCTTTCTTAGCCGTGTGTGATGCATTCCAATGTGACTCATACCACAGGATATTGAACATGATGTTAGAAACATAGAAGAATGAAGGCAGATAATCACAACTCAGGGAAGGTCAGCCCCGTAGACCGCATCCAGGTTAGCACTACCTGATCAACCCGAAGCTTAGTCAGAACCCAACTGGCAGCAGGCAAGTCACTTGAGTTAGGTACAAGACAAGGCATGGGACTAGGTGCAAAAGCCAGCCAGAGATAGGCTAGCAGAAGCAGAAGACAAAGATGAAGACTGAAGATAAGGCTGGAACTGAGACAGGGACATAAGACAAGACAGGGATGAGGGCAGGAATGAAGGCAAGACAGGGCAAGGCAAGGCCAGCTGGATTCAGGCAAGGCAGAGAGGCTAGGCATTCAAGGAAGGCAGGCCGGTGACAGACAAGGCAGGCTGGAGGTCAGGCAAGGTGGGCTGGAGATCAGGCAAGGCAGCGGAGGCAGGTTGGAGGTCAGGTAAGGCAGGCGAGGCAGGCTAGAGGTTAGGCAAGCAGGCTGGAGATCATGCAAAGCAAGCTGGGCCAAAACATTAGAGAAGTCTGGAGCATCAGTAATGCTAAATAAAGCAGGAGACCTGTTGTGAAGGCAATGAAGAGAGGCAGACACCTTTTTTTTTTTAATTTGCATGAAGTCTGAGGCAGACACCTTTTATGGGGTGAGTTTGTTTAAAATTTTGAGGGCATGTTTACACAGCAGGAAAGAAAACCAAATCAGTGGGATGGTAACTCTCTTAGAGGTAAAAACAACAATTTCTGTTTACAGAGGTTCTTTAAATGGACATTTGCCCATGCAGATGAATCAAAGATCTCACCCTTCCCTTTTTCTTAACCATCATTACCGGCATCTTGACTCTCCCCCTCAGGGTTTAGCAAACTCGTCAGATCCTCAACCCCAACCTTCGACTGCGTCAGGCCCAATGGATATTTACCTTCGGCGGTCAGATTCAATGTCTTCGGTGGTTGGTGCATTGTCGGCTGCTTCAACGCCACTGCCAGGAGGGGCAACGTGTAGCTTCAACTCTGAATTATCCTTGATGCCCGACTTACATTCACCCCCGCTACAGTCATTCCTGGTGAGTCCCAAAGTTCCGGCTAAGAAGTCGCAGTCAAAGTTGTTGTTTGTGCAGCGCTGCGTATGCCTTGTAGCGCTATAGAAATGCTAAATAATAGTAGTAGTAGTAGTTTTGAGGGGTAACATGGAGAGGTTGGAGAATGCAGTTAGATGTTCCAATATTCGTATAATTAATTTTCCAAAGCTACCACTTATTTCTCCAAGAGAAATGTATATACGATATCTTAAGGAGGTGCTTTTGGTGTCAGAAAAGTCATTACCACCTATTTCTCGTATTTATTATTTACCAACTGAGAAGAAAGAAATTTCTAAAGACCAAACTGTTCCAGAAAAAGAGACTTAGGGGTCCTTTTACTAAGATGAGCTGAAAAATGGCCTGCGGTAGTCTAGTTGTGTGTTTTGGGTGTGTGCAAAATCATGTTTCAGCGCACCTGCAAAAAATGCTGTTTTAAAACTTTTTGAGAAAATGGACGACGGCAAATATGGGCGTGTGTCCGAATATAAAAATTATTTTTCGAATGCGCGTATCGGACATGCACCAAAAATGAAATTACCACAAGAGCCATGTGGTAGCCGGGCAGAAACTCCATTTTTGCGCATGTTGGGTGCGCCTAGACGCTTACGCAGCTTAGCAAAAGGGCCCCTTAGTTGTTGAATGTTTCAGATGTTTCCTGACCTGACTAGAGGGACCCAAAAAAGAAGGAGGAATTTTTGATTATTTCATCTTGCTGTTCTTCAGTGCATTACTTTTTCTAAAATATTTTTGCTATTTTTTAATGTGCCGGGAAATGGGCCTGCGCTAATATTAAAACTAGTGCATGTCTATTTACAGCCTGAGACCTTACTGCCACCCACTGACCTAGCGGTAAGGGCTCACACACTACCCACACCAGGGGCGGACTGACCATTCCGGCAACCAGGCAGTGCCCGAGGACCCAGAGGCTCTGCTCGGATGCCCGCCGTTCTCCCCACTGTTCTCCCCATTCCCACACACTACCTTCCTGCTGCCACCACCGTTGCTGCTGCTGTTACAGAAGTGGCAGCAAAAACAGAAATAAAGATCGCGGACCTGCACTGTTCCTCCTGTTCGCGGCTGCCGGTCCCGCCTTCCTCTAACAATTTCCTGTTCCAGAGCAGAGCCGGTCAGCTGCGAGCGGGAAGGGAATGGTGCAGCCCCGCGATCTTTTTTTTTCTATTTTTGCCGCCACTGCTGAAACAGCAGCAGTGGTGGCCACAGCAGGGGGGTATTGGGTGGGAGTGGGAATAGCCTGGTCCTGGTGTGCCAGTAGTAGTGGGGGTGTCTGGTGGGGGGGGGGGGGGGGGGAGAGGGTTTGGGTGTTGGGTGGGGCTATAAAAAAGACTGTAACACTGGATGGAAGGGGGAGGGTGTGGTTGTAAGTGAGGCTAGGGTGGAAGAGTGAGGATTTGGGGATTAGGTGGGGTGATAGTGGGGACATATAAATTGAGCAGGAATAAGGATAACCCCAGGTACAGGGTGACTGGATGATGGGGAAGGACAGATGATGAGTGATGGGGAAGGACAGACGATGGATGGAGAATGGAGTGGGGAGGGGGAACAGATGCCGGATGAAAGGGAGAAGAGATGGGACAGATGCTGGATGGAGGGGGAAGGGAGGACAGATGCTGGATGAGGAGAGAGGGGACAGATGTCAGATGGAAAGAGGGAGAGGAGGGACAGACACTGGATGAGGGAGAGAGAAGGGACATATGCCAGATGGAAATGGGGAGAGGAGGGACAGACACTGGATGAAGGGGAGAGAGGATGCAGATGTTGGATGGAACTGGGGAGAGAGGGGCCTGAGTGAATGGAAGTGAAGAGAGAGAGGGGCCAGATGCTGGATGGAGGAAGGAGAGAAAGAGGAGAGACTCTGGATGGAAGTGAGGAGAGAGAAGGTCAGATGCTGGATGGAAAGGGGTGAGAGGGGGCAGATGCTGGATGGAAAGGGGGAAGAGAGGAGGCAGATGCTGGATGGAAAGGGGGGAGAAAGGGGGAAACAATGGATGAAAAGGGGGAGGAGAGGGGGCAGATGCTGGACGGAAAGGGGAGAGGGAGGGAGCAGATGCTGGATGGAAAGGGGGGGAGAGAGAGGAATAGACGCTGGAGAGAGTTAAGAAGAGATTGCGGAAAGAAGAAACAAGAGACTGGGACCAGCACAATTAGAAAAACGTAAACGGACAGAAAACAAAGGTAGGAAAAATGAATTTTATTTTTAGTTTAGTATAAAGTAGTGTGTTAGCTGTGTTAATAAAGAAAATGAAAATAAGATGATATCTTTATTGGACTAATTTTAATACATTTTTGCTAATGTTTGGAGACCCAACCGTCCTTTCTCATGTCAGAACAGAATACCTTAATAGCAATATACTGTCCTGACCTGAGGAAAGACGTTTTGGCCTCTGAAAGCTAAATGAAAAATATATTTGATCCAACAAATTGGTATCATCATATTTTCCATTTTTTTGTTATATGTGTATTTGTTAACCTGTAGTATAGTGATTGAAATATGTCAGTTTTTGAAATTTGCATCTTGGGCGGGGGAGAATCAGCAGTGCAGCGGGTAGGATGCGGTGGTGGTGGGGGGCATCAGCTGCAGTGGTAGGGGGGCATCGGGCAGTGGCCAGGCGGGGGGCCCAGACCACTCTCAGTCCACCCCAACCCACACAGTAACCATGCAGCACATGCCAATGTGGGGGCGTTGCCGGTTACTGCTGGAAACACCCCGTGGTAAAAAATAGAAAATTATTTTCTACCATGGGATTCAGCGCCTGCCAAAATTGGAATGACCATTGGGTGCATGAGCTACCCTAGCAGTATTGTCAATTGGGTGCAAACTACCCACACGTTAGCCCTTTCGCTCCTTTATAAAAGGGTTCCTCTATGAGCCATCATAATTTGCATAAGGATGACAACGTGGATGCAGCAGCTCAGAGGTTACCATTTGCTTACTTTGTTGAAGAAGAAACGGAGACCAACCATTGGCTTCAACTTTTCATCCCGACAGTCTCCCTCCAAGATGCATCCTCTGCTCTGTACAGCAACCGCGACAAAAAAAAGCAAATGTGGGGCTGCAGCAGTCTTCAGGAATGCGCTGTCAGCTCTGCTGGTCCTCTGCCCCCGCTGACGTCAACTTCAAGTTCCGGGGGCAGAGGACCGGCAGTGCTGTGGCTCCACGTTTGCTTTTTTTTTTTTTTTTTTTTCTGCCACTGCTGCAATGGGAGAAGCAGCAGCAGTGGTAAGAAAAAACGATTACATCTCAGCGGGAGACATTCCCGCTTTGGCGGGAGGGCGGGAGATGGCCCTACAATGCGGGAGTCTACAGCTGAATGCAGGATACTTGGCAGGTCTGAAATACATTTCTCTTGATCCTACTTGTTGTCATCTATGTATGTCTTAACCAGACATGTTAGCATAGCATATGCACAGGAACTATGGCCTAACTTACTTTTACTCTAGTCTTTTATCAATAACTATTATTTCACTTATTTTAGTGGCCCATCATTAGTCATGAGTTTGACACGTCTGGATTAATCCAAGATATTTACAAAATGCAGCATTCTCTACTTCTTACCTTACTGTTGAAGAGGGGCCAAGATCAGGGGCAACCTTATTCAAACTGTTGCCCGTCTTCTCCGGAATGTAAGCTTGAAGAATTCTAATCTCTGGTAACCAAGGCTGAGGTGATATCACAAAGCCTCTTTTCCTATTGCCTAGGAGAAGACTTCAGCGTTGATGTCATAATAATTCCATTCTCCTAAACTGGGTGGAAGTAACAGTGACTTCTGGAACATATCTAAAATTAGCATTAAAACAGCATTTGGTATCCTTATCGCCCTCCCTTCCCCTGGGGTTTTGGGGTGATGCAGGATTATCTTGCTGGCCTAAAGGTAAAAGAAAGGGCTATTATGTGGGATGCAAATGTTACAAATAAATAAATACAATAAACTCTGAGAGCAAGATCCATGTGTGGATAACCAGGCAACAATTGTACCTTGACTAGAGAGAACTGCAGGGGTGGGATATGCAAATTTCACACTCTTACCACAGACAATAATAACATTCAAAGCTTAAGGGTAAGATTATATGATAAATAGATAGACAGATATAGATATATATTGGAAGGAGATGGCAGCAAGGGGATGGCAGAAAAAGTAAGATTTCACCTCAGCACCTGGCTTCAGAGCAACCTAATATTTAAAAAAACTGGTGAAGATTTTTACATTAAGTTTTTCTAATCTCTGCCTAGTCCTTAGCATTTTGGTTGAGAGGAAAGATGTTTTTTCCACCGGGTAAGCTGATCTGCAGACCATGGCTTCTATTAGTTGGAACACCCGAGAGCTGGAGGCAACCCATGTTTATGGAAACCTCTTTCAAGGAAGATGGATCTGCTAGAGGAAAGACCAGAACCACAGTGGTGACCTTTCCAGGTAAGAGGAAGCAGCTGAGAGATGGTACAACAGGGAACCCTCCAGGCAGAGGGAAGTCCAGCAGTTCAGAAGCAGTGGAGTCACAGCCCCAGGATGCACTGAAGCTGGAGAGGTTGCATAAACTTTTAAATATGGCCTACTAGCCTTGTTCAGTCATCCTTGTTTTGATGTTCCTAGGGAAAGGGAGGGAAATCACACCCTCTAACACTCTTTGTCCTTAGGTGGAGGGGACCAGGCACCAAGCATTCAGGGACCAATGGTGCCTGCCCAAGGGGGCCTCCTTCCAGGTAGTCCCCAGACTCATGTAATGGTGCCACACTTACAAGAAAACTTTTCTACATCTTACTTCTGAATTATTTCACTTTACTATTTATATTATTTCTCCTGATGTTCATGGCTTTGAAAGGCCAGAAAAGTGGCTAAATATGTCATTTTCCCTTTAATTCCTAGAGCAACCAGCATTCCCTGTTTCTTCCCCAATATATAATTATGGTTGAATAGCAGGCTGTATTTGCTATCTTAATATCACCATTAATAAGTCTTTTCATTAAGATGTAATAATAATGCAACTATTTGAAGCTTAATTTGACTGCTACTGATGTTCTGAACAATCTGTCACATCAGTTTAGCACTTGAAGAAGCTCCAGAGGATGTAGGAGGTGTCTGAGAGAAAGTGAGCTCATGAGAAGGCTGGGAGTTGTAGTCTCTGGGAGTCCTAAACTGACAGAAAGTGAGCTCACATTAAGAGACAAGCAGCCTGGGAGATGCATTAGGAAAGCAGCAAGTGCTCAGAATACAGATCGAGGAAATGGAGTTTTTGGAACTGTTTAGCAGTCTGTTGCTAAAGGGCAAAAAAGTTCAGACTGCAAAATCGGCAATTAGTGGAGAGGCAGAAGGAATGGATAGAATAATGCAAGCAAAGTGATTTGCAAAGAGAGAAATGAGAGGTGGCATTTTCAGACACTGAGCTGAGGAATGCTGTCATAGACTATGGATTAAATAATTAAGGAACTATCCAGGGTTTGTGCACTGGAAGAACAATAATGTGTTTGTTTTGTGAAGGGTCTGATTAGAAGCCGTAGGGAAGTATTCACCTAGCATTTAAAAGTGTCTGGATCAGGGGCGTAGCCAGACAGCAGATTTTGGGTGGGCCTAGTCAAGAAGTGGGTGGGCACCAAGTGTTCTCCCCCTCCCCCCTCCAATGCAATGAGGCCAGTATCAGCAGCTTAGGAAGCTTAGACTGCTGAAGTGGAGAGCAGTGTTTTCAGCACCATCAGGGGGAGGGCTTCAGCTGGCGAAGCCTGGGATCCCCACTAGCTAGCACTAAATATGTGCTGCTGTTGGGTGGGCCTGAGCCCTAAGTGGATGGGCCGTGGCCCACCCAGGCCCACCTGTGGCTACGCCACTGGTCTGGATAGACAGTCTATGTGGGGACAATATCTCCAAATGGTTTAGTTCTGCACATACCATGAAAGGAATGAATCTCATTCCTAAGCCAGGGTATGTGCTATACAAGCTGGAAGAAGTAACTGCGGTGCCATTATAAATACACCTTGGTCTAAAGTCATGCTAGAGGACTATATGTGGACAGGGAATGTTACGGACCAGAGGCCCAGGTAGAATAAACTTCTGATTAGAATAATGTCAGGGACTGAGAATTGTGCCAGAAGAGTCAGCTGGTGTATTAAAAGCCCCAGGGTGCACTTTGTGCTCTGGGAAATCCAACAAGATGAGATCAGGAAACATTAGCGCTTGTTAGAGAGGCTAAACTTCCTCATCCCCAATTGTGACCCTCCCACTTCAGTGAAACATCTTACCGCTGCCACCTGCGCTTACGGCAAAAAACAGAAAGTGGCATGGCAGCAGCTATTGACTACTTGTGTGCTGCATGCTGTGCTGGTCCCACCCCTCTAACAGGAAGTTTATGTCCAAGAGAGCAGGAAAGGAAGAGGCATCAGCAGCTGGAGCCTAACTCTGGATGCTGAGCTACTTCCCAACTGTTTAGTAATTCATGAAACATGCATTATTCAATAGTATAATACTGACCACTTTATTTTGTAATTATTTGTCAGTTTTTGAAATTTGCATCTGCTTTCTTCATATTTTCAAAAGTACAGAGGGGGAAATGCTTCGTTGTTTCTGTTTCTTTGGTGCTGCAGAGTCTGGCATCTTGGGGTTTCAGTTAAATTTTTGTCTACATATTTCAATTTGTAATTTTCGGTTACCTGTTCTATTCTTGGGGGTTGTTTTACAAAGATGTGCTGAAAAATGGCCTGCGGTAGTGTAGACGCGTGTTTTGGGTGCTCGCAGAATAATTTTTCAGCACACCTGCAAAAAATGGCTTTTTTTAAATTTTTGCCAAAAATGGACGTGCAGCAAAATGAAAATTGCCGCGTGGCCATTTTGGGTCTGAGACCTTACCGCCAGCCATTGACCTAGCGGTAAAGTCTCACGCAGTAACCTATGCACATCAAATGCCACATGGCGCGCGTCCGAAAGTAAAAATGATTTTTTGGAAGTGCATATTGGACGCATGCCAAAAATGAAAGTACCGCAAGAGCCACACGGTAACTCCATTTTGGCACTTGGGCGCTCGTAGACGCGTACACGGCTTAGTAAAAGGGTCCCTTGGTGAGATGCTTTCTGTGTTCTGCCTATGTGGAAGAGGCCCAATACTCTGTTAGCACTGAGTGAGTGTGCAGGATCAATCTGTAGTCATCCCACTCGTTTAGTACAGGAACATAGGTGCCTTACTTTCCAGTATAAAATACTAGCCAACAGGGCATATATTCATCTAGATTTTAGGAATGAGCTCTTCATTCAGCCATAGACCTGATGTTAAGTGTTGAGATCTCAAAGGGATGCTTTACTAAAGTGCGGTAAAGAGTTAACACATGAAATATCGTGTGTTAACTGTTACTGCCTGGGTGCGTTAAATATTAATCCGGAGCTGCCACATTAAAACTCTCGCATTAAAAACATAAGAAGATAAGCATTGCCATACTGGGACAGACCAAAAGTCCATCAAGCCCAGTATCCCGTTTCCAACAGTGGCCAATCCAGGTCACAAGTACCTAACAAGATCCCAAAAGAGCAAAACAGAACATGCAATGGACTTTTCTTTTAGGAAATTATCCAAACCTTTTTAAAGCCCGCTAAGCTAACTGCTTTTATCAC
Source organism: Microcaecilia unicolor (assembly GCF_901765095.1). NCBI lineage: Eukaryota > Metazoa > Chordata > Amphibia > Gymnophiona > Siphonopidae > Microcaecilia > Microcaecilia unicolor. Next base: position 192,759,799 of record NC_044036.1, read on the forward strand.
AATCTCTGGGTGTTAGAGGGTGGGGGCTCTGCATCCCTTCTGTTCACACCGAGGAGAAGGAAAGACTGGGCTATTGTTATATATATTTTCCAGCAAGGTGCCCTGAGCACATGCCTTGTTATTCAGGAACATGTAAAGATTGAAGAAGAAATCGTCCACTACGTGTATTGGGTTCCAACAAATCCTCATAGATCTTTAGTGAACCAAGACCTGCCTCAGAATGTTTTACAGTACCTGAGCTTCTACAGCAGCAGTCTTCAGAACTGTAGGTGGAAGCCAGTCTTAAAAGGGAACTGTTTAGGGGACTGGCTTTTGGGAACAGCACACTATACACCGAGGATGATGGAGGAAGAGTGGGTACACCCTTTGAAACTCCATTACGTGCTACAGGCAAAGTTAACTGAACTACCAACACACCTACAGAGGAACATAGTGATTCGTCCCCTTAGACTGGTTTGGAGGGACTTGGGCCAGATTTTGAAGTTTGATGTGCACCACAACACACTATTACCAATAGTAGGGAATGGAGGATTTCTCCTGGGTATAGAGGGTCAGAGATTTAAAAGATGGCAGCAAACGGGGCTTATTCTCCTAAAGGATATTATTGAATCTGATGGTAGCATTAAAAAATTGGAGTCTTTGGGAATAGGAGATATGATGTGGATGGATAAATTTGCATACCAGCAGATATCCCATTATGTTGCCAGCCTTCCACGCCAATCTCTTGCTATTGATGTACCTAGCATGATAGAAACACTGTTTGAAGTGCCCAATGAGGAACCCATATCTATCTTCTTAATACAGAAACGGCTTATGCACAGCACTATACACAGAACACTACCACACCTGATGGAAAAATGGACAGCGGACTTACAAAAAAACATCACTGCACAAAGGTTGTTATGCAGCATGAGACAAATCCCACAGAAAATAAGCAATGCAGACTTGAGAGAGTGTCAGGGTAGAGTGTTGTTTTGAGCATATACCTCCAAATTTAGATTGTATAAAATGGGAGGATTCACCAAACTGTGGAAAATGCGGAGGCTGCAATGTACATACTTTCATGCCATGTGGGATTGCCCAGTGGTAAAACAATTTTGGGAAAAGATATGTAATTTCATGGCACATATAATGAATCAACATATATCAGTGGGCCCAGAACAGGTATTGTTGGGAGGGGAGACGGTGGGGGGTACTGGTGCTGTCCATCATAATCTCCTGCTATATAGAGAATTTTTAATAGGGAAAAAATGCATTTTAGCCAATTGGATTCACCAAGAGGCTGCTACATATTGGCAATGGCGTAATAGACTGCATGTGTTACTATTAATGGAACTCCGAGAAGTACAATGGAAATTAAAAAGACAAAAAGAGTTTTACTTAGTTTGGAAACCATACATACAAGCTTTGGCTCCACGAGCATGCAGTTTTGTGCTAAACCGATTAGGGAACCTTTAATGAAAGAGGGAGTAATATCTGCTACAAGCTGGTGACAGTCAATCTCAGTATACAGAATTCTTGACCCCTTATCTGGGGGGGGGGGGGGGGGGGGAGTGGAAGGGAGTGGAAGTACGGGTAAGGGAAAGGGGAGGGAAGGAAACGGGAGGGGGTAGGGAAGAATAGTTAATAAAAAATTGACATATATGTACAGATTTAACATAAAGAGGGACTAGTTCTGCACGTAAGAGCTTCTTTAATCATAAAGTTATTATGTAAATTCTATAGCGAAGGGAGTTCTATTGAAATTGTTAATATACAAGAAGAAAGGATGCTGTAACAAAGAAGAATAAGACAAGAGGTTTTGGGGAGGAGGGAGGGGTTAAAGGGGGGAAGAAAAAATGAAAAATTCACACAGACTTATGGTTGTAATGATTTATTGTTTGTTCAATAAAGGACAGTCGGGGAAAGAGGAGATGAAGGGGAAGATGAAGCAGCACCAGGTGCTGTGGGAAGCGGGAGAAGAGACTGTTGAGGGTGTCAAATTTAGCAGACCAAGCATCAGCAAAATCTGTGAGTGGTAAAATGGTGGCATCATATGTGGGGGGAACAGTGTAGGCTGGGGGCCAGTTCTTCAAGGATATGATAAGCGGCTTGTGGATGGTCTGCTGCAGATTTAATTCTCTGTTACATGCTTCTGTCCTATCTACCCTTTGGTGTTCCTTTCCTAGTTTGTATTTTTATATTATTTTATTTTGTAAACTGCTGTGACCTGTAATTAGAAGTGGCGGTATATTAAATACTCAAATAAACACACACTAGATCTAAAAAAAAAAAAAAAAAAGGGAACTGTTTTATCCTACCTGCTCCTTGCAGCTGATAAGGAGTATCAACTAGCAATTTATTTTGATATACCGTATTCTAAAATAAATTTATCAAAACGGTTTACAATGAACAATTCAATAATCAAATGCAAAAGACAAAACTGAAACAATACGAGGCTTCGTTTACAAAGTTAAAAATATAAATCTGTCTGAGGACCAGAACAGTTAAAAACTAGGGGCCCTGTTTACTAAACCGTGCTAGAGGCATGCTAACATTCTTAGCGTGTGCTAACCATGTAGATGCCCATAATATTCCTACACGGTTAGCGTACTTAGTAAACAGGGCCATAAAACACATTAGCAAGACAGTGCTGGATGCCATGAACGACACCAGGCCTTGCTCCACTAAAATAATCACCTCACTCATAGATGCTGGAATGCCTGCTGAAAATAGTGCATATTTAAGGCAAACTTGAGAGGACATCAAATATCTATAGGTAAGGGGCAAGGACACTAACATAGTAACATAGTAGATGACGGCAGAAAAAGACCTGCACGGTCCACCCAGTCTGTCCAACAAGATAAACTCACATGTGCCATTTTTTTGTGTATACCTTACCTTGATTTGTACAAGTGTCTTTGATTTGTTTTAGTGTCCTTGATTTGTACAAGGACACTAAAACAAGAGGAGCCCTTTTACAATGGCGCACCAAAAAGTGGCCTGTGGCAGTGTGGGCACGTGTTTTTGGCGTGCGCCAGATCCTTATTCTACTGCGTTTGGAAAAAAGGGATTTTTTAAAATGGGCCGGAAAATGAACTTGTAGCAAAATGAAAACCAGCGCGCATCTATTGTTGACCTGAGACCTTAAAGCCACCCATTGACTTAGCGGTAAGGTCTCACGTGCTACCTGGGCAGTAGGCATGCAGCACATGTTTTTGGTGCACACCAACTTCGGAATTACCACCCAGGGCATGCAGTAGATGGGCGATAATGCTGATTTGGCATGCGTTGGACATGTGTAGGCCCTTACATGCCTTTGTAAAAGGGCCCAGAGTGCCTTATTTATATGTCCAAAACTAATCTGCCAGAACAATGGGATGACCGATAATGTTTGGCTAGAGTAGTGAAGTTTGCATTGGAGGGGTTAGAATATGGCTTGACTTGGGCACAGGCCTGTGCTCAAGGCCTCACATCATGCAGAGTTTGGGTTGGGTGGAGGTAGAGCAGTGGGCCCAGCAGGGGGGAAGGAAAGACGGAGGAGATTCTCGAATTGGGATGGAGGAGGAGGAGGAGGGAAGGAAAGGGATGATGAGATACTGGACACCTTAAAGGTGGTTAGGAAGGGAAAGGGATATGCTGGACACGGGAGGTGGGGAAGGAGAGATGCTATACTATAGAGGATTGGGGAAGGGGAGATAAGATGCTGGACATCTGGCGAGCGATAGAAAAAGGAATAGGGTAATGCTTGACAAGGGTAGGGAAGGCAAGGGTAGATGTGCTGGATCATGGGAGGTAGGAACTTGAGTCACCCCAAGTTGAGGGGAGATCACCAAGGGCATCAGATATCCTTGGACCGGCCCTGCCCACATATGTCATGCATGAAATTTAGTCGGACTCTTTCTTCCTTGTCTGATCTCTTATTTAAGCAGGTCATTAGACAACTTTTTTTAAAAACAGGAGTGCCTGAATACAGTAGGACAACTGGTACAACAACCACACTGGCCAAAAAAGGACATGGAAACACAGATTAAGAGAAGGAGAGGACAAAATCAGATCAGTTTTGAAAGTAGCAACCTGTTAAGCAACCACACCCCACGGTGTAGCCATGAATGAGAGAAAAGTTGACAACACTTTGAAGTACCAGAATGCTTACACGACACTAATCAACATAATAAAACACCCACTCATACCACAATACAGGAAAAACATTTTATCTACAACAACAACAAATGATGACAGGCCCTATCTAATACCAGCTCTGCACATTTGCAAAACGTGACGTATTCCAATCACAAAACAGAAAATAAAATTCTTCTATCTTTGTTCTTTGGTCATTTTATTTTTCTAATCACATTGTCCTAGCCTCTGGTTTCTGCATTCTTCTGTCTTCTCTTAACTCATTTTCCAATTTCTTCTCTCTCTATGTTCACAATCCCTTCTGTGTCCCTGTCCTTATCCTCCCTTGTGTCCAGCATCCCACCTCTGTGTCCTTGTTTTTATCCTCCCCCATGTCCAGCATGTCACCTTTGTGACCCCTCCCCTATGTCCAGAGTCTCTCCTATCCCTTCCCTCATGCCCAGCATTTCTTCTGTGTCCTGTTCTCCCCGTGTCCAGAATCTCCTCCCGTTCCTTCCCTTATGTCTTTCCCCTCTGTGCCCAGTCCTTCCCTCTATCCATATCCTCCCCCATTCCTTCCCTTTTGTCCAGCATGCTCTGTGTCCTGTCACTCCCTGTGTCTGCAATGATCCCCTCTCTGTGTGCAATTTTCCCTGTATCCAGAATGTTCCCCATGCCTTCCCTCATGTCCAGCATGCCCTCTCTGTGACCTGTTCCTCCGGGTCCAGAACCCCCCCCCCCCCATTTTTCTCTCATGTCCAACATGTCCTCTGTGTGCCCTGTTGCTCCTTGAGTCCAGACATTCCCTTCCTATTTCTTCCTTCATGTCCAGCATTCCTTCTCTACATCGTCCCCCCACTCCTCTATTTCCTTGACCTTCTCTGTGCCCTTATTTCCCCCATCCCTTTTCCAAGTGCCCTAGCATCTTTCGTCTGGGTCCTTATTTTCCACCCATGTACTCCATTTAGTTCTCCAAATCCTACTGTCTCCTGCGGCAGCTCCCTTCCCTACAGCCCCACTAACCCCTTACCAGTGATTGCCGTCAGCTCACCTGAAGTCACAGCACTGATGTCATCCTCAGAAGGCAGTGGGGGACTTCCCAGCAACTTGCGTGCTGATGGGACTGCAGCATCTTGCCCTCACAGAAACAGGAAGTCAGTGTCCTAGGAGGGCAGGACACTGCAGAGCTGTCAGTGCGCACATGGCTAGGAGGTCCTGCACTGCCTCCTGAGGATAACATCACCGCTGCAGGTCCTGGGGCAACTGGACGCAAGCCACAGCAGCAATGGAGGAGGGAGCGCTACTTGCATCTGTCGATCGGCCGGCACTTAACCATGGCTGGTTTTCTGTTCTGCCAGCTAGGCTGGCCACTGCTGGGCAAGGGCCTGGGACAAGTGGACATGGACAGGTCCAGGCCCATCCATGGCTATGCTTCTGCTTCATAGTCTCACAAATGCAGAGAACCATCAGCATGTACTTTAACTCGGAGAGAGGGTGGGTAGTTTTCAAATAGTTCCTATTCATGTATACATCAGTGGCCTTTGCTAATTTTTAAGTTGTGGCCACTTTGGATCCAAATGAGCTGAAGAAGAGCCACCTAATATCTTCCCATGTGGGGCCACGACACTGCTAACCAGCCCAGCTTTTTGGGGGGTGTATCCTCAAGGAGGAGGACCTTTCGAAGCCACCATGCACTACAGCTATACATTGCCCTTTCGTTCATTTTATTACCTCACCATCTCTCTTGTCCTCTTCCTCCCTCCTTGCTTTCTGCCTTCATCACTTCATCCCTTCCATCGTACCTTCCCCATTCTATCTGAGTTCATCTCACCTTCGTCGCCTTCAATGCCACTCTTCTCCTATTCTCCTCCGCACTCTCTTACTCCTTCTTCTTCTCTCTGCTGGAGACATCAATCCCAATCCCGGCCCCCCTCACCAACTCTTATCATATTTGTGCAGTTCACACCGTGACCTCTCCAATCTCATCTCTATTCCTCTCCTCCCCCCCTCTCTTCTCTGCCCTTTTCATGTGCCTTATGGAATGCCCGCTCCATCTGTAACAAACTTTCCTATATCCATGACCTTTTTATCTCTTGTAGCCTCCATCTGCTCGCGATAACAGAAACCTGGCTCTGCCCTGATGACTCTGCTTCAGTCGCAGCCCTCTGCCATGGTGGTTATCTCTTTTCCCATACTCCTTGCCCTATTGGCCGCAGTGGTGGTGTTGGTCTATTACTCTCACCCTCTTCCAAATTTCAATCTCTTCTGCCACCCCAGTCTCTCTGCTTTACTTCCTTTGAAGTCCACTCCATCCGCCTATTCACTCCTTTGCCTCTTCGAATAGCTGTTATTTATCGTCCCCCTGATAAGTCCCTTTCATCCTTTTTCAGCGACTTTGACGCTTGGCTTTCCTTCTTTCATGATCCTTCTTCCCCCTCCCTCATCCTTGGCGACTTTAACATTCATGCTAATGATCCCTCCAACTCTTACGTCTCCCAGTTTCTCGCCTTAACATCCACCTTCAATCTTCAACTATGCTCCACTTCCCCTACTCACCAAAATGGTCACTGTCTTGATCTTATCTTCTCCTATAATTGCTCTCCCTCCAATTCTGTTACCTCAGATCTTTCCCTCTCTGACCATCATCTAATAATCTTCACACTTAAACTACCTCCTGCCCAATCCCGTCCAATCTTGACCAATTTATCTAGGAATCTCCAGGCATTTGACCCTGCTACCCTATCCTCCAATGTCTCGAACCTCTTCTCTACCACTGCACCATCCAAATCTGTCAATGATGCCGTCTCTTCCTACAATACTATTCTATCCTCTGCCTTAGACACTCTTGCACCTCTCATGCCCCGTCCTATAAAACGTACCAAACCCCAGCTCTGGCTCACCTCTAAAATCCTCTACCTATGTTCCTGTACCCGTTCTGCAGAACGTCTCTGGCTGAAATCTCGTGCCCTTGCTTTCACACACTTCAAGTTCATGTTGACCGCCTTCCAATCTGCTCTTTTGCTTGCCAAACAGGACTACTACGTCCAACTGACTAATTCTCTTGGCTCAAACCCTCAACTTCTCTTCACCACACTTAACTCTCTCCTCAAGGTGCCTCCACCCCCAACTCCCCCCTCACTATCTCCCCAGACCCTAGCTGAGTTCTTCCATGACAAGATTCAGAAGATAAACCTCAAATTCTCTTCCAGTCCAGACTAAAAGCCCACCTCTTTGCCACTGCTTTTGACTCCTAACCCTGTCCTTTTATCCCCACCTCTTTATTCCCTTCCCTATTAATTGTTCTGTCTGTTTACCTGTCTTATTTAGTTTGTAAGCTCTTTGAGCGGGAACTGTCTTTTTGTGTATGGTGTACAGTGCTGTGTATGCCTTGTAGCGCTATAAAAGTGATAAGTAGTAGTAGTAGTCCATCAAGCATGTGGCTCTTCCTCTCATCCACTTCCCCCTTTCTATTGTGAGCTTGGGTAGAGAGCAGAGCAGAAAAAAGCCAGAATGACAATGAGGGCCACCCCAGAGGCTACCAATGGCCCCCGGACCTTGCATTGAAGAACACTGGACATGAAAAGAAGTTGGGTATGATATACAATAATTCATTTTTAAGGAACATGGTAGGAAGGGAGGAGTTAGAGTGATCATGATTCTTAGTTTAATTATCAAGATTTTATGGGTGGATAGAGGAAGCATATAGGCAGGGCCAGTCCAAGGGTATCAGATACCCTGGGTGAATCTTCAACTCTGCCTCTCCCCCCCCCCCCCCCCCCAGTCAAGCATCTCCCTTTTCCCCTCTACACCAATACCCCTAAGTTGGCCATCTTCTCATCTCTCCTTCCCTACCCCCATCGCGCATCTAGAATCTCCCCCTTCCCATCTCACCGCCAGGTTCCCTACCTCCTCCTGGGCCTGCTCAAAGATTGCAGTATAAAGCACAGATGCATATTGAAACAATGCATTTGTTCTGCTCCCCTCCAACAGGAAGTGTGCCTCAGAGAGGGGTGAGACTAAGTTGCACTTCAGAGTTAAACCTGGCTTAAAGGACCCATGCAGTGCTGATGCTTGTTTATTCTTCCAAGCAGCAGGTTTGCTATAGAGAAGGGAAGTGGTGGAAGTCTCTTTTGTGTACCAGAACCAGCCCTTTGCCTCCCAAATTCTAACATAGTAACATAGTAAATGACGGCAGAAAAAGACCTGTAAGGTCCATCCAGTCTGCCGAACAAGATAAACTCATTTTACATGGTATGTGATACTTTATATGTATACCCGAGTTTGATTTGTCCTTGACATTCTCAGGGCACAGACCGTAGAAGTCTGCCCAGTACTGTTCTTGTACTAAGTTCTGAAGCTAACATCGAAGCCCCTTAAAATTTACACTCCAGCCCATCCCTATCTATTCAGTCACGCCCTAGGTGTGTACCTGCCGGCCCTGGATATAGGGCTAAAGGTTTGCCTTGTGTGCCTAATTCCTTTGCATCAGCTGTGTCCCTGGTAGCTGTGAGACCCAAGGCCAAATGACTCCAGCACCGAGCATTTAAATCACAAATTGGACTTTTCTCTGAATGTAAACAGCTGTGACATTAGACTTCTGCAGTCTTCTGATATGACACTACATCATTAAAGCATCCAAGGTTAAACTGTGATTAAGCCAGTGTTTCCCAACTTTGTCTTGAAACCATTTCTAGCCAAGTTGTTTTTCAACATGAAATAAATTTGCATATGTTGGATATCATCCACCTCAAGTGTGTGTTTGTGCATATGTGTGTGTGTGTGTAAGACTATACATTTAGCCCCTCTTCTGGGTACTCATTAGAGACCAGGGGCTCACCCAGTTCCAGGGCTAAGTCCTACAGACTGTTTGCAAATCTAGGTGTGGTTCTCCAACTTGAGGGAGAAGGGAGAGTGATTTTCCATTACAGGATCTGAGGTGTACTATCAAGTCTAAGGCAAGATAATAATGTTCCAAATTAAAAGTCTTTGCTATTAAAAGCCGAATTTCTAAATGTAAATGACGGCTTGACAGAATAAGTTCTTATCCTTTCTTCTGCATGCAAACCTATATGGAGAGAAATTTCAGTAAGGAGAAAGGGAATTACAAACCATTTCAATTTAAATGTTTACATTCTGGCCGATATTCAGCCGGCGGTAGACAGGCCAGCTAAATCCCGTGACTGGTGCTGAGCCTGGATGTTCAATGCTGGGACGTTTCTTGTGACGTTAAACTTAACCGGCCAAGTGAATATTCAGCGCTGGCCAGTTCAGTTTATAGCGGACAAAGATAGGCCTGCTATCCCAATTTGGCTGCCAGACTTAGTCGATGATGTGCTGAATATTTGCGGCTAGTCAGTTATATTGCGTGATATAGCCAGTTAGCCACTATGGGGGGGATTCTATAAATGGTGCCTGGAAAATCTGTATGGAAATCATTTTCGCCTAAGCATATTCTATAAGATTTAGGTACGGTATATAGAATACACCTAGTTGATATCCCAGCGTCTAAAACTACACATCCATTTTCACGGAGAGAGTAGTGGATGCTTGGAATGCCCTCCCGCGGGAGGTGGTGGAGATTGGGTGGCAGAGCCGGTGGTGGGAGGCGGGGCTGGTGGTTGGGAGGCGGGGCTAGAGCTGGGCAGACTTCTACGGTCTGTGCCCTAACAATGGCAGATATAAATCAAGGTAAGGTATACACAAAAAGTAGCACACGTGAATTTATCTTGTAGGGCAGACTAGATGGACCATGCAGGTCTTTTTGTGCCGTCATCTACTATGTTACTATCCAGCTCATTTTCAAAAGGGATCGCTGGCCATAAATCGGGAGATGGCCGGCGATCTCGCAAAAGCGGCCAAATCGGTATAATCAAAAGCCGCTATTTTGACACCATCGCCGCTTTCCCGTCGCAGAGCCGGCGAAAGTTCAAGGGGGCGTGTTGACAGCGAAGCGAAGGCGGGCATGGGCGGGGTTAAGAAATGGCCAGCTTTAGCCCATAATGGAAAAAAAAGCGGCGATGAAGAGCATTTCGCCACTTTTACTTGGTCCCTTTTTTCTTCAGGTACAAGCTTCAAAAAGGTGCCCCAACTGACCACATGACCACCAGAAGGAATTGGGGATGACCTCCCTGTACTCCCCCAGTGGTCACCAACCCCCTCCCACTTAAAACAATCAATTAGAAACATATTTTGCCAGCCTCTATCACCAGCCTCAAATTCCGTACCCACCTCCATGATAGCAGAATGTGTTCTGTCCTCCGACAGCCTTTTCCTGCTTGTGATGTGGCTCTGGGGTGAGTGTGGCACCTTTTCTGTTATTTGCACTGCAGAGTCACATCAGCAATGCATTGTGGTGGGTGTAGGGTAGTGGGCTCTACTCCCTTGGTGCTTTTCCCCCTGCTTACTGGGTCAGAGTGTGCCCTGTTTTGTTTCCTGTTGTAGTCCATGCGGTAGTGGCCATTTTTGTAAGATAGTTTTAGATCCCTTTCCTGTGTTACCCATGTTAGAGAACATAGTTCTTACCTTGAATGGTGCTGAAAGAGGGCATTGTACACCCTTGTGCCAGCTCTGACCTACTGCTAATCTTAGTACCAGGGGATTCTTTGCCAGTGGGGCACAACCTCTGATCTGCAGTTAACTGCGAGGAAAGGTAGTTATGCCAAGAAAGGACTTTTTCAGAGAGATTAGTCTTCAGGTGTGAACTGGTGTGCCAAAGTTATACAGCAGCAATAAGTCCTAGAGGCTGTATGCAGGTCCCTGGAGCAGTTTTAGTGGGTGCAGTACATTTGTGGGTAGTGGGTTTTGGAGGGGGGTTGGGGGGCTCAGCTCCCAAAGTAAGGGAGCTATGCACGTGGGAGCTTTTCTGAAGTCCACCGCAGTGACCCCTAGGGTGGCCGGTTGGTGTCCTGGCATGTCAGGGGGGCCAGTGCACTAAAAATGCTGGCTCCTCCCACGGCCAAATGCCTTGAATTTGGCCGGGTTTGAGATGGCTGACATAACTTTCCATTATCGCTAAAAAAGGAAACCAGCCATCTCAAACCCCGGCCAAATCCAATGCATTTGGCTGGCCGGAACCGTATTATCGAAACAAAAGATGGCCGACCATGTTTTTCGAAAATACGGTTTTGGCCAGCTCTTTGCAGCGCCGCAAAAATACATCGCCGGCCATGTATTTCGCCGGCGCCCTCCACGTTACATTTACACCAATGAAAATGTGGCATAAATCCCTGCACGTATGTGATAGAACAGTGTATTTTAAGCCTGTAAAACTGCCTTAATTAATTCCTGAAGTGTATTTCTTCTAGTGGCCAGCAGGTGGTGCATGTTTTATGTTAAAGCTGATACAGAAAAGTGAATGCTTCCTCTTTTAGTTCCACTCAGTGAAGAAGTGATCTACAGTACTATGAACAGTATACTTTTAAAACTTGTTGTGTGGGCTCTGATTGGCCCAGGAGCTTAATTTCATTTGGATTGTACTGGCTTTTGCCCCCGTTTCAGCCTGGGAGAAGAGAGAGAGAGAGCAAGAGCTCTTTGCTGAAGCCCTTTAAAAAAACAGTTATATTTGATAACTCATAAGCAGCTATATTTCCTGATCTCCCCAGGTACATTTTAGAAAGAAAACACATGTTTAGTTAGTGTTATAATTGATCCACATATCAGTTACCTGTTATTGTTTGCTGATTGCACTTTTTTGTTTCATGGTTCAAGTTCTGTCAATAAACAATATTTAGTTTCTTGACTCTGTACGAGTTGCGCACGTAAATCTCAATTAATGCCAATTAGTGCTGATAATTGCTTGTTAACATCCAGTTGACAGCGCTGATTAGCTAGTTAACTGATTAAGTTACATGCATTGTTATAGAATATGCTTCGGATTCCCTGTGGAAATTAAGGCGCCATTTATAGAATTTGGGGGAAAATAACATGTCTTAAAGGTGGCCACATTGATAACTATGCTATTAAATGCCAAAAAGAGAATTCCTAACTAACTTTAGTTTTGTTGTGTTGCAGATATTACTACTACTACTACTATTTAGCATTTCTATAGCGCTACAAAGCGTACGCAGCGCTGCACAAACATAGAAGAAAGACAGTCCCTGCTCAAAGAGCTTACAATCTAATAGACAAAAATAAAGCAAGCAAATCAATTAATGTGTGGAAGAAAGAGGAGAGGAGGGTAGGTGGGGCGAGTGGTTATCAGGCGTTTATGTTGGATCGGTAGGGTATGCCTTTTTAAATAGGTTAGTTTTTAGTGTTTTCCGGAAGTTTAGGTGATCGTATGTAGTTTTTAAGGCTTTTGGTAATGCATTCCACAGTTGTGTGCTTATGTAGGAAAAACTGGATGCGTAGGTTGATTTGTATTTGAGTCCTTTGCAGCTTGGGTAGTGCAGATTTAGGTACGTTCGTGTTGATTTGGATGTGTTTCTAGTTGGTAGGTCGATCAAGTCTGTCATGTATCCCAGAGCTTCACTGTAGATAATTTTGTGAAGCAGAGTGCAGATTTTCAAAGCAATGCATTCTTTGATTGGGAGCTAGTGTAGTTTTTGCGAAGGGGTTTTGCGCTTTCAAATTGCGTTTTTCCGAAGATAAGCCTAGCTGCCATGTTTTGAGCGGTCTGAAGTTTCTTTAAGGTTTGTTCTTTGCATCCCGCATAAATTCCATTGCAGTAGTCTACATGGCTTAGTACCAATGATTGTATCAGGTTGCGAAATGTTCCCCTCAGGAAGAATTGTTTCACGCGTTTGAGTTTCCACATTGAGCGGAACATTTTCTTTGTTGTGGATGTCACTTGGCTCTCTAGTGTTAAGTTGCGGTCCATTGTAACGCCGAGGATTTTCAGGCTGTCTGAGAAATGGAGGGTGTAATCTGGGGTGTTGATAATTGTGGGGTTATCCGCGCTGTGTACGGATCAGAGGATGAGACAGTGTGTTTTTTCTTTGTTTAATTTTAGCTGAAATGCATTTGCCCAAGAGTCCATGATGTTCAAGCTGATCTTGATTTCAAGCTAATATTAGATTTCAATTTGTTGTTTTCAAGTTTACTTCATTTATTGTATTTAGTTTATTCTTGGTTATTTTACTATTGTTATGCTCTTAACATAAGTACATCAGTATTGCCACACTGAGACAGACCAAAGGTCCATCAAGCCTAGCATTCTGTTTCCAACAGTGGCCAATCTAGGTCACAAATACCTGGCAAGATCCCAAAAATGTTCAATACATTTTATGCTGCTTGTCCCAGAAATAAGCAGTGGATTTCCCCCGTCAATTTAATAATAGTTTATGGGCTCTTCCTTCAGAAAGCCATCCAGACCTTTTTTAAACGCTGCTAAGCGGTTAGCCTTTACCACATTTTCTGGCAACGAATTCCAGAGTTTAATTACATGTTGAGTGAAGAAACATTTTCTGTGATTGTATTAAATTTACTACTTTGGAGCTTCATCGCATGCCTCCTAGTCCTAGTATTTTTGGAAAGAATAAAAAAACGATTCACGTCTACCCCTTCCACTCCACTCATTATTTTATAGACCTCTATCATATCTCCCCTCAGCTGTCTTTTCTGTTTTATGTTAAACTGTACGTGCTGTACACCACCTTGGGTGAAACTCTTCATAAAGGCAGCTAATAATAAATAAATATATATATATATATATATATATATATATATATATATATATATATATATATATATATATATATATATATATACACACATTTATGCATTGGCATGAGTTCTTACGCCAGCCATGGAGTTGGTGTAAATGTGCATTTCCAGGTTCCAGTGGTATGCGCTCATGCTGGAATCATACACCATCCATGTGTGCCCCCACCTGCAAACTACACACTATCGAAAGTCTGCTGATACTGGCCGATACTCAGCCGGTGGAAGGCAGGCCGGCTAAATGCTCTGATTGGTACTGAGCCCAGGGACGTTTCTGGCGACTGGAATTCAATATCCTGGTTTTGGGGGGTTTTTTGGTGGCTCAGATGTAACCAGCCAACTTAATATTCAGTGCTGGCCGGTTAAGTTTATAGCAGCCAAAGATGTGACTTCTATTTAGGCGATCCGATTTGGCCGCTGAACGTAGCCATCAAAGCACTGAATGCGATACAGCCGGTTAACTGCTATACACTAAGGACCAGATTCTGTTTATGGTGCCTAGAAAATCTGCATGGTAAGCATTTCCACCTAAGCGTATTCTATAAGCAACGCCAAGCTGTGGTAAAAAAGGTCATGACTACGGCCCTTTTTAGCGTAGCAGGTAAAAAAAAGGCTGAAAATAGCTCTTACTGCGGTAAGGGCTCCCACACTAACCCGGCAGTAACTGGGTAGGGCGCAGTGCTGCCCGATTACTGCTGGGTTAGTGCCGCGCTAAAAAAATACAGCCCTATTTTCCCCAGCACAGGAAATGGCGTGTACTGGGGCTGAAACTTCCGCCAGTGCCCATGTTAGGCCAACGTTAACTCCAGATTAGCGTGTGGTATACGCTTCTTGGGCTTACCGCTGCTTTGTAAAAGGGTCCCTAAGCATATAAACGAAGGACAGCAAACAGACTGCATTATTTATTTATTTATTTGTAATGCTTATACCCCACACTTTCCCACTCAATAGCAGGTTCAATGCGGCTTACATATTATATCAGGTAAACAGAGTAACATAGGGTGGATGTAGCTATAAACTGATGAGTAAAGGGTGGTTGATTAGGTATGGATAGGTAAGATGGGCAAGAAGGGAGGAAGGTAAAGGTAGGGGAAAAAGGAGGCTTTGCTTATATTCCAGAAAGAATTGAAAACATATTTATACCAACAGGCTTTTATTTGAAGTTTTGTTTAAACATTTATAATTTTATTATTTTTATGATGATGATTTATTTTTTTCTTGTTACTTTTGTCACTATTATTACTCAAAAAGTAGCACATCATGCAGGTCTTTTTCTGCCGTCATCTACTATGTTACTATGTTATTAATGTGATTTTGTAAAGCCACCTAGGTTTGTAGAGAGGCAGGCTATTAAAAAATGTTGAATAAATAGAGGGAACAGATTTCATCATTTTTTATTTATCTTATTCATCCCTAACTCTTGACTCCATGACCAAACTTTAGCTCCTTTCCAGAAACGCCTCTAGTACCCGTTTCCAAAGCCCCCGTGTCACCAGTGAAAAACCTCATATTCTGGCCATGTGCAAATGTGCTTCTTTTTCTTGGCTAAGTGGTACAAAATGCCATATTAAATTAAATTCAATGTTGAGAAACACAACAAATCCCCTTGTGTCGATCTCTAATTTGCTAACTGGAGTATAGAACACTAAAAAATTGAACATATACTTTGGTCCTAATCCCTGTTTTAATTTAAAACGAATGCAAACATCTGAAACATCCTATGAAATCCAATACGCAACCAGTGAAGTCTCTTCAACATGGGGGAAACATGATCTCTAGCCCCTAATCCCCCTGATAACTGTGCTGCAGTATTGTGCAATAAGTGGAAAGGACCCTGGCAGACATGGGAAGCAACTGCTTGCCCTGGGGATTGTAGTATGGAATGTTGCTACTCTGAGATTCTGCATGGAATCTTGTCACTCTTTAGGATTCCAGAAGCTTGCTATTCTTTGGGGTTCTACATGGAATGTTGCTACTCTGAGATTCTGTTTGGAATCTTGTCACTCTTTAGGATTCCAGAATCTTGCTATTCTTTGGGGTTCTACATGGAATGTTGCCACAATTTGGGTTTCTGCAAGGTACTTGTGACCTGGCTTGGCCACAGGATACTGGGCTAGATGAACCATTGGGCTGACTCAGTATGGCTATTCTTATGTTATTATGTTCCTTTGTTCTTATGGCATGTTTTAGGTGGTCCCACCTTGTACATGGGTAGAACTTAACAGTATGCACACTTTTTCCTAATCACTGAGAAGGCAAGAACATGTGTCATGTAGGATTTAGAAAACAATAAACTTTTATTTTGCCTGAAAAAATTATCCACAGAGAGACCAGGAGCAAATCTCAGCAGGTGAATTTATAGGATCCAACTTTTCAAAATGATTGGGGGAAGGCTTAGATCAGCACATATCCTAAAAGGAACCACATAGTTTTAGGCAGCAGGAACATACATAAACCACTTTTTATAGAATATCAACAAGCAGAAAAGGATGTGCCACATTTTCATGGCACCCCGGAGGTGTGGATGGTAAGAAAAGACTTATGCAGGTCCCAGTTGAATATCAGCCAGGACCTACAAAAGGTGATCTTTCATTCCCCCTAACCCTGATTCCAATCCTCCTCCCTACTCCCCTTTGCAACAAGTAAAGCAGCCCCATACATGACCTAATCCCCTTCTCAGAACCCTGAATAAGTAAAGCATCCCCAAACATGCCCCAACTTCCTTGCTGACCCCCCCCCCACCATCCATGAGTGAACCTTCCCAAATCTCCCCTCATGAGTAGGCCCCCCTTCCCTCCTCCCAGCAGGTCCCATGGGTCTACTTGAACATCCCTGGTGGCCCAGCAGGTCATCTGGGTGGGAGCAAACCCCACTCATTCCTGCCTCTGGAGGTTCCTGCTGAAAAATGGCCACCATGACCTCTGTTATGCACATAGGCGCATGTTCAGGTAGGTCCAGGGGGCCTGCTGGGATGTGGGATGGGGACTTCTCTTGGGTGGGATTGGGAGGGGGTCGAGTCATGTTCAGGGGTGTCTGCTTTTGATGGAGGGGTCAGGAGGTGGATTGGATCTGGTTGGATGGGATGCATGATTCAGGCCACTACCCGGAAGTTATGCAGGTGCCAGCACCCACATAGCTAAGTTCCCAAAGATAGGACAGCCTTTTATGTGGACGTATCAGGGTGCCTAGCTATGCAGACCCTGACATTGTATTTAACTTTCTGCTCTTCTCCAACTCTACCCCCGAACCTCCCTTCTGCTGCCCGGATTTGCCATGGCTGGTTAGCGCAGTATTCAGTGGCACTGCCCGGTAAAGTGCCGCTGAATTTTGTAGGCAGTTTAAGCAGGCAGAAGACTCCCCTGCCAACTTAAATTACTTTGATTAGTAACCGCTGAGTTTTCAGCAAAGTGGGCAGTCTGATTATTGCCCCCCTTCACAACTAAGGTACATAAAAAGATATGTGTTGCTGGTTTCCTTTTACTAGAACTCATCTTGATTAGGATGAGAGGTTTTTCTCAAGGTAGTGTAGTGGGACTGTGGGTGATCTCTCACTCCAAATAAGGATGGCCAGTCCTCTCCAAAAAGCAGCTTATCCTGTGTGACGACAGGAAAAAGTGAGACAACTCCCATGGCTGTGGTTCAAAACAAGCCTGCTTTATCTACACAGGAAGGTCCCATCGAGTTGTTTTTTCACACTGGCACGGTTCTCATCTCATGTGTAGAGCAAATCGGTGTCCATTTTCCACATCCCACAGAGATCAGAGGTTTCAAGTTATTTCTTTCCGATCAGCTCATGAATAAATGTGTTACTACTCCCAGCCTTCCAGGACTGTCATATTACAAAACTGTGCAAGGGGTTGTCTGGTGAGTAAGTGGGACTGAGACACAGGCTGGGCCCTGGCCTGGAGTCCCGAGTTGGCACCTGTCTCATCTGCCTCTTCTAATGGCCCTGAATATTCCCTGTCTTTCTAGGGTCATTTTAACTTGGAGAAAGCTTCATCCTAGCTTCAACAGAAAAACTGAGAACTGTGCTGCAGCAGCTAAGAAAGCAAATAGAATGTTAGGTATTATTAGGAAAGGAATGGAAAACAAAAATGAGGCTGTTTTAATGTCTTTGTATCGCTCCATGGTGCGACCACACCTCGAATATTGTGTTCAATTCTGGTCGCCGCATCTCAAAAAAGATATAGTGGAATTAGAAAAGGTGCAGAGAAGGGCATTGAAAATGATAAAGGGGATGGGACGACTTCCCTATGAGGAAAGGCTAAAGCGGCTGGGGCTCTTCAGCTTGGAGGAAAGACGTGAAGCATCTGTTTACTGTTTCCAAAAATACTAGGACTAGGGGGCATGCGATGAAGCTACAAAGTAGTACATTAAAAATGAATCCAAGAAAATGTTTCTCCACTCAACGTGTAATTCAACTCTGGAATTCGTTGCCAGAAAATGTGGTAAAGGCGGTTAGCTTAGCAGAGTTTTTAAAAAGTTTGGACCGCTTCCTAAAGGAAAAGTCCATAGACCATTATTAAATTGGACTTAGGGAAAATATTTCTGGGATAAGCAGTATAAAATGTTTTGTACTTTTTTGGGATCTTGCCAGGTATTTGTGACCTGGATTGGCCACTGTTGGAAACAGGATGCTGGGCTTGATGGACCTTTGGTCTGTCCCAGTATAGCAATACTTATGTACTTATGATGTGTTAATTTATGCCTATCTATGACAATTCAATCAACGACTCAGTGATGATTTTATTCCACCTTCACATAAGCTATTCAGAGTAAGGCTTTAGGCCTGTGGAGGGTAAAATTAATGAAACTAGAATAACAGGGCACCTGGAGGGCAGCAAGACACATATTTTTAGCCTATGTGTGTAATAAAATGGTAGAGGCAAAGTGGCAGAAATCGTGCCTGAACTGAAGTTGCAGATTTTGATGCCTGCACATGAGGAGCTATAAATGTTCACTGGTAAAGTCTGTGCATACATTCATGTTGTATAAACAGCATATGGAAATTGTGGCTTTGTCTGTGTCCCACCCAAACTTCGCCCCTGAGCGAGCCTACATGCTGGTCACATAAATGTACATATCTTCTTGGCTGTGAGCTTATTTTTCCATGCATAACCCCTGGGGCAATTTGATAAAAGGCTTTTTAGACGTTTAAAAAGACCTTTTCATATGAAAACTGTCCCCTTAAATCATACTGCTTCTCCATAGCTTTTCCAGGCAAACCTCTTGTGACTGGTGCTGATCCCCCTCACCGGGTAGAACTCCCCTGCATCCTTTGAGCTTAAGGTTTCAATTCATTCTCATAATTCCCATCTTTACCAACGTAATGAGCATAGTGATTGCAGAAGCGGAGCCAGGTTGACTGAACAGGGGGAGCGAGAGTGGACCTCCACCGACGCCAGCGCACATTTTCAATGCAACACATTGAGAAAAAAATAGGCACCGGTGCCGGCAGAACTCCATTTTGGGGGAGCAGCCGCTCCCCTGGCGCCCCCCCCCCCAGCTACGCCACTGAGCAATTCCAGTTTCCTTTAAGACTGAAGATGTTTGTAACTTCCACAACCTCCCAGGAATTAAGCAAACTGCTCAAGGGGCTCAGCACTAGCTCACTCTGCCCCGAGTCCAGGAACATCAACACTCACCCTGCCTTAGTCCTTTACACGAGCAGCACTCAGGGGCCCTTTTACTAAGCTGCGGTAGGCTCTACGCGCAGGCAGCACATGCCCAAATGAGACTATCACCAGGCCAGCGCACCCTCCTGGTGGTAATTTCAGATTTGGCACGTGCCCATAACACGTGGATGATTTATTTATGTGCGCCTGTTCTGGCGGTAATCGGCACTTGGCGCTTGCAACCAGTCACCGCACGTGTAGCGTGTGAGCCTTTACCGCTAAATCAATGGGTGGCATAAGGGCTCAGGCCAGTTTTGGGTGCGTGCTGGTTTCATTTTTACCGCAGATCCTTTTCCCATCCCATTAAAAAAAAAACATTTTTTATAGATGTGGTAAAAACTGGTCCGGCGCACACCCAACACACACACCTACACTACCGCAGGCCACTTTTTACCGTGGCTTAGTAAAAGGACCCCTCAATGAATACTGCAGCAGGACTGAGCATTACAGATAGGCTTTTGTTTCCGAATGAAATGAAATGTAGAAAATGATGGTCAACTCCAACAGAAGGTAACCTCTACTACTACTACTATTTAGCATTTCTATAGCGCTACAAGGCATACGCAGCGCTGTACAAACATAGAAGAAAGACAGTCCCTGCTCAAAGAGCTTACAATCTAACAGACAAAAAATAAATAAAGTAAGCAAATCAAATCAATTAATGTGAACGGGAAGGAAGAGAGGAGGGTAGGTGGAGGCGAGTGGTTACAAGTGGTTACGAGTCAAAAGCAATCAATGATGGCAGATAAAGACCTTGGGGCTGATACAGGAGGGAGCTCGGTTAACTCTCATGGTCAGCAGCGAACCCAGGAATTGAATACCAAGGCCATATCCAACTATGCACTAATCACTCAGGAACAACAATACACAACACAACCTGTAACTGTAACACATATTTTCATTTAAGAAATGAACCAAGACATTTATTTATTTGTTTGTTTGTTTGTTTGTTTGTTTAAAAGCATTTATATCCCCACATTTTCCCACTGGATGCAGGTTCAATGTGGCTTACATAAGCTAAATCAGGAATACAATATTAATGGCATATTAAACAGTACAAACAGTAAATTAAAGTTTGGTATAATATTCAACATTAGAATAGTAAAGAAAGTAGATTCAAGTGTTTCTGGATTATTTGAAACCAAAGAGATTAAGCTGATTATGTTGAATTTGGAGGGTAAACCTTTTTGAATAGTACGGACTTTAATACTTTTCTAAACTTTAGATAATTTTGGGTTGATTTAACTAGAGGCTGCTTTGTGTGGTATAAAGCGGGGTATAAATGATCTAAATAAATAAATAAAGTTTAGGTAAAGCATTCCACAGTCGAGTACCCAGGAAAGGGAAGTTGGAGGCATATGTGGATTTGTATTTGAGGCCAAAACAGTCTGGATAGTGTAGGTTAAAATAAGATCTGGTGGTATTAGATTTGTTCGTGGGTGGTAAATCAACTAAATCTTGCATATAATCTCAAGAAACCCAATGGCTATTCCGTACGCACTAATAGTTATCTTGCCAACCACTGTAGAACACAGCATCATACAACCTTGTAAATGTACTTGAATCAATGTAATCTCTGACAACTGTTAAATGTAAACCACATTGAACCGAAACTCGTTTTTAGATAATTGTGGGATACAAGTGCAAAATAAATAAATAAATATCCGGCAACTGATACTGAATTTCCATGTTTTTGGGTCGCTAAAAACATAGCTGGTTAAGCCGATATTCATCGGCTGACTGGCTAAGTTATGGCAGCCAAAGATAGATGTGCTATTTCCACAGGTCTTTCTGGCCACTAAACTTAGCTGGTCAGCTGTTGAATATTGGCGCTAACCAGCTATGTCACACAACATAGCCAGTGACCGGGCTGGCCACTAAGCGGTCAACTGAGATAGCTGGTTGCTCACGCTAAATATTAGCGCTTATTCAACTTAAGGCTATTCAGCTGACCAGGAGTTAAATGTTACCTAACATTCTATTTGCTTTCTTAGCCGCCGCCGCCGCCGTACACAGAGCAGAGAGTTTCAACGTATCATCAACGACGACGCCTAGATCCCTTTCCTGGATGGTGACTCCTAATGTGGAACCTTGCATTGCGTAGCTATAATTCGGGTTCCTCTTTCCCACATGCATCACCTTGCACTTGCTCACATTAAACGTCATCTGCCATTTAGATGCCCAGTCTCCCAGTCTCATAAAGTCTTCTTGTAATTTTTCACAATCCTCTTGCGATTTAACAACTTTGAATAAATTTGTGTCGTCAGCAAATTTAATTACCTCACTAGTTACTCCCATCTTTAGACCATTTATAAATATGTTAAAAAGCAGCTGTCCCACAGAGACCCCTGGGTCTGATTCTGCATTGAAAAGAGAACAATATTGCAATGTATCTGGTTAAATGTCTACCCAACATTGTATACACTACATACATCCAGCCTGAAGTTAAAGGAGGAACAGGCAGGATAGCCAGGGGATTCTGGGCTGCTAATATGGTTGTGTGGCAAATACCACAGTGGCACGAGCAATCACCATGGTAGGGACGTATGCATTGGAGCTGGCTCTGTGGTACTATGGGTGCTTGAGCACCCCAAATATTTATCAAACTCTTTGACTGTGTCTAGGTTTTGCACCCCCAAACACTTTGAAAAGTTGACTCCTATGGATGTATGAACAATAATTTTTCTGCAATCAAAAAATTGCCATTGTGACTCCAGGGCTGTGATGAAACACAGAGTTTTGAAGAAGACTTTACTCAAGTTATCATGTTTAGATTTCCCCATCTTGATGCATTTTGGTGTCCATTGTGCCAATTTCTAATGGAAGAGCAGGATTATAATTCTCCCAATACACTGGGGAGGTACATTCAAAAACAGAAATGGCCAAAAGACTCCCTCAACTAGGTAACGTGGCAATGCTGAATGAAGATAGACTCTGAAATTCCAGCAGGAAGTTTAACCCAGGAACCATGTTTAACTAAACTAAAACCATTTCCTCAGTGGGAGAGTCTTTGGTTTGGAGCCAGAGGGCTGCAGCTTTAAAATGAGACCCCCCTATTGAAATCTCGTGTGACGGAGTATTACTGGTGGGAATCCACAGCTGCCACCCATGATGCTGGGAGTTGTGACCACCCCTCCCTCCAGCAAACTGAGGAAGTATGAAAATGCTATTTGCTTCCTGAATGGGAAGGGACATGGTGGTGTATAGCAATGTCTTCTTTGGTCTCGTGCCAGGTTATTATTTATTTATATATATTTATATAAATACTAGTAAAAAAGGCCCGTTTCTGACACAAATGAAACGGGCGCTAGCAAGGTTTTCCTCGGAGTGTGTATGTTTGGGAGAGTGTATGTGAGAGTGACTGTGTGAGAGTCAGAGTGAAAGTGTGAGTGTGTGTGTGTGTGTGAGAGAGAGAGTGAGTTTGGGTGTGAGTGTGTTTGTGAGAGTGTGTGTGTGAGAATGAGAGTGTGTGCAAGTGTGTATGTGAGACACAGTGTGAGAGAGTGTGTGTGTGTGTGTGTGTGTGTGTGTGTGTGCGAGAGAGAGAGTGTGTGTGAGACACAGATTCTCTGTGAGAGTGAGTGTATGAGACCAAGCGAGTGTGTGAGTGACTGTGTGGCACATAGAGAGTGAATGTGATACATTGTGAGACAGAGTGTGTGAGAGTGAGAGTCAGAAAGACATTGTATATGAGAGAGAGAGTGTGAGCCTTGCCCTCCCAATCCATGCCCATCTGTCCTCTGCCCCCTCCATTCATCCTTTTCCAGCAATTTCCCTCTCTCCCTGAGCCCTGCCCTCCCAATCCATGCCCATCCATGCTCCTCTGTCACCTGCCCCCTCCATTCATCCCTATACAGCAATTCCCCTCTCTCTCTGAGCCCTGCCCTGCAATCCATATCCATCCATGCCCATCTGTCCCCTCCATTCATCCCTATCCAGCAATTCCCCTCTCTCCCTGAGCCCTGCCCTCCCAATCCATGCCCATCCATGCTCCTGTCACCTGCCCCCTCCATTCATCCCTATCCAGCAATTCCCCTCTCTCCCTGAGCCCTGTCCTGCAATCCATATCTATCCATGCCCATCTGTCCCCTCCATTCATCCCTATCCAGCAATTCCCCTCTCTCCCTGAGCCCTGCCCTCCCAATCCATGCCCATCCATGCTCCTCTGTCCCCTGCCCCCTCCATTCATCCCTTTCCAGCAATTCCCCTCTCTCCCTGAGCCCTGCCATCCCAATCCATGCCCATCCATGCTCCTCTGTCCCCTGCCCCCTCCATTCATCCTTTTCCAGCAATTCCCCTCTCTCCCTTCCATGACCCCCCCTCGCATCCATGCTCTTCTGTCTCCCATGTCCTAGCCTGTCCCGCCCTCTTCTCCCCCCCCCCTTCGCATCCTTGCTGTCGTTTCTCCTCTGCCCTCCCGCTCCCATTGTTCAACTGCCCACCCTCTTCTCTTCCCCCAACATCCCTTTTTTTTTTTTCTTTTTAAATTTACCTCCGTGGCGGCGGTTCCGGCAGCGCAGCGTCAGGGAAGGAGGCGGCGCTCCCGACATCTAGCCTTCCCTTCGCTGTGTTCCGCCTTCTTCTGACGTCAAGGATGACATCAAGGATGACATCAAAAGAAGGCGGAACACAGCGAAGGGAAGGCTAGAGACGTTGGGAGCGCCGCCTCCTTCCCTGACGCTGCGCTTTGTTTGTTTTTTTTTTCCGCCCTCGACGTCATGACGTTTGCCCTGGACGTCATGACGTTTTACGCGAGGGCGGGGCAGAGACGGCTGGCAGCCTGGCTGGCTTCACACCACGAATCCACGAACCCTTCAGGGAGTGTTTGAGTGACTTCAGAACGTTGTCTTCAGAACATTCACGGTGCGTTTTATTATATTAGATTTATTTAAATAAATAGGTCTTCCGCTCAGCCATCTCTCTCCTCTCCAATCTGTCCAAAATTCTGTGGCACGACTTATTTTCCGCCAGAATCGTTATACCCACACTAGCCCACTCCTCAAGTCACTTCACTGGCTCCCTGTCCGCTTCCGCATTCAGTTTAAACTTCTCGTACTGACCTTTAAATGCATCCACTCTGCAGCCCCCCCATTACCTCTCCACTCTCATCTCTCCCTACATTCCTCCCCGTGAACTCCGCTCACTAGACAAATCTCTCTTGTCGTCCCCCTTCTCTTCCACTGCTAACTCCAGGCTTCGCTCCTTTTCTCTCGCAGCACCTTATGCCTGGAATAAACTTCCTGGACCTATACGTCTAGCTCCATCTCTACCTGTTTTAAAATCTATGCTGAAAACCCACCTTTTCACTGCTGCTTTTTAGTTCCCATTACTTTCCTCACCAGTAACTGTCTTGTCTGTCTGTATTATTTAGATTGTAAGCTCTTTTGAGCAAGGACTGTCTCTTTGTATCAGGTGTTCAGCACTGCATGCAGCTGGTAGCGCTATACAAATGCTAATAATAATAATAATATTTATTTACATACATAAAAGCCCAGTCATTAAAACAATATAATATACACCACGCTACAAAGTTATCTCAGTAAGGGGCCCTTTTATTAATGTGTGCCTAAAAGTGACCTGCACTGGTGTAGGTGAGTGTTTTCGACGCGCGCAGGTCATTTTTTCAGTGCACCTGGAAAAAGGCATTTTTTTGTGTGGCCGAAAAGTTAAAACCAGCGCATGTCCATTTTCGGCCTGAGATCTTACCACCACCCATTGACTTAGCAGTAAGGTCTAATGTGCTAACTGGGCGGTAAGCGGCCAGCGCACGTAAACCGCCGATTAACACCAGGTAAGCGCCACGCAGTAGAAAATAGAAAATATTTTCTACCGCGTGTTTTGGATGCGCGTCAAAAATAGAATTACCACCCAGAGCACGCAGTAGATGGGCGGTTGTTCCACTTTGGTGCACGTTGGATGGGCGTAGGCTCCTGCGCGCCTTAGTAAAAGGTCCCCTAAACCAGTAAGGTGGAACAAAAAATGCTGCCTCTCATTAATTAGCTGACTGATGACTGACTGACAGTTTAGCAGGGCTTTCAGCTGTACATCACTTTGAGCCTGCACACGTGGGAAAAGGTGGGGTATAAATGTGCTAAATAAATAAATACATAAGTAATGCCACACTGGGAAAGACCAAGGGTCCATTGAGCCCAGCATCCTGTCCACGACAGCAGCCAATCCAGGCCAAGGGCACCTGGCGAGCTTCCCAAACGTACAAACATTCTATACATGATATTCCTGTACATGATATTCCTGGAATTGTGGATTCCCAAGCTGGAGCCTGGCACTGAAATTTCCAGTGTTTGCAGTCATAGGAGGTAGTGATGTGTTATCCTTCTAAGAAATGATTCATAACGTTGTCACAGCTTGAAGAAGACAGGTGTGACCTCTAGAAATAAGTTACTCCGCTGGGCCTGGCTAGACAAACAGAAGCAGAGCAGGGTTTCTATTTTGATTGAGCTGTGATACTCTTTATCATACTGACACCAAACAGGTGACAGGATGAGGAAAGAGGAGGGGCTGAGAAGGGAAATAAAGATGGGTGTGGATTAACATTCTTTCTCTGGACCTTGTAAAGATCAACAGCGTATTTCTGAGAGACTTCTGGGTGTAATGAATACATAACTACAATACTTAGTTTTCATCCTGCAGGGGATATAGCAGCCAGCTCTGTGGGTGTTTGAGCACCACCAATATTGAGCAAACTCCTTGATTGTGTCCAGGGAAGGGTCATTTCCATTGGGTTTAGCACCCCCAATTGTTTTGAAAAATTGGCTCCTATGTTAAGCATTAATAAAGATCTGCTCAGTGTACGGCGGAGGCCAGACAAGCAAACAGGATGCTAGGAATTATTAGGAAAGGGATGGTAAATAAGACCGAAAATACTATGCCTTTGTATTGCTCCTTGGTGCGTCCACATCTTGAGTATTGCATTCAGTTCTGGTCGCCGTCTCTCAAAAAAGGCATAGTGGAATTAGAAAAGGTTCAAAGAAGAGCGAACAAAATGATAAAGGGGATGGAACTCCTCTCGTATGAGCAAAGGCTAAAGTGCTTAGGGCTCTTTAGTTCAGAAATTACTACTACTTATCATTTCTATAGCGCTACCGGACATACGCAGCGCTTCACACTTGAACATGGAGAGACAGTCCCTGCTTAATAGAGCTTACAATCTAATTATGACAGACAGACAGGACAAGTAAGGGGAGAAGGGTTAGGACAGACAGGACATATCAGGGATAGGGGACAGTTGAAGGTTTAGGTTTAGGAGTTAAAAGCAGCATCGAAGAGGTGGGTTTTTAGCCTAGATTTGAAGATGGCCAGAGATGAGACTTGGCGTACCGGCTCAGGAAGTTTATTCCAGGCATACGGTGCAGCAAGATAGAATGAACGGAGTCTGGAGTTAGCGGTGGAGGAGAAGGGTGCAGATGAGAGAGATTTGCCCAGTGAGCGGAGTTCCCGGGGAGGAGTGTAGGGAGAGATGAGAGTGGAGAGGTATTGAGGAGCTGCAGAGTGAATGCATTTGTAAGTCACTAAAAGGAGTTTGAACTGAATGCGGAAACGGATAGGGAGCCAATGAAGTGACTTGAGGAGAGGGCTAATATGAGCATAACGACACTGGCGGACTATTAGTCGTGCAGCAGAATTTTGAACAGATTGAAGAGGAGAGAGATGGCTCAGTGGGAGACCTGTGAGAAGCAAGTTGCAGTAGTCTAAGTGGGAGGTGATAAGAGTGTGGATGAGGGTTCTGGTTGCATACTCAGAAAGGAAAGGGCGAATTTTGGTGATGTTATAGAGGAAGAAACGACAGGTTTTAGCAGTCTGTTGAATATGTGAAGCGAAGGAGAGGGAGGAGTCAAAGATGACCCCGAGGTTACGTGCTGATGAGACAGGAAGGATGAGCGTATTATCCACAGAAATAGAGAAAGGGGGGAGAGGAGAGGTCGGTTTAGGTGGAAAGATAAGAAGCTCAGTCTTGGTCATGTTTAGCTTCAGATGGTGGTGAAACATCCAGGCAGCAATGTCAGACAGGCATGCTGAATCTTTGGCCTGGATGCCTGCTGAGATTTCTGGTGTAGAGAGGTAGATCTGGGAGTCATCAGTGTAAAGATGATACTGAAAACCATGGGATGAGATCAGAGTACCAAGCGAAGAAGTATAGATGGAGAAGAGTAGAGGTCCCAGGACAGATCCCTGAGGTACACCAACTGACAGCGGGATAGAAGAGGAGGAGGATCCACCAGAGCATACGCTAAAAGTAAAGGTTAAAGTGCTTAGGGCTCTTTATTTCGGAAATGAGACGGTAAAAAGGGCGTCAATGTGCGGCAAAAGTGGCCCCTGCTGCTAGCGCAGGGCCCTTCTTACCACAGCTTAGTAGAAGGGCCTCTCAGAGAATGAAAGGCAGCTGATTCAGATCCTCCCAAGATGAGGAATGAGTCCAGCAAACAAAAAATATAAGGTCCCCTCACAACCAAGGATCAACAGATCCTGGGCCTCCCAAGGCAGGGAGTGGATAGAAAAGAAGAGACCAAAAACAGTACGATTAGCAGGTAAACGCTCAGAGTGTAAAGGTGAAAATCTTTTTATTTCCAATCTTCAAAGCCATTCAGGGAGGAAATTATCAACCTGGGCTACCATTAAGGAGTGGCCTAGTGGTTAGGGTGGTGGACTTTGGTCCTGAGGAACTGAGTTCAATTCCCACTTCAAGCACAGGTAGCTCCTTGTGACTCTGGGCAAGGCACTTAATCCTCCATTGCCCCATGTAAGCTGCATTGAGCCTGTCATGAGTGGGAAAGCGCAGGGTACAAATGTAACTAAAACAAAAAATTAAGAAGGATTATTTTACCACACATTTAGCACCAGATCTCATTGAGTAAAATAGCTCAATTTTTTTTATAATACCCTGCCTTAACGGTGGCAGAGGAAGTGGCTAAAGGGTGCAAATGCTGCAGACCGCTTAGTATCGCCTAATATGCACATTTATTTTAACATTTTCGGGGCCCTTTTACTCAGCCATGGTAAGCGCTAACGCATGCGGACCGCAGGCTAAAAAGCACTACCGTGAGATGTGCTCAGGTGTTCCATGGTTGCTTTTGGATCAGCATGTGCTTCACGTGTGCTAAAAAAGACTTTTTTTTTTAGCACTGGGGGTGTATTTGAGGGTGGAGAGTAGGCGTGTCCAGCACTAATTGGTTAGTGCAACTACATCACCGCACGCATGGTTGGCACAGGAGCCCTTACCGCCTAAAAATAAGCATAAGGGCTCATGCGCTAATGGGGAAATTAGCACATAGCTATTATGGGGAAATATTTTTCGGACTATAAGATGCACCTAGGTTTTGGAGGAGGAAAATAGGAAAAAAAATTTTGAAGCAAAAAGTGTGGTGGAGATCTGTTGGAGGACCACAGGTTGTGCAACACTCTTGTATGGGGACAGCAGTTTTGCACAACCTGTGTGGCTCTGCAGTGGAATTTGTCCTCCCCTGCCATCCATGTCCAACGATTCTCCTCTCTCCCCTGCCCTCGCCTCCCCTCCATGTCCAGCAATTCTCCTCCCCTCCCCATGTCTAGTGATTCGTTCAAACCCCCGCCCACCTGCCCGCCCGCCTGCCTGTCCGCCCTCAGCTCCCTGACTTTCTGTTCATGCAACCGTGCTCCCTGCCTTGAAATCTTTAATTTACATACCAGAAGTCGCGGCGAACCAGCAGTAAGTAAGAGCAGCAGGCAGGCAGGCTCGCCTCCTCGTCACTTCCCTTCCCTCTCAGCGCGTCCTACCCTCACAGAAAGGAAGTTACATCAGAGGAAGGCAGGACGCGCTGAGGGGGAAGGGAAGCGACAAGAAGGCGAGCACTGGGCGGAGTTGAGGCGCGCTGCGCGGGGCCCCTTTGAGCGCGAGGCCCTATGCGGTCGCAATGCTCGCCTCGGCCTAAGACCGGCCCTGGTCGCCCCCCCCCCCCCCCCCACAGTGAGCAGGTACGCTACATTCGGATTATTAGATGCACCCACATTTTCCTCCCAAATTTGGGGGGGAAAAAGTGCGTCTTATAGTGTGAAAAATACGGTGATTAATACGGCCATTTTACAGCCGTGCTAAACGTGGCCTCAGAACATGTGAAACCCACATGCTAGTCATAACACAGGCCACTTTTAGCACAGCTTAGTTAAAGGGCCCCTTAATTATTTGAAACAGATGGTGCATAACACTTTTTGTCTATTTGTAGTTCATAGATAATATGGACCAACAACCAGCTGTTGTAATTTATTTTTTCAGGGAAGCCTGGATTTAGGCATAGGCAACAGCCTAAGGCAGTGGTAGCCTAGTGATTAGTGCAGCGGACTTTGATTCTGGGGAACTGGGTTTGATTCCCACCCCAGCTCCTTGTGACTCTGGGCAAGTCACTTAAGCATCCACTGCCCCAGGTACAAATAAGTACCTGTATATACTGTGTAAACCGCTTTGAATGTAGTTGTAAAAACCACAGAAGGGCAGTGTATCAAGTCCCCATTTCCCTTTCCCTATTTGAGATTCTGCACACAGAATGTTGCCAGTGGAGGAGTAGCCTAGTGGTTAGTGCAGCAGACTTTGATCCTGGGAAAGTGGGTTCAATTCTCACTCCAGCTCCTTGTGACTCTGGGCAAGTCACTTAACCCTCAAAGGCTGTTATATCAAATGACATCTTCTTTTCCCAAGCCTGCCAGGGCTGTGCTTCAAAGGGCCACCTCTGTTGCCTTCCTCTGCATCTCTGATACCGTCTTTCCCTGATCCTCATGCTCCGGGACCTACTGTCTGGTCTTCTGTATGGCACCAAAATCATAAATCTGGCTCTGACTGCATTTACTTGTGCCCTTGCACTTCTCACATTCTTTCCTCTGCCCTGACCCCTGGCATCTACCTCAACACATCAATGTTTCCATGGGCTCCTTGTGAATGATCTAGCTCGGGCCTAGATTTAATGATAAAAGTAAATTTAGAAGTTGTTGGATAGGGAAGCCATAGGATTTGTGTGCTTGGTGATATCTTGGGTTTCTTAGGGGTTAAGAAATATCTGACACGTCCTGTTTTGGCAGTGACTTCAGTTTCTTGAGGTAGGATTTAGCCTTGCTTCTGTTATGGCTGGGGATTGTATGCCCCTCTCCAAGGTCTCTCCCTTAAACTAAGAAGTTCTTATCACTGGTGAGAAAGTCTATTGTTTTTCTTTGCTAACAGATGGATGCCAGTGCTATTACCCTGACTACAACACAAGGAGATTCTTTCCCAGCTCAGGTCGTTCAACCCAGAAGCCATGGTGCCACAGACCAAATACACATCCTTTCCTCTCTTTATTGTTGACAAAAATGTAGCTCCTATTAGAGATATGTCAGTATTCACCGTACATAATGTGAAGCAGTATAATTTACATGACGACTCTCAGAAACGTTAACTATGAGTTTCAGATGGACATAACAGTAGTAAAGGCCTGTAGGGATCAGTGACCATAGTCCATAGCAGTAGATATTACTAGATAAGGTTGGAAATGTTAAGTGACTATAATTTAGACTGGAGGATTTTTTTTTTTTTTTTAGATAATCAGGGAGAATAGTTTTTCAGGAAATATATTTAGGTTACCAGCAGTACACCTGTCTAAGTGTCAGTGACAGTAAAAGTAACTGGTCTCCGATTCAGTACAAATTTTGTCGGACAGGTTAAAAATTGGTATAGATATTTCTAGTAATACATATTCTTTTCTATTGTAATCTTATTGGTTGTATTTTATTGTATGCAATATGTATTTGATTTTATGTTTATTGTATGTAATGTGTATTTGTTTTTAGACTCCTGAAGCAGGCCGTACCACAGTTTCTGTGTCGAATCCATGATCAATATTTATTTATTTTGTTACATTTGTACTCCGCGCTTTCCCACTTGTGGCAGGCTCAATGCGGCT
The DNA here is from genome assembly GCF_901765095.1 of Microcaecilia unicolor. Taxonomy (NCBI): domain Eukaryota; kingdom Metazoa; phylum Chordata; class Amphibia; order Gymnophiona; family Siphonopidae; genus Microcaecilia; species Microcaecilia unicolor. The sequence continues at coordinate 192,791,153 of NC_044036.1, forward strand.
TACATGGGGCAATGGAGGGTTAAGTGACTTGCCCAGAGTCACAAGGAGCTGCCTGTGCCTGAAGTGGGACTCGAACTAAGTTCCTCAGGACCAAAGACTGGGCTAGATGGACCATTGGTCTGACCCAGTAGGGAATAAATGATGATGATACAATATCTAAAAGCTGACAACATTCTGATTATTTTCTAGAACTGTTGTAAATGTGTACGTACAAACCATAGATGTCTCTATGGACTGAGACTGGTGTTAAAGCACTAGTCCCAAAATGAGCCATAACATAAGAACATGGGTGTAGCCATACTGGGTCAGACCAGTGGTCCATCTAGCCCGATATCCTGTTTCCAACAGTGGCCAAGCCAGGTCGCAAGTACCTAGCAGAAACCCAGATAGTAGCAACATTTCATGCTACCAATCCAAGGGCAAGCAATGGCTTCTCCATGTCTGTCTCAATAGCAGACTATGGACTTTTCCTCCAGGAACTTGCCCAAACCTTTTTAAACCCAGATACACTAACCGCTGTTACTATGTCACAATCCCAGGCTTTAAACAAACAGTCACGAACTCTGGAACAACGTGAGCCCTTTGCCTACTGTCGTCGAGTGGCAGCAGGAGGCAAAACCCCCCAAGCAGGACTGGACAGGATTCAGGATGCACTTGGCTTGGCTGGAACCAGATGCTGGGATGGACTTGGCTTGGCTGGAACAGGATTCAGGATACTCAAGCAGGATTCAGGATTTTCAGACAAGCTTGGCAGGAACAGAAGCTGAAAGCAAACAGGGCAGAGACAAGCAGGAAGGGGACTGGAGCTGAAGACAAACAGGGCAGACACAAGCAGGATACAAAGCTGACCCACACAGACAAACAACAGAACTAAGGCTGAAGCTAAGATAGAGGGGACTAGAACAAGCAAGGCAGACTAGGCAGGACACAAAGCTGACCCACACAGACAAACAACAGAACTATGGCTGAAGGCTGAACCTAGCACACAAACAGACCGACAAGAACAGAAGCAGAAGTGTACACAGGCACCCTAACCAAAGAATCAAGACAGAAGTGCCCACAGGCACACAGGCTATGAACAAAGCAAGAAGAAATCAAGGCAGAAGTGCCCACAGACATACAGACTAGAACAAGGCAGAAGTGCTACACTGCACACGGCACGGACTAACCTGGATACCTTTGGCATTGCAAAGACACTGAATGAAAGTGCACCATTTCCTTATAAAGAGGACAGAGGCAGGAAATACACACTGAACACCAAAGTGAGGCTTGAAACACAGAGGAAGTGGAAACCCTACAGGACAGAGGCAGGAAATACACAGAACCCAAAGTGAGGCTTGAAACACACAGGAAAGAAACCCTACAGACAGTAGCCAGCACAGCAGCTGACCATCAAGACAAAGGTGAGTCAGAGAGGGATCACGACCACAGTCGTGACATACTATATGCTCCAGCAAAGAGCTCCAGAGCTTAAATATTCATTGACTGAAAAAATATTGCCTCCTATTTATATTTGTTTTAAAGGTATTTCCATGTAACTTCCTCGAGTGTCTCCTAGTCTTTGTACTTTTGGAACGAGTGAAAAATGATTTTCTTCTACTCGTTCTACACCAGTCAGGATTTTGTAGACCTCAATCATATCTCCCCTCAGCTGTCTCTTTTCCAAACTGAAGAGCCCTAACCTCCACCCCCCCCCCCCCCCCATTCTATCCATGTCCCAAGGTTTCCTCCATGCTTTGCCCTTGCTCCTGATCTATAAAATATGTGGGCTGACTCTTCCACTGGTAAAAGAGAAATGGCAATTCACACTAATTGCGGCCAAAGTTATACCTGCTCCTCTTGGTAGTTTACACCCCTCTTTGCTCTGTTTAAAGCTTGAGCACATTTAGTTTTGCTTTGACTCCTGCTCTTTTTATATAAGGACCCCTTGTGTTTATCCCACACGTTTCTAAATCCAGTCACTGTTCCAGGCACCTACCACCCTCTCCGTGAAAAAGTATTTTCTGATGTTATTCCTAAGTCTATCCCCTGCAACCTTAATCACGTCTTCTGGTTTTACTTCTTCCCCTTCTCTGGAAACGTGTTTGTATATCAATACCCTTCAAGTATTTAAATGTCGGTATCTCCCCTATACCTCTTTTCTTCTAAGGTACATATATTCAGGTCTTCAAATCTTGTCTCATACGTCTTTTGGCACAAACCCCATACCATTTTAGTTGCCTTCCTCTGAACTGCTTCAAATCTTAGCTAGATATGGCCTCTAAAACTGGATACAATGCTAGTCACTGTTTGCCCCAGAATTGGTAGCATAGAATGTTGCTACTCTGTGGGATTCCACATGGAATGTTGCTACTGTTTGGGATTCCACATGGAATCTTGTTACTCTTTGGGGTTCTACATGGAAAGTTTCCACAATTTAGGTTTCTGCCAAGTACTTGTGACCTGGTTTGACCACTGTTTGAAACAGGATACTAGGCTAGATGACCATTGGTCCGACCCAGGATGGCTGTTCTTATGTTCTAAGCATTAGAACACAGCTCTAATGCAAGGTTTCTGCATTGGCCCCTCATTCTTTCCCAGGGAAATCCCTGGAAACAGCTCTTTAGTGAGTTCAGTCCTGTTATTTGAACTCTAATCTCTCAGAATTCTAGGAGTTGTAGTCCATTTTTCTATTGCCCAAAAAACGCATCAACAACTCTTCCGAAACTTAGAAGCAAGCAATAAAATCTGGTTTTGTCCACCAGCTTGTGATTAAATGAGATTAAAATGATGTGCCCGGAGCAGGATAAATGATTTAAATATGCAAAATTCCATTTCCCCTCCCAGTTCTAGAGATCAGCTCCCCAAAAGAGCATTAATGATTTGCTTGTTTTGGCACTGTGAGAAAGATAAGGGCATTTTTGTTCTGTAGCTATATCCAGCGGATGGTGGGAGGCTGGTTTTCCTTTTCTCTGCAGGCCAGGAAGAGGTTGTGAGAATGATGGAAGAGTTAGATTTAGCAGAAGCCTGATAAGCAGTTTTGACTGTGGGCCAGTGCTTGGATAAGGGAGAGATAATCTGTTCAGGTGACAGACTTATTGGGAAAGGAATGGTGAATAAGAACGAAAATACTGTAATGCCTTTTTATTCTCTCCATGGTGCGTCCATACCTTGAGTATTGCCTTCATTTCTGGTCACCGTATCTTGAAAAAGATACAGCGGAATTAGAAAAGGTTCAAAGAAGAGTGACTATAATGATGTAGGGATGGAACATCTCTCATATGAGGAAAGGCTAAAGAGGTTAGGGCTTTTCAGCTTGGAAAAGAGATGGATGAGGGAAGGTATGATTGAGGTCTACAATATCCTGAGTGGTGTAGAACGAGTATAAGTAAATTGATTTTTTTTTCTCGTTCCAAAAGTACAAAGACTAGGGGACACTCGAGGAAGTTCCATGGAAATACTTTTAAAACAAATAGGAGGAAATATTTTTTCACTCAACGAACAGTTAAGCTCTGGAACTCTTTGCCAGAGGATGTAGTAACAGCGGTTAGCATATCTGGGTTTAAAAAAGGATTGGACAAATTCCTGGAGGAAGAGTCCCTAGTCTGCTATTGAGAGAGACATGGGAAGCAACTGCTTGCCCTGGATTTGTAGTATGAAGTGTTGCCAAGATTTGGGTTTTTGGATACTGGGTTAGATGGACCATTGGTCTGAGCCAGTATGGCTACTCTTATGTTCCTAACTGGGATTCTGCATTTCAGAGGCCCTGGAACACCTGTGCTGATGTTTGTCTTACAAAACGAGGTCAAGGGCAAAGTGCATGAGAGGTGCCTCTCTGCCTGTCAGTGCCTGGCATCACTGCTTTTGCTGCACAAGGAATCTGGCTGTTCATAAACTTCTGCCTTGATGCACCATTTGCATGTGGCTTACCAGTGAGCACACCGTACCTGGCTGCAGGTTCCACAGGTATTCGGCGAGTTCTCAACCAGACAGTTCCCCCAGGACAATTCCCCCCATCCTTTTTTTTTTTACTGTGTCTTCTTTTTCTTTTCTTTCTGCCATCATGATTGTTTTTCTTTTTTGGAGTAAATGCCAATGAGCCCCAGTGTGTCCTGTCAGTATGTTGCATTGTGTCCTGGTGGTGCGTCACAATGCATTGCATCTCGTTGAGTTAGTGGCGCTGCTTTTTTAATATGGTCATAGGAAGGATCAGTCCTGGGGTTGTGGCGTGTGAAAGCTGGAAGTCCAATGGTATTAAGTGATGCCAGTTATCAGTCTGAGTTGCTGCTGCTGTAAGTTTGCCATCAGATGCCACTTGGTCTGTATAAGCAGTATAATTTATTTTAAATTACTTCATGGTTTGTTTTTCAATGTACCATCAGTCACTTATATAAGTATTAGCTGTTAAGCCTGTTAAAACGGGCAAGATTTGTAATTCTCACCTCCATATCCAGCAAACCTCCTCTCTCCCCTGCCCTCCCCTACCCTGATCAATGTTCAGCAACCCAGCTCTCTCCCTTGCCCTCCCCCCCAATGTCCAGCAGCCCTCCTGTATCCCCTGGCCTCCCCCCGTCCACCAACCATCCTCTCTCCCCTGCCCTCCCACCATATCCAGCAACCCTCCTCTTTCCCTTGGCCTCCCCCCCCCCCCCCCCCCCCGTCCACCAACCCTGCTCTCTCCCATGCCCTCCCCCACATGTCCAGCAACCCTCCTCTCTCCCCTGCCCTCCCCTCTCCTCCCTCCATTGATCCATGTCCAGCAACCCTGCTCTCTCCCATGTCCATCCCCCATGTCCAGCAGCCCTGCTCTCTCCCCTACCCTCCCCCCCATGTCCAGCAGCCCTCCTGTCTCCCCTGGCCTCACCCCGTCCACCGACCCTCCTCTCTCCCTTGCCCTCCCCCATATCCAGCAACCCTCCTCTTTCCCTTGGCCTCCCCCCACCCTGTTCTCTCCCCTGCCCTCCCCCCATGTCCAGCTACCCTCCTCTCTGCCCTGCTCTCTCCCCATGTCCAGCAACCCTCCTCTCTCCCCCCTGCCCTCCCCCCATGTCCAGCTACCCTCCTCGCCGCTGCTCCCTCCCCCCTCCATGCCGGGCCCCCTGCACTGACATGAGAGTGCCTTTCACCTCCATGTGAAAGCGCTGCAGCGCTTCCAGAAGGAGGTGAGAGGCGCTGTCATGTCACTGCAGGGGGCCTGATACAGAGGGGGGAGGGAGCAGCGACGACGTCGGGGATGGGGGGCAGGGTGGAGGTTGGTGCACTGGCGATGTTCCTTTCCTTCGTCTCCAGGCTCTCCAGCGGCAGGCCAGCAGCGTCCGTTTCCCTCTCTGTTCCACCCTCTGACGTCATCACGTCTTGACGTGAGGGTGGGACAGAGAGGGAAGTGTCTACTGCGCATTTGCGGGTGAGTCAGTCACTTCTCTTTTATATGTTTGATAATGTGGTTGTTGTTAGTGGAGCTTTTACAATAATACACCTCGTTTTTAAATTCAGGCTTATCTCTGTATCGCTTTATATATCATCAGGTATAACAAAAACAAAAACAAGAGGCGCTAATCTACCTACTGAGAAATCAACAAGATAAAAGCAGATCACATAAAAACAGTTACCTGACGTGGCCACGTTTCGCCCTCAGGCTGCGTCAGGGGTAAAAAACTACAAAATAAACACATACATATTGGGTCTACAGCATCATTACAAATCAAAACTTTCAAACAATAACTGAAAAAATCAGGTAACTGTTTTAATAAACCACTTCTTTTTTTATTCACTCGTTTCTGTGGTTTTTATGTGATCTGCTTTTATCTTGTATCATCAAGTATTACATATGTGCACATTTCTGTTATATCATCACTGCTTAGGTTAGCTATGCTTTGTTAGTTACACATGTGCATTTGTATCTTATCTTTTTATTCTGTCAACGCAACTTTTTCTCTTATGTCACCATATTTTTCGTATTACCATATTTTTATTTGTATGTTTTTTCTCTGTGCTGGTGAGGGTGTTGTTTGGGGGTGGGGGTGGGAGGAGAAAGGGATGTGTAAAAGGTAATGTTTGAGGGCTTTGGGGGAGCATTGTCTCTCCCCACCCCCACCCCAAACAGTCTGGAAGGTGAAAGGGAAAGAGATTAATTGTCCTAGTGTTTTGTATTTTGGGGGGTTATGGGTGGGAATTGCCCTCCCTGGTGTGGAGGTGGGAACTGATTCAGTGGGAATTGTCCTAGGTGGGAATTGTCCAGATTGGAATTGGGGGGGGGGGGGACTGTCCAAGTGGGAACTGGCCTAGAACCCTTCCATAGGAAGAAGAACTTTGAAAGAGAAACTGAAAATCAGTGCCCATTCATGTGTATCTTGGAACATGAGTCATGTGTCCACACTAAAGAGGAAATATGACTACTGCTGGCAGAGAGAATTGGAGTTATGGGGGTGAGTGTTAAAGGAGTCATTCAGGGTAATGAAATCCTCTTTCACAGGGCCGGATTAAGGCCATCTGATGCCCTAAACACAGTCCTTCCATTGCTTAACTGACAAGACATTAACGCCTATGTTTACTAAGGTATAATAGGCACATTAGCGGTTCTAGCGCACTTTAATGGTTTACGCGCGTTAAATGCTAATGTGCCCATAGAAATGTATAGGTGCTTTAGCGTTTAACATGCCTTAACTTTAAAGGCATGTTAAAAATGCTAACACACCTTGGTAAACATACTCCTAAGACTCCATAAGTGCTGAGAAGTATCATCTCAGATCACCCCCCCCCCCCCCCCAAGAAAATGGTGGCATGAAGAAAAGGACACCATTGGATCCCTCCCTGGACCTGGACCAGGTAAGTATAATTGTTGGGGGGAGGGGGGTGTCGGGTGCCCAAGCCAGGATGCTCAGGATCAGAAAGCCCCAGTGGGGAGGGGAGGCCATGGAGTTAGTCTGGAAGGAGTTGGATCAGGGGGTTTAGAAGGGGGTTGGAGGTGTGTAGTTCATACTGAGCCACCAGTGAATTTATAAAAGTGAGTCAGGGTTCTGCAGGGCTCTGTGGGCAACCAGGGAATATTTGCAGGGAGGGAGTAAGAGACGGGAGTCCAGCTGGCCTTAAAAAAAAAAAATACCTCAATGCCACACAGGGCGCATAGTTGGTTTTTAAATTGTTAATATATCCTTGTAGTTACACTCTACTCTTTTGCCATTATGTACACTTTCGGGCTTGGATAAAAGTCCACCAAGTCTGGATGTACTGTTCATTTGCTTTGCAGAATTGGGGGGAGGGATCCAGGAAGGGTTACAGTGGGGGTGGGGGTGGGGGTTATAAAGGAGGGGGAGCAGTAATTCAAAAATCTGAAAAACTTTGTTGTTCTCTGCATTGTTTTATTTTTGCTGCAATTTTTATGACAATAAAAATTATATTATTAAAAAATATATCTCCCTTCCTGTCAGTGTGCAAGCCAGTTCCTAATCTCACACTGACAGGAAGGGAGACATTTCATCCCCAATGTAGCAAACCACTGCAGCTTACTGTGATAGTATGCACTGGGTTTCCTTAACACCACTGTAATTCACATTCCATTAGTGTACTGCATCGGGGTAAAAGATTATGTAGTACATGCATTACAACTGTACAAAGGTGTGTAAGGGCCTATGTGCATCCAGTGTACGCCAAATTGGCATTACCATCCGGCTACCGCATGCCGCCCTACCCAGTGGTAAATGGCAGTTGGCACACGCTGTATGCTTACCATCCGGGTAGAGTGTGAGACCTTACCGCTAAGTCAATGAGTGGTGGTAAGGTCTCAGGCCGAAAATGGACGCCTGCTGGTTTTCATTTGGCCACACAACCATTTTCCAGCCCCATTAAAATAATCCCTTTTTTCCAGACACGGTACAATAAGGGTGCGGCACGCGCCAAAAACAGACAGTTCTGGGACCTGTAGCACTGATTTCAAAGAGCAGGATCAGGTACTCCAAATCCCATACTGGTTTTGGGTGTAAGTTCAAAACCAGGACTGTCTCAAAATCTCCAGCCTGCAACTATGTAACTTGGCATTTCTGTATACTCTAAGGAAGAAGGAGAACCACCAATGGGTCAGGTTTTTAGGATATCTGTAACGAATATGCAGGTGACCTTTTTTATTTTACAGTTTGTTGAGATGATGTGATAAGATGGCTTCTTCACTTGATTAATGCCTCTTTATCTGAAGAATGTTTATCTAGTAGGTCGAAAGAAGCAAGAGACTCCTGTCTTGAAGAAGGAGGAGAACTACAGACCAATTTCTAATCTGGATACTCTGTTTAAACTAATAGAGAAAAAGGTCAATAGTCAAATCAGTAGATTTTTAGAGGACTGTTAGATCAGATTTATTGGTATTTTGATAGAAAGGTCCCTGTATTGTTGATATCATTGGACTTGTCATCGGCGTTGATTTGTTCAATGCTAGCATTTTATTAAATATATGTTCAGAATGGGATTGGTGGTAGTGTTGAACTGGATTACTTCCTTCTTAACTGGAAAGAAATGACAAGTTTGCTTCCAGGATAAACAATCTCGATTGTATAGGTGGAAATGAGGAGTATCTCAGGGGGTTCCCATTACCTCCTTTACTTTTCAACATCTATGTGAAACCATTGGGAGCTTTAATTAGGCAGTTGAGTGGATATTTTCATATATGCACAATGACATACAACTACCGTGTCCACTGAAAGAAGATGTGATATAGGAATTGTTGATACTAACGGTTTGGTAATCAACCCTTCTAAAACTATTTATTTAGGGTTAGGAGCTGTACATCATGATTCCCTTCTGGTCCTCCCTAAGATCGGGATTTGGAGGCTTATTATGGGTAGATTCAGTTAGGTCATTGGGAATTGTTATTGGTGCCAAAGGAATTGGTGATGAACAGATTGCATATGTTACTAATTCAGCTTTTTGCAACCTAAAGATAGTAAGTAAATAAAAATATATTTGGATTTGAAAGCTCTGAAGATCATGATGCAAGGTTTGGTTCAGAGCATGCTAGACTACTTTAACGTTTTTTACACCGTCCGACCTAAACAGTTAAATATGCTTCAAATATGCTTATGTACTTATGCTTATGCACTTATGTACTAAATGATCCAAAATGTAGCTGCGAGAATACTCTTGGGAGGGTAAACATTTGAAGAGTGCCTGCCCATTACTGGCTTAGCTTGCGTTGGCTCCTTGTTAAGGAATGCTGTCAATTAAGCTGTTGGTTATGCTTTCTAAAGTAATGCAGAGAGGAAATCCCCTGGATTTCTTACAGAGGATACAGTTCGATCATCCTAGGAGGATTTTACGATCATCTCAAGGCAAACTACTAGAGGTTCCACTTTTATTTTGCTGTGGAAAAGTGGTTCCTCGGATTAAAAAAAATTGAACTTATAAATACTATAGGTTAACTTAGTCTTTCTGGAAATTGGACTGTGGAGTGCCTCAGGGCTCCCCCCCCCTAACTTTTTTAATGTGTTCTTTAGTTCATTGCATGGTCTACTCTGTTCTTTAAAATCATCCTATTGGGGTAGATTCTATATATGGCACAGAAAAAATTGGCGCCAACTAAGTGTATTCTATAACCTAGGTGCCGCTTATAGAATACACTTGATATTTCAGCACCTAAATCTACGTGCATCTATTTACACCAACGAAAATATGGCGTAAATCCCAGCATGTAGATTTAGGCGCACTGGGCCATATTCTATAGATAGGCAAGTAAATTTCAGAACACCCATGAAATGCCCATAACCCTGCCTATAACCACGTCCCATTTTGCCCTACATGTGTTAAAAGTTCAGTGCACATTGTTACAGAATACGCTTAGCAATGTGCACCTAAACGTTAATCAGTGCCAATTAGTTCTCATTGCTTGTTAAGTGCTATTAATCAGTGCTCATTAGCTTATTAAGTTATGCACATTGTTATAGAATCCACGTCAATTTCAGCACGGATCTCTAGGTGCGTTATATAGAATCCGGGGAATTATATGTATGTGGGTGATGTCCAAATGATTTTTCTATACCTTCTTCAATTAATGATTGTTTTCTTAAGGTTTCCCAATGGATGATTGTCTATAGCAGAGATTTTCAACCTTTTTTGTCTCACAGCACAATTACATGGCACTAAAATTGTCAAGGCACACCCCCACATATAGTCCAGCATTTTCTACTCCACTTCCACATGGTCCAGCATTTTACCTTCTTCCCCCCCCCCCCCCCCCCCCCCCATCCGCACCTTCACATACAGTCCAGCATTTACCTTCTCCCCCCACCCTTACAAATAGTCAGCGGCATACCTAGGGTAGTTGACACCCGGGGCTGGTCATTTTTTAACACCCCCCCTCCAAAATCCAGTACTAGGCATACCGAGAATACAAAACACTCAGGACCTATAGAGCAATTCTACCATACCATAAGCAGTAATTTCTACAAGGAAAAGGAAAGCATCTTAAACACTGCAGTGAGCACTAGAACATCAATTCACCTATTGTAAAATGAAACCAGACAGAATAGTATATAGATCATCGATCCTGCACAGTCAGTGCCAACTGAAAGCCATGTCTTTTTCACAAACACAGATACACCCTAATCCACTATAGAATAAGTAATCATAAACTTTCTATTTAGACAAGAATTAAACTGAACCCCCAAGATGACAGACTCTGCATACAATGCAACACCACAGAAACAGAAACTGTCCCCTAGTACTGTGCAAAATATAAAGACAGCAGATGTAAATTTGAAAAAACTAACAAATACTAATCACCACTTTACAAATTAACAAATAGAAATAACACAAATATAGAAATAAAATAATACCATTTTATTGGACTAATACATTTAGCTTTCAGAGGCCAAAACCTCTTTCCTCAGGTCAATACAGTATAGTGCTGTTACAGTATCCTATCCTGACCTGAGGAAGGGGGTTTTGTTCTTCCAAAGTTAGTCAAAATGTATTAAAATTAGTCCAATAAAAGATTACCTTATTTACATGTTCTATTTATAAACATTTATTAACACATCTACCATACACTTCATCCTAAAGCAAAAAATATATATTTTATTTACAGTTTGTTGTCTCTGGTTTCTGCTTTCTCATCTTCTTTTCACTGTCTTCCTTCCATCCAGCATCTGTCTTCGCTCTCTCTCTGCCATCCAGTGTCTGCCCTCTCTGCCGTCCCCTTCCATCCACTGTCTGCCCTCTCTCTCCCTTCCATTCCAATCCCCTCTATCTCTACTCCTTCCATCCACCATCTGCCCATCTGCCCTTTCTCTCCCATCCACTGTCTGCCCTTTCTATCCCTTCCATCCGCTGTCTACCCTTTCTCTCTGCCCCTTCAATCCACCATTTGCACTCCCTTTCCCATCTATCCAGGGTCTGCCCTCCCTCTCGTTCCCCCTTCTATCCAGGATCTGTCCCCCCCCTCTCCCTCTCTCTCTGCCCCCTCTTTTCGGCTCCCAGTTCCAGCCCCAGCCCTTTTCTCCCACCAGTCCAGAACTTCAGCCCCCAGCCACTTCTCCCTGACCCTTTTTCAGCCCCCAGTTTCAAACCCCAGCCCTTTTCTCCCACCAGTCCCGAGCTCAGCCCCAGCCACTTCTCCCTGTCCCCTTTTCAGCCCCCAGTCCCTGCTACCGACCGCTAGAGACAATATAACTTAGCGGCGTACTGAGGGCGGGACGGTGGAGGTGGTCCACCTCGGGTGCACTCTGCAGGAGGGGTGCAGGGAGGAGCTGTGTGGCTGTCGGCTCCGCTGGTTTCCTGTTCCCTCTGATGTTACTTCCTCTTCTGGGGCAGAGGGAGCAGGGAACCAGCGGAGCCGACAGCGGGTGTCTGCTCCCAGCATCCCAGGAGGTAAGAACAATGTACCCGGGGAGGAGCTTGGAGGTGATGCACTGGGGGGGATGATGCTGCACCCAGGAGGGGTGCGTAGCAGCGATCCGCCCCGGGTAGCAACCAACAAGGAACACCACTGAGATAACTTACTCCATTCTGGTACAATTAAGCTGGCCTGTGACACAGTTGGAGATCAACTGTGACACACCAATGTGTCATGGCACACCATTTGAAAAATGCTGGTCCATAGGTTAGAACTGAATATAAAAAAGAGCACAATACTGTGGATGGAAGGTAAAACCTATCCAGTTCCATCAGCGGAATTATAACTAGATGGGACTGTAGTAACAACTTGGGAATTTTGTTGGACTCAACTCTATATGGTGGGTCTCAAATATGCCATCTCATGGCAATTTCATTTGTAAAGTTTAATTTTCTCCTTCAGATTTGGTCTTATTTTTCTGTGAGCGATCGACACGAATTGGTTCATGCTCTAATTTTTTCTGTCTTGGATTATTGTAATGTTGTGTATTTAGCGCTAACGCAAAATTCATTGTCCTGTTTACAATTAATTCAAAATACGACTGCAAGAATGTATGTGTAGATGTGGTGTATATTGGTTATTCAAAGGGTTAAAGAAATACGTTGCAGTTGGTTCAGAATTCAGCTGCTCAACTAATTTTTTTCCACATTTAAACATGAACCCATTACCCCTTTTTTTTCTTAAACTTCATTGGCTGCCTATCAAGGCAAGAGTTCAATTTAAACTTTGTACTCTCATTTTTAAAGCACTTATGGTGTCATAAAAAGCTGCCTTAGTTTGGAATTCTCTTCCCTCATCAATCAGATTGTCCCAAAATTATTTTTTATTAAGGAAACGGCTAAAATCTTTTTTTATTTAAGAAGTACGTTTTGCTTACAGATCGGTGTTGCTCGGCAGGGGCATTGCCAGACAACAGGTTTTAGGTGGGCCTACGCAAGAAGTGGGTGGGCACCAAGTGTTCTCCCCCTCCCCCCCCCCCCAAAAAAAAAATATCTCAGCTGGTGAGAAAACACTTCTTTCCATCTGGCATTCTGCAGCAGGCATGCGCTGAAAACTGAGCATGCGCAGGTGTCGGTATCATGGAGAGTAGCGCTTTTGTTACCATCAGGGGGAAGTCTTCAGCTGGCCAAGCTTGGGATCCCCACCAGCTACTGCTAAACATGTGCTACTGTTGGGTGGGACTGAGCCCCTAAGTGGGTGGGCCCCAGACCACCCAGGCTCACCTGTGGCTACGCCACTGTTGCTCGGTATTGGGATGGATAAATTAACCCCCCCTGTTTACTACGCCGTGCTAGCGGCTGGTGGTGCAGTAATGCCATAAAAATATACAAGAAGGTTTCTTTAAAAATTCTTGTAAGTAAGCAAAAACTAAAGTTAAAGAAATGGAGGAAAAAGCCTCAAGAAGCTCCTAATTAACAAATAAAGGAGCAGGATTTCATCATAGGCAAAAAACCTCCCTAAACAATGTTATTGCAAATTATGAAATTCAACAAATGAGTGCTTATCAAAAAAATACCGCTAAATACTTAGCTTCTAGTCTCTTTCTTCCGGCTGTTATAGTAACCAGACCGTGACCAACGATGGCCAGCGTTTCATTAGCTGCATCAGGGTCAGCCAGTCAAAGAATCTGTAAAGAAAAGAGGAAAAAGAATGGCACCTTGTAATCCAAAATCTGTAGAAATTAACTTCCACCATCATTGCTTACTTTCACGCCGTTCACAAAGCAGACAGCATAGGTAGAGAATTTCCTGAAAAAATGGCACTCCCACTTTATAAACATTACGCTAATGCCGACCCAGTCCGTTCACTTTGGACTGGACTATGTTGGTATTGCTGCACGGCTTAGTAAACAGGGGGGAAAGTGTATTTCCCAGGGTATGCTCTGGGTATTTTTGATGTTATCCACATTGACCCTTTTGGGCACATGCAGTTTATAAGACCTGTAATGTAATGTAAGAATAATTCCTTTTAAACCGAAGTTTGATAGAATAACTCCATTATTGACATCTTTACATTGGTTACCAGAGCCTCGTATTGAGTTAAAGGTTTTACGTCCTGTTTAATAAGGCGCGTTAATGTTTTTAACATGCCTACAATTAGCACGTGCGCCAACCATGTAGGCGCGTACACGGTTAATACACATACATGTTTAACGCACGTTAAAAACGTTAACACTCCTATAACATGGCTTAGTAAACAGGGCCCTTTGTGTTTGTTCACAAAATCTTGAATGGAATGAGTCCAACTTACCTGGCTAGTTTGCTTCCTTTTTGTTCTCAAAATAGACCAGGTGGACAATTGTATTCAATAAATCAGATCTGTCATTGCTTTCACAAATTCAACTTTCACTTCTCATAAGAAATTAGTTGCAGCTGTGGCTCCACAACTGTGGAATTCTCTTCCTGTAGAATTAATCACATGCACTTCAATAGATATTTAAAACTTGTGGGTCCTTTTACTAAAGGGTTGGCGTGAGGCAACAGGCTTGCCATGTGCCAATCCGAAGCTACTGCTGGACTACCACAGGAGCCCCAGTGATAGTTCTCACCCCCAGCACATGCCATTTACGGTGCCTACAAAAATATTTTCTATTTTTATAGCGCCGGTGCTTACCTGGCGGTATTCAGGCATCGCCTTATGCTGCCCGATTTCCGCTAGATTACACGGGAGCCCTTACTGCCACCTCAATGGGTGGCGGTGTGTCATACCCCCCCCCCCCCCCCCCCACACACACACACACACAAAATGGCCATGCAGCAAGTGGTTCACTTACTGCACAGCCATTTCATTTTGGGAAACAAAGGAGGGCATAATCAAATGCGAACACCCATCTCCATGGGCGTCTATGTCCGAGAACGGGTACGTAAAGGGGCGGGACAGACCGTATTTTCAAAAAAATGGGCGCCCATCTTTTTTTTCGATAATACAGTTTGTGCCTTGCAAATGCAATCAGATTTGTGTAGATTTGAGCTGGGCGGTTTCGTTTTTCAGCAATAATGGGAAACCGAAGGCGCCCAGCTCAAAAACGAACAAATCCAAGGCATTGGGTCGTGGGAGGGGCCAGGTTCGTAGTGCACTGGTCCCCCTCACATGCCAGGACACCAACCGGGCACCCTATGAGGCACTTGTAACAATTTAAAAACAAAGTAAAATACCTTCCAAGTCCATAGCTCCCTTCCCTTGGGTGCTGAGCCCCCCAACCCCCCCAAAAAACCCACTGCCCACAACTCTACACCATTACCATAGCACTTATGGCTGAAGGGGGGCACCTAGATGTGGGTACAGTGGGTTTTGGGGCGGTTTGGAGTGCTCCCATTTACCACCACAAGTGTAACAGGTGGGGGGGATGGGCCTGGGTCCACCTGCCTGAAGTCCACTGCACCCACTAACAACTGCTCCAGGGACCTGCATACTGCTGTGATGGAGCTGGGTATGGCATTTGAGGCTGGCATACAAGCTGGAAAAAAATGTTTCTAAAGTTCTTTTTTTTTTGGTGGGAGAGGGTTAGTGACCACTGGGGGAGTCAGGGGTGGTCATCCCCGATTCCCTCCGGTGGTCATCTATCCATTTAGGGCACGTTTTTGGGACTTGTTCGTGAAAAAAAAGGGTCCAAAAAAGTGACCTAAATTCTCGCTAAAAACGCCCATTTTTTTCGACTATTGGCCAAAGGCGCCCATCTCTGCTCGGCAAATACACGCCCCACTCCCGCCTTCACCACTCCTCCGACACGCCCCTGTCAACTTTGTTCATTCCCGCGACACAGTGCAGTTGAAGACACCCAAAATCGGCTTTCGATTATACCAATTTGGGCACCTTTGTGAGATGGGCGCCTATCTCCCGATTTGGGTTGAAATACAGGCACCCATCACTTTCAAAAATAAGGCTGATAGACTCCTTTTACCCGCTATGGTAAAAGGGGGCATCAGTGCGCGTCAAAAACACGCACTGACACTAGTGCAGGTCCCCTTTCACCACAGCTTAGTAACAGGACCCCTTGGTTTTTAGGTAAGTTATATGATTTTACTCTCATTGATTGTTTTTTTTGTGGTTTATATACCTTAGGTTCAGTTCTGTGCTTTATAAACCATCTAGAGTTCACGGTACCAGACAATATATAAAAATTATGTATTATCATTATTATTAAAAGCATTTAGAGCAGCTGGTCCTTGAGCTGGAACAAACGCCCTACAGTGTTAAGACAAATTCCAACTCTATTGTCCTTCCATAAGAGTTTTAAAATTTTTTTTAATTTTCAGGTATGAATAAGATGTGATTTTATATTTCATTCTGTTTCTTTTGTATTTTGACATATTTGGTATGTAAACCATTTTGAATGATTTCAGACACAAAAATAGTATAAACATTTATAAATAAGTACATAAGTGTAGCTATACTGGAACAGGTCCATCTAGCCCAGAATCCTGTTTCCAACAGTGGCAAATCCAGGTTACAAGTAACTGGCAAAATCTCAAAACAGTACAATACATTTTATGCTTCTTATCCTAGAAATAAGCAGTGTATTTTTCCCAAGTCCATTTAAATAATTTTCTTTTAGAAAACTATCCAAACCTTTTTTAAACCCCACTAAGCCAACTGCTTTTACCACATTCTCTGGCAACGAATTCCAGAGTTTAATTACACGTTGAGTGAAGAAATACTTTCTCCAATTCGTTTTAAATTTACTACTTTGTAGCTTCACTGCCTGCCCCCTAGTCCTAGTATTTTTGGAAAGAGTAAACTGGCGATTCACGTCTACCCATTCCACTCCACTCATTATTTTATAAACCTCTATCATATCTCCCCTCAGCCGTCTTTTCTCCAAGCTGAAGAGCCCTTATCATTTTAGCCTTTCCTCATAGGGAAGTCATTTATCATTTTCGTCGCACTTCTCTGTACCTTTTCTAATTCCACTATATCTTTTTTGAGATGCGGTGACCAGAATTGCACACAATATTTGAAGTGCAATCGCACCATGGAGCAATACAAAGGCATTATAGCATCCTCATTTTTGTTTTCCATTCCTTTCATAATAATACCTAACATATATATGAGAGATTTGTATACCTACTACTTCCATTCTATGCAAATCTCTCTCATGCATATTCATTAGGGATATCCTGAGTGGAGGAGTGGCCTAGTGGTTAGAGTGGTGGAATTTGGTCCTGGGGAACTGGGTTAGATTCCCACTGCAGGCACAGGCAGCTCCTTGTGACTTTGGGTAAGTCACTTAACTCTCCATTGCCCCAGGTACAAATAAGTACCTAAGCCGCATTGAGCCTGCCATGAGTAGGAAAGCGCAGGGTACAAATGAAAAAAAAAAAAACCTGACCCATTGTTGGCCCTCCAGGATGCGGAATGAATACCACCGCACCTTATTGTGGTCAAGAGTTACCTGATTGTGACAGATTTGGCTTTCTTTTTTTTCTTGAACTTGGACTTCTACAGATCTGCTCTTTTCACACTCTCGGTTGCCATCTGAACAGTAAGTCCTGTTATTAACAGCCCTGGAGTGGATGCTGCCAGGAGGAGTGTAGCAAGAGGCTGAGGACAAAGCAACCAGTTTAGCCTTTAACCTGGACAGCACTTGCTGCCTTTGGCACTGAGGGCTGGAAAATTGGAGGCATCAAAAGAATGTGTTTGCATTGAGCTGGTGTGAAGCCAAGCATCTGGAAAACAGCTGAGGAAAAGGGAGCTGGGGAGAGGAGAGAGGAAGAGAAGACAGGACTGAGATTCATATTTTAATAAATATTTGCAATAACTTTGGCAAAAGCCAAGTTGTTATCGTGCCAGTAAGCCCATTAAACTGAACTGCAAAAAAAAAATATGGAGGAAAGGAAAGATAAAAATGAAAGGGCAGGAACAAGGAAGAGAGAGAGAGAGACATAGAAAGAAGAGTGGAAGAAAGAAAAGACGGTGGTGAGTGAAGCTGTTTTTCGATGGCTGCAAAATTCTTTTGCTGGGAGAAGAGAACTGACTTATTCTGACTTGGCAAACAGGGGGCGCTCTTCTTTCAACCCATCAAATGAATAAGGAGGATGCTCTGTTTAGACCAGATTTTTACTGGTACTAATTCTAAACGAGCCCGATTTAGATACAGGTTTCACTCCTGGCTACATCATTGGAAAGGAAAACATGATCCTTCCCTGTAGGCTGGGTGTGCAGGCGAAAAAATGACTTATTTAGTTTTTCATGTTCATAGGTTTCTTTGTTTTGTTGTGCTTTAAATTTTAATTCCAAGGGAATTTTGTTAATAGTGTAGATTGGGGCCCTTTTATTAAGGCGCTTAGGCACCTATGCGTGTATAATGCGTGTCAAATTGGAACTACCGCCTGGCTACCGCGTGCCCCGGGTGGTAATTCCATTTCTGACGGGCGTCCAAAATACACGGTAGAAATTTTCTACCACATGGCGCTTACCCGGCGGTAATCGGCAGTGTACACGTGCTGACGATTACTGCCCAGTTAATGCGTGAGACCTTACAGCTAAGTCAATGACTAGTGGTAAGGTCTCATGCCAAAAATGGACATGCGCTGGTTTTAATTTTGCCGCACGTTCATTTTCAGCCACAAAAAAGGCCTTTTTTGCAGGCGTGCTAAAAAATGGACCTGTGTGCGTTCAAAACACGCGCATACACCAATGCAGGCCATATTTCAGTGCGCCTTAGTAAAATGGCCCCATAATTACTGACACAGAAACAAAATACAATGGGCCCGATATTCAGTGCTATTTAACAGGCTAACAGCGGTTAGCTGGCGGTTAGCTGGCTAAGCGCTAATATTCAGTGCAAGATAGCTGGTTATCTCCGCTGTACATTAGCACATGGGGCCTTATTCTATAAAGGTTATGCTCCTAAATTTATGCTCATAATTAGGAGCATAAATTTTAGGTGCATAACCTTTTTAGAATAAGGCTCTTAGAGGTCCTTTTACCAAGCTGCGGGAGAAAGGGCCCTGTGATAGCGGCAAGGAATGTTTCCCCCGCATGCCAGGGCCCTTGTAACCGCAATGGGTAAAAAGCCCCCAAAACAAAATGGCCATGCGGTAAGAAAACTCTTACCATGTGGCCAATAGGCGGGGAGCCCTTACCGCCACAGTGCATAGCGGCTACCTGACATCACATGATACAGTCGCCTATCTGCATATATTCAAGCACTGGCCAGCCAAGTTTTACAGGCAAATTGGACCACCTAGATATTAGTCCAATCTTTGCCCTCTATTAATTTAACCTGTCAGTGCTGAATATTCACATAACCAGTTACATTAAAGCCAGCCAAAAAAAAAACTTGCTATTCAATGCCGGTCAATGGCTGCCTGACAGATATCTGGTGGGGGGGGGGGGGGGGGGGAGGAGAGATATCATTTTTTTTTCCTGTCATTTTTGGTTAAGAAGATATATTCTGACCTCTACACAGTGTTCCTTGCTGTGTATATTCAGATAGTTAAACCCAGTATTTTTTTATTACCAGAGAAATGACTCCAATTTTTAATCCAAATTCTTCTTTTAATACAGTTGCTCATTTATTTATTTATTTGTTGCATTTGTACCCCACATTTTTCCACCTATTTGCAGGCTCAATGTGGCTTACATAGTACCGTCAAAGGTGTTTGCCCAGTCGGTGGATAACCAATACAAAGTTGTATAGTGATCGTATGAGGTATAAGTGGAGGGTCGGAATGGATGAAGATTGCGTGTTGTCCTGTTCGATCATAGTCATGCTGTGTTGGTAGGTGAAGAGGGTTACGTGGGGTCGTTGGGGTAGGCCTTTTTGAAGAGGTTGGTTTTTAGTGATTTCCTGAAGTTCAAGTGGTCGTGGATTGTTTTCACAGCCTCTCATATAATTGGAAGGCAAAATTAAAGACAACAATAGATCTTGAAAAATTGACAGACAGACGTAAAGGGAGGTACAAGGCTGATGCTCAGGAATGGATAAAGTTAAATGATGTTCTGACTGAGGAACAGAGGGTGGAGGGAACCTGAACATTCCATGATGGGGAGATAAGGGGAGGGAGGGGATGGGGGGAAGGGAGGGATTTAGGGAAAAGGGAGAGGGGGGAAAATGAAAAGTAAACTGTTGTGAAACGTTGGAAACCACGTGGCATTAATAGATATTATTGTATGGAGTGACAAATGTATAATGTGGTCATAATATGTTGTTTAATAAAAATTTCTAAATTAAAAAAAAAATAAGAAAAACATACACAACTTACAGTTGTGATGTGCTGGATTATGAATTCTGTCTCTTACAGACTGAGACCCTGTCATGCTACCCTAGTAGTTCTGGATTTGAGCTTTCTACCTAAGAGCTTAAATTTGGCTTCCAGAACCTCCCTCCCACATTTTCCTATGTCATTGGTACCCAGAAGTACCAAGACAGCTGACTCATCCCCAGCACTATCTAAAATCCTATCTAGGTGATACGTGAGGTCTGCCACCTTCGCACCAGGCAAGCAAGTGACCAGGCGATACTTACGTCCACCAGCCACGTAGCTATCTACATGCCTAATAATCGAATCACCAACTATGACAGCCATCCAAACCCTTCCTTCCTGGGCAGAAGCTCCAGGAGACACATCCTCAGTGCGAGAGGATATTGCATCCCCTGGTGGGCTGGTCCTGGCTACAGGATTACTTCCAGCTGCACCAGGGTGATGATCTCCTTTTAGAAGACCTCCTTCCTCCAAGGCAGCACAGGGGCTCCCAGACTGGAGGTGGGACTTCTCTGAAACATCCCTGTAGACCTCCTCTATGTACCTCTCTATCTTCCTCAGCTCCTCCAAATCTGCTATTCTAGCCTCAAGAGAAGACTTGTTCTCTGACAGCTAGGAGCTCTTTGCATTGAGCACACACATATAATCTCTCACCAACGAAGATAATCATACATGTGACACTCAATGCAATAGACCAGATAGCACCCCTCTCGCTGCTGGATTGCTGTCTGCATCTTAGTATTATAGAGTTGTTTAATTAAAACTTCTTAAGGTATTAGGGATATCAGATGAATATAAAGAGCCTTAGGATTATATGGTGTAATATGTAATTTATTTAGTGTTTGCTTCTCAGAAACTAATTAAATATAATTAAAACTCTAATGAAAACTGTCCTCTTGTTGTACTGAGTTGGAAGTTCTGGGATAGAGATGTAGCTCACTGGGGAAAATCGATAGCTTCTATCCATTTGCTATAACCAAGGTGGATGGTTTGCTGGTAGACAGCCTAAAGTCTGCTGAAATAGAAGTACACGGGTCAATATACAAAAGGATATATAACTAGGAGCCGCCGTTCAACATATATATTCCCTAGTTGTGGATTTTAAGTGGCAGAATTCTAATAGTGCAACTAAAAAACTCTCTAATCACTGTGGGACTAGACCTAAGTGGATAGTGCTGGGACGGAGCCAGAACAGAACGAAAGCAGAACAGCCATCTCTATGGATAACGGCACTTTTCAGCCACTAATATAGATATGTGCTTTAATTTAGGCAGGTGAAAAGCAATCTTCAGTTTAATTTAAGATTGCTTTTCACCTGCCTAAATTAAAGCACATATCTATATTAGTGGCTGAAAAGTGCCGTTATCCATAGAGATGGCTGTTCTGCTTTCGTTCTGTTCTGGCTCCGTCCCAGCACTATCCACTTAGGTCTAGTCCCACAGTGATTAGAGAGTTTTTTAGTTGCACTATTAGAATTCTGCCACTTAAAATCCAGTTTAATTTAACTGCTTAGTTATAAGTAGAGCAGCTGAATATTGCAGCCGCACATAAAACCATCGGTGGGGAACACCGCTGCCTATCCCTGTCTCAATATGCATATTTTATTTTTTAAATATGACTAGCATTTACCACTGCTGCTGAGAGCTAACCTGGTAGTCTTTGATTGTTGTCTGTACAGGATGCTAGGTCTAAAAATATGGAAAGAAAATTGGAAGGTCTTGAAAATTTATGGGTTTGCAGAGCCTTTAGGATTCACTGCAGAGAGGTAATTTGTTTCGTAGTAGGAATGTGGAAAATTTTGAGAACAAAATGAAGCCTAAAGTTTCCAAAAGCGGGTTGTCTGTCTGCTCAAGGCATATTTCAGCAACATATTTTGGAATCACTAGATATGCTTGAGACTTCCCTGCCCCTGGGCTAAGATGTGCTGTGTGTCTTACATTTCAAGGCCTACTGAAGGGTGGGGGAGATAGTTTGGAAATATCACATAAAGATATTCCATTAAAAATGTATTTGAAAAGTTCATTGCCCCATCTGTCAGACAGTTTTTGTCTACAGAATCATCTAAGGTCACTTAGATTACTGAATTTGTTTTCTTCACTTTTTTGAAACAAAAAGGTTCATTTTTGGTTTGTTTAGAACTTGAGGCCTTGTTTACTAAGCTGCACTACAGGCGCACTAGGGTTTTTAGCGTGGGCTAAATGCTAGAGACACCCATAGGAATATATGGGTGTCTCTAGGGTTTAGCATGCGCTAATTTTTGCGTACGCTAAAAACAGTAGCACACCTTAGTAAACAGGACCCCTGTTTTTTTGGGACATCTCTATGGCCACCCAAACTCAAAGAAAGAGAGTTCTAGCTATGTGACCCAATGCCTTAACATTGCAAGTCTCTCCCTTCCATTTCCCTGCCAAATGTAAGTCATTTTCAAAGGTTCTGAATTAACAACTTCCTGATCTTGTTCAGTTAACTGAGGGGCCCTTTTACTAAGGTGCGCCTAAAAGTGGCCTGCACTGGCGTAGGCGCAAGTTTTGGACGTGTGCTGGTCCATTTTCTCAGTGTGCTTGAATAAAAGGCATTGTTTTGTGCCAGAAAATGGACGTGCGTCAAAATTAAAACCAGCAGGCATCCATTTTTGGCCTCAGACTTTACTGCCACCCATTGACTTAGCGGTAAGATCTCATGTGGTAACCCGGTGGTAAGCGTTCAACACGCGTAGGGTTACCATATGGCTCCAGAAAAAGGAGGACGGATTGAGCCAGCCGGGTTTTACTTCCATTGTTTGAAAGCAATGGAAGTAAAACCCGGCTGGCTCAATCCGTCCTCCTTTTTCTGGAGCCATATGGTAACCCTAAACATGCGTAAACTGCCAATTACCACCGGGTAAGCACCACGTGGTAGAAAATAGAAAATATTTTCTACCGCGTGTTTTGGATGCATGTCAAAAATGGAATTACCGCCCAGAGCATGCAGTAGCTGGGTAGTACTGCCAATTTGATGCACGTTGGATGCCTACGCACCTTAGTAAAAGGACCTTTGAATGCCATAAGATGCAATAAGGCCTGACACGTCCTCAAAGTTATTACAGTCGATTGCGTTCCTAGCTTGTTCGCCACCCAGGGCGAGTCACCACTGCACTCCCTAGCACATCACCCCCCCCCCCCAGCATCTCTCCCTCCAGGAGATCAGGGGGTCACTTAATTCTATTCCTCTGACCCACTGGTACCTATAAATCTTTTAGTTCTTCACTGGCAGTGAGTAGCAACACATTCCCCCTGCCCACACTGGCCCAAGCCTTACCTCTGAGGGCAACTTCCTGTT